>NC_058375.1:66645000-67245000 GCF_018350175.1 Felis catus
AGCAAGAAAACACTAATTGCCACACAACTATTACCACAATAATTGACCAAATTCACTTAATGGATATAATGTATTTGTAGCACTGAACAATTCCTGCAGAAGATAAAGCAAATTGTGGTAGAAAAAAAAATGTTGCTGTTATTTTTCATACTGAAGTATTTTTAAGAACATATGCAACAACTATGTGTAATGCATAAATCCCTTGAAAAAAATTAAACACATACACAAATATAAGCTCAGTCAGCATTAGCATGTAATTAACTGATTCCTCAGAAATAACTGGATGTTTGATTATTTCAATCTCACGTCAGTCCTGTCATTTGCTGAATTTTATTATTTTAGATGAAATAAGCCTGATAATGAAATCCTAAGCCCCAGTTACACCTTAGAGCCCCCAAAGAGTCTTCTAAGATAGTTGCCACAACATCAGATATGCTTAAATCAAGTAGACATGTTTAATCAATAGGAAAATTACTAAAGTTCAGAGAAAACAATGTTAAAAACATATTGTGAAACAATGTGTATGCTCAATCTACCTCAGGCCAGGTTATTCTTTCCCTAAGTAGTGTGGATTTGCTAATACTGAAGTTAACATCTTTATGTAAAACCATTATATGACATGATGAATCTTAAGAGCAAAATCAGCATTGTTTCTTATTTCACAGACTATCAGATATTAGAATGCTTTAGCATTAGATTGGGTGACCTTATTAAGTCAGATTTATTTGCCTTATAAATTGCTTTTAAATATAAATATAAGCCATTTGGGAAGAGATTTATTCTCCTCAGAATAAAAAAACTCTACCTACAAGAAAAAGTTTGCAGTTGAAATGAAAGCTGTATTTAAATATTCAACATTCAACAAAAGACAAGACTAAGTTAAGTCTCTATATAATCAGAAAACATGGGATTCTACCAAAAAATTATTCATGAAGAATGGGAAGGTTAGGAAAGGAGAAATGCGTAAATCTTACCAATTAAACTCAGGAACACAATTCAAGAAGAGATTGGAACAATTGGGTACCTGTGTCCATGTATATTGCATTAAGTGCATATCATAATTTAAACATGCTTTCAGTGTTTCACTCAACATCTCATTTCCAAATAATGGCCAAAATGAAAGGTACCGTTTTATTGCCCTAATGTTTTTTGGTACATCTTTGTAAATTTATCAGTCACCCCTTTCACCCAACATTCTCTCTTTCACCCGTTCCTCTTAGCATGTCTTCACAACTTCCTGTAGTTTTTTATGCTAATGAAGTGTTATTCAATATTCAACAGTATTGTGTCGCTGATAGTTTACAAGGCATTGCTGGGAGCACGACTCTAGGTGGAGCCAGGTTCCTCCGAAGGCCTGACAGCGGTGTTCCTCCGAGGCATGCCTTCAGAGTGTTCACAGTCCCACGGGGCAGCTCTGATGACTGCAGTAGATGACTGCTTGGTTCCTAACTGTTGCTAGAAAAAGCCTGATTTAATGAGTGTGACTGTTTGAGAGGAATCCAGTTTTTCCTCTCTTGAATTCCTCCTCTAGCTTGTAACTTAAAATAACATCTTCCTTTCACTTCATGTTGAATCAGTTTCACATTGTTAAGAAACTCATGACCTCCATGCATATTTCTTGACCAGCTTCTAGGTGAGAGGTCTTCTAGGTGCTAACATGGTCAGCAAATAACTCTTGCATTCTCTCACATTCGATAGCTTACCCCTCAGGATTACCTCGTTTCAATCCTGCCAATTCTACTTGGAAAATGGTGAGATGGCAAAATTGGAGGCAGGGAATACTGTGAGTGAGGTATAGGAAAAAAAGATTTTCTGTTATTTCCTTTCATCTTGGTTCTTCCACTACCATCCCCCCTCAATATAGGAAATATATTCCAGATGTGCGATACCCTCTGAAATAACCATGTAATAGTTTTGTTCTTTTTATTAAAAAATGACAACCCGTGATTATTTTTTATTTGCTCTTAGGTAGATACGTAAAGATATGTATATTCTTTTCCCAGGGATAGATTACATTTAAAATGGATAAAATATTACATCAACATGTTTTCTTATTCAAAGCTTCTCTCTTGAAGGTCATCCAGACATCACAGGTTTGTTTGTTTGTTTGTTTTTCTCTCAGAAGAGACTAAGTAATTTTCCTTCAGTGTCCTGTAAGGAGTAAGTAAGTTATAACTCAATGTTAAAATTAACTCTGTCTCAAATGAGGGAGGAGAACTAAGTTTGTATATTCCCAACATCTACAATTTTTAGCCGAAGGCAGATAATATAAATGGTCAAAAATCTTCTCTCTTGCAGAAATTCACAGAAGAAGCCCTCAGTATTGACTATGGGTGGAGAAGAGACTTCATAGGTATACTGGCTACGCAGCCACATGGCTCTGAGTTTAATGCTCTCCTGTAAACATTTTGAAATTCTTAATAATTTATGAACAAGTAAACTTGCATTTTTATTTTGTACTGGGCCCAGCAAAATCTGTAGCCAGCTGGCTGTGGGTTGTGATGGAAACTCATTTGCATCAGCTTGGGTTCTTAAATGCTTAGAAACCAAGATGATTCTACCACCAGTAAAGGACAAAAGTAGAAATGGTGGCTTTAATAAGTGAATACTAATGATACTGTTTCAGAAAGGGAATAAAGACAAAAGAAGGAGTCCTGCCCATTCTCTGTCTCTTGTTTCCCGAATTACATTCTCATTGCTATTAAAATAATCAAAATGAAGTCTGGTTTTTCATTTTAGTGGATTTTAAAATGACCTTTCTCTTGCTGGTCAGCCTTTCTCCTTAGTGCTTTCTTCTACTTTCTCTGAAAATCAGTGCATTTTCAGGAGTGCCTGGGTGGTTCAGTCAGCTAAGCATCTGACTTTGGCTCACGTCATGATCTCAGAGTTTGTGTGAGCCCAGTATCCTGCTCCACACTGAGGGTGCAGTGCCTGCTTGGGATTCTCTCTCTTTCCCTCTCTCTATGCCTCTTCCCTGCTCGCTCTCTCTTTGAAAAATCTATAAATAAACTTAAAAAAATAAGTGAATTTTCAGAAGAGGGGCACCTGATCCTTTTCAGCCTTGACACTATGAATGTATACTCTTTAGGAGCGTGGGCTCCAAAAACAGAATACTTTGGTTTAAATCTCCTTTGGAAATATATTTAAATTTTTTTTAATGTTTACTTATTTTTGAGAGCGAGAGAGAGAAAAAGAAAGAGAGACAGAGCATGACTGGAGGAGGGGTAGATGGAGAGGGAGACATAGAATCCAAAGCAGGCTCTGGGCTCTGAGCTGTCAGCACAGAGCCTGACGTGGGGCTGGAAGTCATGAGCCATAACACGCATGACGTGAGCTGAGCCGAAGTCAGAAGCTCAACTGACTCAGTGACCCAGGTGCCCCTGGAAATATTATTTTAAACAGTGAGGCCTTGGGTAAGTTTTTTTTTTTTTTTTTTTGTAATCTCTTCCTGAGCTTTCTTATTAATGAAATAAGGACAATAGGAGGCTGTAGTATAGATCACACTTCTTGGGTTTGAAGAGTTGATGAGATAATGCATGCCGACATTTCACAAGTTTTTGGCACATATTTAGTTATCAATACATTTACCAATTTTTGTCCCACCATTAAGTCCAGCCTCAATGTGAATATTTTCTGTATGAAGTGTCACACCAATAATTATTTTACTAATGAACGTTTTAATTTCTGATTTATAGCTAGCTTTATATATGTTGTACTCTATTTCCTTTTTCTTTCCTATCTGAAGTGTTTTAAATAAATGACATTTCATAATAATTATTTTATATAGACAAATCTTTTCCTGGTAGTTTCTCTTTTTTAAAGTTCTACATTTTTCTTTTTCTTTTTCAAATAAAAATGAAGCTAAAATATGAAAAAGTGTGCTTAATATTTTTAATATTCATAGCTTGAAACTAAATATAGTACTAGCTTCCATATATTAAATCAATCTACTAGTTACTTCTATGAATCATAAAAATACCATTTCACGAATTTTACTTTAGATCACAAAGAACTGATAATATTTTCCTTGCAAAATGAGATTTACATCCACTTTTCTGAGCAAATGGATATGGAAAATAGTACAGGAGAGTGTGGTTGGCAGAGATTCATGGAAAGAAGCTATCCATTTTTTCTCAGGTCCCCAAAAGGGGAAATGTTAACAAGGAGCTATAAGGTAGCAGAGATATCCTAATGAAGTTCATTTCCCACCAGTCAAAGAGATGAACATTTTAGGAGGCACAGCAATCGATCAGTAGGCTTATTAAACATTAACACATCTTTCTCACTTTCTTCATCAGAGTTTTTGCAAAGTAACTAAGAATGTGACTGCACCAAAGACTTGACTTGGACTCTTGCAAGGGGCAGGACGGGCTCAGCCGTCATAGCTGATATTATAATATCCGATGCTTCATTTCAGAAATACCAGCAATGGCGCTAGCATCGCGCTCTCCAGACTTTTAGCAACTCCTCCACCCCAGACCTCCTGCACTGTTGCACACACACAGACATACCCACAACCCCCACAAACACGTTCCTTCATCAAAGCATCAGTCGCTGTTAAGAATACACACTTGTTACAGGAGATGTATGTTGTTCATTAATGTCCAAAGGTAGTCTTTGTGATAGTTGCTTTCAAACTTCTTCTCGGACACTTGGAAGCACCACCCTTCTGAGTGAAATTGCAAAGTTACCTTGACTTTCCTCCTAGACATCTTGGGCAAGTAAAACACACAGTCTGGACAGGAACTTTCTGATGCTTTTGAAAACAGTGTCTTGCTTGATTTTCAAACGTTTTGGGGGAGGATCGACTATTGTGATAATGTTGTCATCAGAGTATAAATTTTAACCAAATAAATTTCTTAAATACTCAGATAAAGTTTCACCCTAGGGTTCTTAATTCTCTTAGCTAAACCATAATTTGATATTAATTTAAATAATTCTGTACATTGCATCATTAAATCGTTGTGAGAAGTATAATTGGAGACTGTGTTTAAATAAAGATGTCATAAAATATTTTGGGCTATAAATGTATAATTATTTAGAAAACATTGTTTGCTTCTGCTGAATGAGCTTTCAAAACGCTGTTTTAGGAATTTTAGGAATGTATATTCATGTTTAAATACGTTTTGTCACTCAACATTTCTCAAAAGTCAAATCCAGACTTCTTCTGGGGAAGGTGTCACAATTGGGCCCCTTACTTCTCCTTTGTATTGACCCCCACCCAACGTCAATAAAAGTGGCATACTTAATAGACTGAATTTATTTTGTCATCTTTTCCCTCTGTTAATTTGCTTATTTTACCTCCCTTGCTTGTACTTTCCTTTCTCTTTTATGAAGGTAAGCTCCACCCATCCTCATGTAGCATTATTGGGAGTCTAATACCTATAAGGCACTATGGTTGGTGATTTTACGTGGATTCGCCAAATGAATCTCTGAAACAATGGTTTATTTTAAAGAGTAAGGGAACTAAAGATTGAGCATATTAAATTCATTTCCAAAGGCACAGGGCCATGAAATGACAGAAGACTAGATTCAAAACCTAAGTTCAGATTTTTAACTTTTATTTCACAGTTGCCTTCAAGCCACCTTAAATTCCATCTCCTCTATAAACCTTTTCTACTAAACCTTGTGTCATTTCCAAACTCTGAAACAAAATGGTCTGTATAATTAACTGGCAATTGTGATCATGTAACATTTCCTCATTCTATGACTGCCTCCTTCTCTATATGTATGCTTCTTAAATGCAAGAGCTCTGGGTTTTTTTTTTTTTTAACCCCTACAGTATTATTTGAGGCTGACTTTTTAAAATATCTAAATAGGGATGAAACAGTAAATTAAGTCCTCATTAAGTCCTCTTCTGTTAAAATGCACAATATAGTAAGAATTTTGCTTTTATGTGAGGATATATAGGTACTCATAAATATATGCCTCTACCTAAGGGGCAAAAAGAGGGGCGGACTTGATACTGAACCTCAGAGTATATACAACCATTAAATACAGCTGACAGCATCAGTTTGGCTGTGTAGAGTGGCCAGTGTGTACACAGGAAATACTGAAGGACCAGTTAAGAGTGTGAGGGTGGGCTGGGGGGAGTAGATTGGATGTGAGAGAATGACAGTGGACCCTCAAGATTCCCTTGGTCCAGGCAATAATATATATATCAGGCAGATTGCCAGAAAGAGCCAAAAATAAATTGCTACTCATCTGTTAAAATTTATTCTTTGTCAGTGAAAACTAGGCCTCGGCTCAGCACTCAGGGCAACAGAGAAAGTTGGAGACCTCCTGGTGACTCTTTAGAGCAAGGAGTATATTCGGACTCCAGCACTGGATTTAACTCAGCATCTTTTATCCTGTCCATGGTAACTTCAGACAAAGTGAAATATAAAGACTAAGCGAATAATGTGCAAAATTAAACCAATCTCAGGAGTGTAATTTCACCAGGGGGATCATACCTTCATATTTGTTCCTCTTTATCCCTCTAAAAGCAAGCATTGCTTAAAGTTTCACACTGTAATATTTCTTGTTTGTTTTTGTAATGGATCCTTAAGAGAAACAAATGAAACATCCAAGAATGTATTTTCCAAGGGTGACTTTGAAAACTGGAAGAAGTTAATACAATGAATGTTTTCAGAATGCATGAATGATTGAATGTAACTAGCTTACAAATTAGCAGTAGAAGTTCTGTATTTAATCCCTTGGAGGTCGTGATAACTTTTACAGGTTTTTTGAAAATGAATTTAATTCAGTTCAGAAATCTGTACCTTCCTGTTTGAAGCTATAGTAATGAGAGATTCTATAAATGGATGTTGGTGCCAGAGGAACCCCATCAACTCTAGGAATATTCAGATGATCTAAGTGAAAATCCTGTAGCTAATGAAAGGGATGGCTTAAAAAATGAGCTACAGAAGGCAGGCAAATGTGGCAAGACAGCTAGTATTAACAGTCACATAGCAGTGCTTGGGGAATAATAAGTTAAGGACATTAATGTTGGCATTTGTGTGGTTATGGCCTACTTCTCAGGCCCAGACCTATATCTTGGTTGGGATAAATATCAGCTAAAGTAGTTCAACTTAGTTTAGAGAGTCATTTAAAATATTTAAGTCTGAATTCCATCTGCGATTGGTATTAAACACATTTAATGCTGTCTGAGATCCATATGGTGAAAGCAAAGCATCGGTTAAGAAGTAACTGGGAAAATGGTAGGTTTTGAGAAATGATGAAATCATAACTATGGCAGCTGTGATGTCGGGGAAAGTAAACAAGACGTGAGAAGACAGACCTGGGATAGAGTTCCAGATCCAACTGCCTCTAATTGGGGGCCTTTCGAAACTTTAACTTTTCCGAATTTGAGTTCATTTATTAAATTAGGAAAAAATGATAACAGCTAAGTCATACTTTTTTGATGTGAGTAACTAATAGATAATATCTAGGAAAGTCCTTTGTAGTGGCTAAAGTACATGAAAGTATTCGTTATGTGTTCCACATATTTATCATGAGAGACTAACACCAAAGTAGATTAATGAATATCTCCTTCCCTTTTTATTAGATGACAAAATGAAAATGATTTTATAGGCTGACAGGATTTAGAGAAACATTTTCTGCCCAAAATGCCAATACTTACTTTTTATTTGTTGTGTTTTATGTCAAACAGACCCCTCCTTTTTATCTACTTGTGAAACAGAGAGCTCAATGGCAAATATCCTAAGCTGAGGTAACACATTACACGAATGCAGTGACAGACGGCAGGTTAATTTCTGAGATCGGGTTTGACAGGAATGGGTTAAAAAGCGAAACAAAACAAAACTTCAATATCTGAGGTGTAGGGTGGGTTGGAAGAGAAGCAGTATGAAAAGACGGTGAATGAAAGCTCGGGAAAATATGAAGACACTTTAAGCAGAGTTCACCCCGTGGTCAAACATTGTTAAAAACTCTTTGACAGATCAAAGAGAAAGTCTAGTTTCCTCAGTTTAGAGGAGTTTAAAGAGTTGAGGAAACAAAAATGGAACCTCGAAATACTTTAGTCAAGGCAGGAAACAAGTGAACTAAATGGCTCGGAAACTCTTCCAGGATGGGAGAGTTTAAAGAGGCCGCTTGTGAGTCTAGACGAGCAAAGGACAACACAGAAACTGAAGAGTAAACATAGCACAGTGAAGAGGGAAACTTTTACCACTGAGTGATGCTGGTGTCAAGAGTATGTTTAAGATTACCCTAGAGATCAAGGGTAGAGATTCTGTCTGGGCTAGTGGAGTCAGGAGAAAACCTCAGTGTTGAGGGGAGAGATCAAAGTTAAAACCTCAAAGCTTCCCAGAAAACCACAGACAAACTGGCAGAGGTAGGTTCCCAATGCACCCTGGTGGTGTATTTCCAGAGGCAACACAGTAAGTTGGGGGTATTATGTAGATATTCATTAGAGAAAAAAAGAAGAAAAAACCCACTATCCTGAATTGTTACACTGTTTTCCAAAATAAGAGGGAAACAAAGCCATGGGTAGCTTCAGCATTTACTATAGATAGGTGTATTTTCTATAGCTGGCTCAATTTGTACGTACAATAGAATAACTTCCACTTGTGATAAAATCTAAGCAAACTGGATTTTAGACTTCAGATGAAAAGAATTATTTTGAATATGCTTCCGCTAAATATGTAGCAGTGAATATACATATGGATAGAGAGATCATATGTTCAACCATTTAACACTAAATGCACAGAAATGCAGAGTTGTTCTTACACCGTGGAATTTATAATCTGACTTCCTTTTCTCATGCATGAGCACATTTCTAATTTATTTTATGGAGATACTTTTTGGGGGGTTAGTTATTTTATTATTATTTTTTTTAATTTTTAAATTTCACCTCTTCCACAATGGAAAACACTGTTGCAGGGAAAAATCAAAATGCTAATGTTTGAGTCCTTCATGGACATTGGAAGACAGCTTAATATTCTAATACTAATATTGAAAATAACAGAGTTCCTAGCTGGCTCAGTCAGTAGAGGATGCAACTTTTGATCTTGATCTTGGAGTTGTGGGTTCGAGCCCCACATTGGGAGTAGAGATTACTTTTAAAAAATAAAATCTTATTGTCTCATGAACATGAAAATTCTGCCACAAAAGAAGGCACCAAGGATAGTAGTAAAACACTGACACAGTGCTTAGTATTTTAGTCCTCAAACACTTCTGTCATTATTGAGAGTATGTTTAATGTGATTTGCAAAACATACATAGAAGATATAATTATTTATTCAGATAAAATCACACATTTCCAGTATAATGCACTTCTTGCCTGGCTCCAGCATTGTTTTCTGGGTATTTTTCTCCCACACGATTTCTTTGGAGCTTCCAAATGACTTGATCTCTAAATCAGAATTTTCAACTGACTTAATCTCTGCTGTACTTGCTCTGCTGACAGCCCTATACTACTGGAAACATGACCGGAAGTATCTCTCCTTTTTGGCCTTTTGCCTACAACAAGCTCCTGAAATCTAATACCTCTCTGATTATTCCTATTAATTAATCCTGACTGATTATCCTCTTCCTCTAACTATCCTTTAATTGTTGGTTAAACAGTTGTGCTGTCAGTGCAGAGCCCGATGTGGGGCTCGAACTCACAAACTGCGAGATCATGACCTGAGCTGAAACCAAGAGTCAGACGCTTAACCGACTGAGTCATCCAGGGAACCCCTAAAACTTTATAGCCTAACCCTGACCATTCTTGGAAATTCAAAAATTATACTTGCAGCTATCTATGTGAGACCTCTCTCTGGTGACTAGATTCAATATATCAAAACATAAATCAATAAATTGAACACAAATTTAATAACTTTTGCAGTTTATGACATTTTTCTTAAAAGCTATCACCATTCACACAGTATTCCAAGCTAAGAAGAAACAAAAAACAACAGACAAAAAAAAAAAAAACAAAAAAACAACAACAGCAAAAATCCAACCAACTGACCAACCAAAACCAACAAAAAACATTTAAGCCTAGACTTCTGTTCCCCTCAACTCTCATTTCAAACTTCTAAATGGTTATCAGAGCTTGTTGATTCTAGTCCACAAATATTTCTGGAATTTGTCTCCTACCGTCCAATTACACAGTACCTGCCTTAGGCAAATCTTTCACCTGCCTTCAATGTTTTACCTACACCGTTGCAAATGGCCTCCCACGTAATTTCACACAAGTATCTTTCTACACTATGGCTAAGGTTATCTTCCTAAACTTACACATTTGAACCACGTAATCTCTCTACTAAAGACCTATCACTGACTTGGTATGCCCATAAGATAGAATCAAAAGGCTAATGCATATCTAGCAAAACCCTCTAAAATCCAGCTTTTCCAAGGTCTCTGACTCTATATCCTTCACTTCCCCATAACTAGTAGCCTGCACACCCACTGACCTTCTTACACTCCATTTCTTATCACTCATTCACTGCTACATGCTTTTACATATAGGTCTATTAGTCCCGAATGCCCTTTCTGTCTCCCATCTGGTAAACCAACATTTACCCTTTCAGTTGTCCACTTAGTGAAGTCTTATCTGAATCCCAAAGAGAGTTTGTGGTGTTCTTTTCCATATTCTTACATTACTATTACTTTCTCCCTGGAAGCATTTTATTCACAGCAGTACCATGATTCATTCACAATTGTCTCTAACCTATTTGAAAGGCACGTTATAGTCAGCTTTGCACGCTCCATGGCTAAACATCGAATGGTTCCTCTGAAGTTGCATGCATAAGTTTCTAAGCTGGGATTTGAACCCTGGTCTTCTGATCCTATATCCAGACCCATTCCCTTTAAAATGGGTTGCCACCCCTGTTCAAGATTACTTTTTCCTTTTTTGCTGTACTGGCAATTACCCAGCATTTTGTTCTCTGGCTGTGCTTGCTCTTTCATCAAAACAAATTTGGCTTCCGATTCATCCGAACTGTGCTCAGTGACTTCATTGCAATGGCAATATTTTGGAAAAGGTAAGGATGTCACAGTCACTTAAATCATTCTTCTGAGGTAGGTACCCGAATATAACTCATACCATGTATTTGTGGTTATGATGTATGTGTATAGGTATTTTATGCATTTTATTTATTCATATAGTGGGTCATTTTGACCAGTTTGCTGAGGCACAAACACTGTTAGCAGACACTTTCTTCCCCTACATATGCATTTTCACCTGTGATACGTGGCCGTAACTGGGTAATATTAGGATTGTTAGCTGTTGGGGAAGGGGGGGGCATAAGGATGAATGATAGAAATGAAGATGAAGGGGAGACTGTCATGATGTTTATTCTTTATCTGGCCTCTTTACCTCAGTTTGAGTTATATTGGATAGATAATGGAATGAGGTGTCTTTGTTGTTAGTGTTGTTTGTTTTTTTAAGTGTAGATTCAATTATATTTGTTTCTTTTTCAGGTATGAATTCAGTAATACTCATAGAATGTTATACAATTATGAAGTTCTGAAAATATTTCGGGAAAATTGACTACATTATACATTATCATTACTAAAAAGATTTGAGTCAGAATAGGTTTTAGCCATATATGCCTATATATATAGGAAGAATACATATATTGCATAAATACATAATGTATAATGTACAACATATAACATAATATTGTATATTATATATATTCCTTTGGGATTCAAAAATACATATGTATATTTATAATTATAATCAAATTAACATTTAAGTGTACGTGTGTTATGTGTAGAAAGGGATGTGTCGATATATTGAATGGATTTTCATCTTCTACTAACACCATGTTTTCTTTATTTCTAAAAGGCAGTCTTTGAATCAAATGTATGTGTAATGCAAGTGATTTCTTTAAACCCTCCCTTTTAACTTCCTCATCTTTAAAATGAGAGAGTGGGAACATAAGATCTAAGTATCAAGTTTTGAAATGTTATTACACTATAAGAAAGCTCTCAACAACTGCTAAGACAATGGGAGAAAACAAGAAAACATACCTTTGTCCTTTAGAAACCTCTGTGACATTTAAGGACTCCAGTGAGGATTGCATGTCTTGCTAAATTTTCTATTACAAGAAGTGCAAATGCTTTCAAATTTGTTTTGGCATGCCATACAGTACATTTCTTTTACCAACTTTGACTACCCACTGAAGTCTAGACTCCCAAATTCTTCAACATTCATATTCACTGCCCGAGGACAAACGCATGGGTAGAACAGGGAATGAGAATATGGCATTTAATTATTCAGTCAATACATGTGCCTGACTTGCAGAAGCTAGGTACAATTTAAATCTGGTTAAAGGAAGCCAATCATCCATTTTCTGAATCTTTGGAAGCATGCAGTCTTGCCTTTTGCGTTTGAAGGCTTTTGAAGGGTACAACAGTTTAGTGTATAACTAATTAACTAGAAATGAAAACATTTCATTTGTGTCGGGCACACTCTTTGACCTTTATCTTTTGAACTTTTCAAAAGTATTGTAGTATGACAGACATTTTCTTTTTATGTGGTTACATAATGATCTTACAGATTTTACAAACTCCTGCAAGATGGGAGAGAAAAGTTAGCAGTTTTTCCTACTCTTCAGTGTGCAAAACACCTGTATTTGATTCTTTGTTTTACCTTAAAAATCTGAAAACTCTGTGATGAGTGCTGTTTTTGTTTTTGTTTTTGGTTTTGTTTTGTTTTGTTTTTTTGTTTTTTTGCCACGAGTAACAGTTACAGTGAAAGACGTTATTTTACTGTAAAGGTAAAATTATGCTAGGTATGATGCTGTATTATGTATTATGTATCCACTATCTCATTTAATATTCAAAGCAATCCTAGGAAGTATATATTATTATGGTAGCTATTTTGCAGATATGCAGAAATTATCAAAAGAATTTCCCAAGTTTTCATATACTGTAAGTATTGTTGCTGTACAATACAAAGTTGGACATGAATGTTCACACATCACTCTTCATTGTAGCTAAAACTTTTACTGACCTCAAAGCTCACTCTCAGAATCACCAAGCTCAGGGCTTGCTGTGTATCCATAAATCCATATTTGGGTCTTTTCTAATGCATGGTTAAATGGATAGGGAACCTAATTTTCAATTGGAGCTGCAGAGGATAGAAGAGGGACTCTTAACACCACATTAAAAGTCAATTGAGGAGAACTATTCTTAGCCAATTTTCCAGCAGACTTTCTTTTCTTTAAATGCGAGAATCACTCTTTCCATGTATCCCACAGAATGTTTCTACTGCATTTCCTTCCCTGTCCGTGGTTTCAGTAGTGAGGGGTGTGCAAGCACCCTGCCGCTGTGCTCGAAACTCTCGCTCTCTGTGTGCTTTATGTGTGTGCTTCTCCCAAACCTTCACAAAAGGCTACAGAAAAAGGAATACAGAACAAGGGGGTATTTCTTTTTGATTTTGACAAGAGTCCACTCCTTATCTTCTCAATAGGCAAAACTGAGTTGACTTCCCAGGTAGGATAGTAGCATTACTGGTAGTGTTCATACAGTTGTTACCTCCCTTGAGGTAGACCAGAAACTGTTCTGTGATATGGGCGAATTTTATCTCAAAACGCAAGTTTGCTAAGGAATGAAGAATTAATATATCATTAAGAGGATATCTTTCTCTTTAAGGTAAATGAGTGTAGAGAGTTTGACTTAATGCAACACAGACAAGAGAATGCACTTATATTCTGAGTGGCTTTCTCGAAGAATTCCCAGGAGCTTTGCAAAAATTAAAAATTCTTAACAACATCAAACATCAGTTACTTTGCTTTAGATTTTAAAACAGAAATTGATTTAACATTTTAGATCTCCAGTGGGGATTTCCTCTATTCATGAAAGCTGTCGTTAGAGGTAGATATGCCATATGACCAGCAGCTGGTGATCTAGGCAAAGACTTTTATAGTTTCCAGGAAATCACAGAGATGCTTCCATAACAACTCTAAGCATTGACCAAGCCAATCTGTGAGAGCTGAAGATGGGAATTTAAATACAAGGTTATTAGTACAAGGGGCAGTTTACACAAGTGTTCTGGGACTGTCCTTATCCATCCTTAGTTTTATAATTGCTACTATTTCTGTAGAAGCAGAATATCTTGAAGATGATGTGAAAAACAATGAGACAATATGCCTATAGCAAACTCAACCTTGTACTTATAATTTTAAGTATCACACCTGTCCTAATCAGCTCACTGATATGGAGCCAGATAGAATAAAATATTGCAAAGGTCAGTTCCAGTATTCCTAATCTGACAAAAATAACTATACTTGACAGTTTGAGTAGCTTTTGTGAACGCGAAAGGTTTTTTTTCTTAGCAGGACATAGAAAATAGAGGATGTTCTCTACTTATTTCTTTGTAAAAATAACTTAACAATAAATGAGAAAGGAGGAACTTAAGAAACCAGAATAGAAAGAGAAAAGATAGAATTAAAAAACCAATGAATACCAAATAGCTTGTTATTCACATTTGGGTGAAACAAATCTCTCAAGTTATTAGGAAGAGAAAAGCAAAATTATATGAATATGGAGGACTCAAGGTGTTGGGACTGAGGATATTGCTATATAATTAAATGCTATCTATATACATCAATGTCTTTAATTCCAATGTCTCTCTCTCTCCCTCTCTCTCTCTCTCTCACTCTCTCTCTCTGTCTCTCACACACACACACATGGGACAGGAAGAAAAAGGCAGCTGAAACTTATAATGTGTTGTGTAGGAAATGTTATTTTATTTAGGCCTAATAATTAATATAGTAACTAATTGGGTTGTAATTGCCTGAGAAGAGTGACCTCAGTGTTTCATAGTGCAAAGTTCAAGACCAAATAGATAAAGTAGGTGATTAGCCAATGCTTGTTGAACAAAATGGGGATAATAATTGCTGCTTGAATCCCTGATAGTTGGTAATCTTTACCTTAAGATAAAAATTTCTTGGGATAAAATCGTATTTTCAACAAATGGTATTGGGACAACTGGTATACTTACTTCGCACTATATACAAAATTAACTCAAATAGATCACAGGCCTGTATGTAAGAGCTAAAATTATAAAACTCTTAAAAAAAAACACAGGTATAATTATTTATTGACCTTGGATTTGGCAATGAATTCCTAGGTATGACACCAAAAGGACAAGTAAGACAAGAAAGATATAGATAAATTGGACTTCATCAAAATTAAAATTGTATGTCCTTCAAAAGGCACCATCAAGAGACTGAAAAGGCAATCTACAGAATGAGAGAAAATTTTTATAAATATCATATCTGATAATGTGTCTAGAATATATAAAGAAGAATTGCAACTCAATAATAAAAAGACATCACAATTTTTTATTTTTTTTTTCAACGTTTATTTATTTTTGGGACAGAGAGAGACAGCGCATGAACGGGGGAGGGGCAGAGAGAGAGGGAGACACAGAATCGGAAACAGGCTCCAGGCTCCGAGCCATCAGCCCAGAGCCTGACGCGGGGCTCGAACCCACCGACCGCGAGATCGTGACCTGGCTGAAGTCGGACGCTTAACCGACTGCACCACCCAGGCGCCCCCATCACAATTTTTTTAAAGTGAGAAAGCATCTGAATAGACATTTTTTCCAAAGAAGGTATGTAAACGTCCAATAAAAATATATAACGATGCTCATCATTAGCCATAGGAAAATGCAAATCCAAATAACAATAAGATGCCACTTTATAATCATTAGGATGGCTAAAATATAAAAGACAAATAATAACTAGTGTTATGAAATACGTGGGGAAATTTTAGTACTCATATGCTGCTGGTGGGAATGTAAAATGGAGCAGCTGCCTTGTGAAACTCATAAAGTTAAAGATAGAGTTACCATATAACCCAGCAGTTCCACTCCCAGGTATATACACATGAGAATGAAAACATATATTCACATAAAAAGGAACACGAATGCTCATTGCACCTGTATCATAATAGCCAAAAAAGTGGTAGAAACTGAAACGTCCATCAACTGATGAATGGAGGTATACAATGTGCTCTCTTCACACAATGGAGTATTATTTCGAAATAAAATGGAGTGAAGCATTGTTACATGTTGCAACATGAATGAATCTTAAAAACTTTATGGCAGGTGGAGAAAGCCACTACAAAGGCTGTATCTTCCATGGCTCTATTTAGAAGGAATGTCCAGAATGTGCAAATCTAGAGAAACGGAAAGCAAATTGGTTTTTGCCTGAAACTGAGGAGAAGTAGAGAGTGGCTGCTAAAAGGTATGGGAGTTTCTTTTGGGGTGATTAAAATATTCTACATTGAGTATGGCGATGGTTGCCCAGCTCTGAATATACTGAAAGCCATTGAATTGCACACTTTTAATGTATGGTATGTGAATTATATCTCAATTATACTGTTACAAAATAAAACAATATAAATAAGTGTTGAAGATATTTTACTGACAGTTTAAATAGTCTCTTTGATATGAGGAAAGCAAAACCAGATGCAAAGTATGAAAAGATTATCAAAAAGTATTATTCTGGAAATAGAAATGTCATTACTACTGAATTGTCTTAGAAAAGGTTTGCACATTTATCAAAAAAACCCACATACTCTAACATGTTAATCACTCCCTCCTCATTAGACAGGTTTATAATTAAAAAAAAAGCAAAAACAAAAACAGGACAAAAAAGAAAACAATTTGTACTGACATTAATTAACCTTAGCTAGTGCTTCACAAATTCCTCATTAACCATCAATAGGGCTGTCCAAATTATTCAGAAGACTCAAAAATATTTATTACCACCTGTAAAAAACAATTCAAATGGCATGGTCTTCTGGCTATACCATAGGAATCAAATTAATATGCCATATACAGAATTCTGGAAAATATGATGGAATTCAGGAGTCATTGAGCAAAACCAGTTATAAGAGTACATCCAAAAACATAAGCTGATATAAACCGAATGAAGCTTTAGGAAATACAAAAGCAATAATTATAAAAGTTAGTTGTATAGTACCACTCCCAGACTCTCCCAGAAGAAGAAGAAAAAGAAGAAGAAGAAGAAGAAGAAGAAGAAGAAGAAGAAGAAGAAGAAGAAGAAAGAAGGAGGAGGAGGAGGAGGGGAAGGGGAAGGGGAAGGAGAAGAAGAAAAGAGTCTAGCTGCTATTGGCAAGCTATAAAATACAATGAAGAACCATATTTTCCACGATACTTATATGCATGCAAGACAATAACACTATTCCGTCTGCAGTATGCTATGTCATATTGCAATGTCTAGTTATTCTGGATTTGGAGAGGGCTCCCTCAGCAGATGCATCTGCACCCTGCCCCCCCAACACATTCTCCTGAGGTAGAAGAAGTGGAAGAGAACTCAACATTCTCTTTCATATAAAGCTATATACTGAAAAATATAACACATTGAAAATTCCCGTTTCTAAGGAGATGTGTGTAGATAATAAATGACCACAAGAATCATAAGGTATGTTTACATAACCATAAAACACAATATGTAATAGGTTATAATATATTGATAGCATGTGACAACTGTGGACAGTTTAACAGTTTTCAACATATTCCCACCTCTCTTATTCAATTCACTCTCAACCTAGAGAGCAGAGCTGAGCATTTTACAAAGCAAGGAAGGCTTCGATAGGTTAAATTATGCTTCTGATGCTGAAGTAGGAGTGCACATGTATGCGGAACGATGCCAGTGAGAATATAAAGCCATAGGAGGGAAATGGAAAGAAGAAGCATGTTCCTACAGCTTAAATTCTGCATCAAAACAAATAGAAATACAAATAGAATCTTGTCTTAGTTTGAAGTGTGTGTATGTGTTTCCTATATCATGAGATATAATCCATTAGGCAATAAAAGAACAGAGAGAGAGAGAGAGAGAGAGAGAGAGAGAGAAAGATTGATTGAGAGTGCCTCCTGGAGCCCTTTCCCTTACACTGCCTCCGCTGTCAGTGTCTCCCATATAGCAGTCATTCCTTCAGCTTGTGAGTCAAATCGCATCTCTGTTCAAATTATCAGATGCCTTCCTAATCTCAGAATCAAATCCAAAGTTCTTCTCATGGTCTAAAGACGTATATGATCAGAGTCCCTGATAATGTTGTGACCTCAGTTCCTATCACTGGATGTCATCCGTCCTGTCCAGCCACACTAATGCTGGTTTCCTCCCTGTTCCTCCAATGTATCCAGAACTCAGCCTTAGGACCTTTATAATGACCGTTCTTTCTACCCAGAATTTTCTCCCTTCTCATATCTGCTTGGGTTTCTCTCTAACTTTGTCCCAAATGCTTTCCTGAGTACCCTACCTAAATACTAGATCAACAAAAACAACTCTCTAGCTCTTTCCCTACTATGTCTGTATTTATATTACCCATAAGGATCTGAAATGATGTATAATGTATCTGGTTAGTATCAATCACCACCTGGAATACAAGCTCTATGCAGGGAAGGCTTGATCTGTTTTTATCCCCAACACCTATTATGCTTGGAGTAAAGAAGGCATGCAATGAGTATTTTTTATTAATTGAGATGTAATTGACATATAACACTATATTAGTTTCAGGTATACAACAACATAATTCAATGTTTGTGCATATTGTGAAATGATCACTATAATAAAGCTAGTCAACATGTTACCATACACAGTTTCAAGTCGTTTTCTTGTGATGAGAACTTTTTTTTTTTCCTTTTTGAGAGAGAGAGAGAGAGTGCAGGTGGGAGAGAGGGGAAGAGGGAGAGAGAGAATCAAGCAGTCAGAGCCTGATGATCTCAATCTCACTACCCTGGGATCATGACCTGAGCCAAAATCAAGAGTTGGAAACTCAACCAAATGAGCCACCCATGTGTCCCTTATGATGAGAACTTTTAAGATCTACTCTTAGCAACATTAAAATATACGAAACAATATTCACTGCAGTTACCATACTGTGACAATTCCTTGATTTCTTTATTTTATAACTGGAAGTTTGTACTCTTTACCACCACCTTCATCCATTTCCTTCACCACTCAACCCCCATCTCTGGCTATGACTGAACTATCTGTTCTTTGTGTCTCTGAGCTCTGTTGTGGTTTTTTTTGCTTTTGTTCTTTTTTTTGCTCAGTTTTTACTCACATTTGAATCCAAAATCCCTGCCATCTGTTTTCAGGTTGGTTCTTTAAGCCCTGGTGTTCCTGAGTCCCAATAGTTGTCTCTATTTAAAACCTATGGTGAGGAGGGGTGCCTGGGTGGCTCAGTCAGTTGAGCATCTAACTCTTGATTTTAGCTCAGGTTATGATCCCAAGGTTGTGGTATTGAGCCCCGTGTTGAGGTTCCAGTGTCAGGCTCCATGCTGAGTGTGGAGTCTGCTTAAGATTTTTTCTTTCTGCTCCTCTCCCCCCATGCTCACCGTCTGTCTCTCTCTCAAAAACAAAAACAAAAACTTAAAAAACTTATGATGAGGTAAATCATTTTTTAAAAATTTTTATCTATTTTTAGTGAGTGTTTGGTTTGCAAAGCTCTATACTCAGTGCTGTAAGATGTGCAAAGTTGAACAAAACACACTTTCTTGAGTGCTTATATGTCATAGACTCTGGGTCTGAAGTTCTTTCTTGTCCAGCAAGAGAGTGAGGACCCAGAATTCAAAATGGGAGGAGACAAGAGCCCAGAGTAAGGGTCCTTGCTCCATTTTTATTAAGATCAGAAGGCTTACAAGCGTGATGGGTGTGCACAAAGAGACAATGAAACCAAGGGGCACCTGGGTGGCTCAGTCAGTTAAGCATCTGACTTTGGCTCAGGTCATGATCTCACAGTTCGTGAGTTCAAACCCGACATCAGGCTCCATGCTGACAGCTCAGAGCCTGGAGCCTGCTTCAGATTCTGTGTCTTCCTCTCTTTCTGTTCCTTCCCTGCTTGTACTCTGTCTCTGTCGCTCTCTCAAAAATAAATAAACATTAGAAAAAATTTATAAAGAGACAATGAAACCACTAACCCTGGAGGAAAGGGTCTTTTCAAGATATGCGGTGTTAGGTGTTTGAGTCAATACAAAACAAAATCCTGCCACTGGGCAGAAGGTTGTTTACATGAGGGCCATCTCTTTTTACCTGAACTGGCCTAGGGGACAAAAAAGACAGAGCATGCCACCTCAGGGTCAACAAGGCACCTTTCTTTTGCTAATTAGCTCCTCTCTCGGCAACTTTGCCCTGATGAGGTCTAAAGTCCTGTTTACCTGTTTACTTATTTTGGTCCTTCCTTCCTGTGAAAGCAGCTTTCTGCTATTGTGCTAAATTGGGGGACATTTCTGCCCTGAATAGCTAATCTTGTTTACCTCATCTTGGATGTTTCCATCCTGAGATTTCCCATACCTCTGTCCTATACTGGGGCTGGGGGGTGGCGTGGGGGGTGGGCTTTCCCCCATTTACCTAATCTTATTTACCTAATCTGGTTTACCCAAATTTGGGTGTGTACATCCTATGGCTTTCTAATTCTTTGCCTTGTTAACCCATAGGTGCAACCTCAGGGATTTCCTCAGCTTATTCCCCACACTGATATATGAAATACAAATGAAAAATAAAATGTTAGATGTAGTATTTACATTTTGTGATACATTTCAGAACAATTTAACTTGAATCAAGAAATCTTAACATCCTAGAACACAGCCTAAAAGTCAAAAGAGTATTTGGAGACTTCAAAGCTGAAATATTTTATGTATAATCAGTGTATGACAGCTTTTATATTTGGAGACCTATGTTCTTCCACTTAGAAGGTACTAATTTATACTTCACATGTACTTGGAACAAGCCTTCTTCCCTTCCTTCCTTCCTTCCTTCCTTCCTTCCTTCTTTCCTCCTTTTCTTTCTCCCTTTCTCCCTTTCTTTCTTTTTCTCTTTCACTCTCTCTTCCTTTCTTCCTCCCTCTCTTTTTCTTTCTCTCTTCTTTCTTTCTTTCTTTCTTTCTTTCTTTCTTTCTTTCTTTCTTTCTTTCTCCTTCCTACCTTCCTTCTTTTTTCTAGTTTTCAGTCTATTAGAAAGAAAATTAAAAGTGAAAAACAGGCGGCTAAATTAAGTGCTTATATACAAGTGACATAAGAGAGCTGATAACCTGAGAGTGAGATAATTGGGAAAAAGAATAAAAAAAAAAAAAACCTTGAAAAACTAGCATAAATGCCATAAAACTCTGGTGCCATGAATCATTTATGTGGCAATATGCATACCTATCTCCCCCTGCAGACAGGGAGTCAACAGTTAAAATAACATGTGTTACTGAAGCGTTGGAACTTAAATGAGAAATCTCAATATTTGATAAATTTCTCCTCAAGACTACCTTTTTTCTTACAAATATGGTAAGTGAAGTGTCATAGTTCTGTGGGCACATGTGACTGTATACATTCTACTAACAAGTGAAACCTTTTGATGAAAATGTTTCAAAGGAATCAAATATTTTGTTATACAGAAATGAAATGTATAGAATCCCACTATAATTCTTTAATGCATTACTTTATTGCTTTATTTTCATGTTTACTGGGTAACGCTTTAAAATAATGGCCCAGTTGAGGTAATTAATGTTGAATTGCAGTGGCAATCCAATTGAATTACTTGTGACATTCACATTAATACTAAATGAGTTCACTGTGATTAATGCTGTTAAATAGATACCAGAGGAATTAATATTGATTAGGCAATTATTTTAAAGTGTTACTGTTTATTGCAATTTATACCAACTTCTTTTTTTTAGTAAACGTTTCTTTATTGGCAGCTGTGTAATCACACGAGGAGGCCGAATTGGGAGCACGAGGTTGTGTTTTGTTTCGTTTTCTTGCATTTAAAATGACAAAATGTGGAACCTCCTTTGACACTACCCTCCTTGGTAGTGGCTCCAAATATCCCAAGGTTTTCGGCTATTTTGAACCTCTGTTTAAAACCCTCCCCAGATTCAGTGTTTCTCTGCCTCCTTCGTGGTCGTCAAGTCCTCCTTGTTCTTAAAACGTGTCTCAAGTCCTATCACCTACATGATACCTTCTCTAACTACTCAACTAAATGTTGCATCTGTATAGTACTTTACAAGAGCCAGAACACTTATATTATCATTTGAGATTTAAGATATGATAAGCTAATAGCCACTCACATTTTCATATGCACTTATAAAATATATAACACAGAAAGATTTTCACTAATGGGAATATTTACACAGCATGGTATACTTACACCCCAATTGTTATTAAACAGTCTGCAGTTACACTAAATAGGTATATTTTTATCAGTCCTCTGAGATATTGGAAAATAATGGCAATTATTTCTATGCTTATCATACACCTCAGTGGGATTTTTCACAGGAATGCAGAGTGATACACAATGTAAGCCTCCACTCTTGATATCTGGAAAACTGGGAGGCCCAGGTACCTATCTTTGAACTTCAATGTGTTTTGTGTGAATGTATGTTGAATGATGTTCTCAGGTAGTTAGTTACAAAAGCATTTTTCCGATATTTTGGCAAATAAAAAAAAAGCAAATAAACTGCTGAGAATGCAACTGTAAAAAATGGGACATTTTCATTTGGAAACTGTTGGTTATTATATGATAGCAGAAATTCCTCATTTTAGCAATACTTGTGAGTGAATTCTCTTTATCAGATGATACCAGGAAAAAGTTGCCTCAACAGCAGAAGGAGAACATGTAGGAAGAGAGCTAACTTCTGTACTATATATATATATATATATATATATAATGAGAATGAGAGAGAGAGAAAGAGAGAAGACAGAGACAGAAAAAGAGAGACAGACATTAAGAGATTTACTTTAAGGAATTGACTCTTGTGATCATGGGGACTGAAAGTCACAAATTTGTGGGGCAGGCTGGTAGGCAGGAGTTAATGCTTGTCTTGACCCAGAATCCCTTCTCCTCCAGGGAACCTCCTTATTTGTTCTTAAGACATCCAACTGATTGAATGAAGCCCACCCACATTATCAAGAATAATCTCCTTTACTTGAAGTCAACTGACTGTAGATCCTAACCGAATCTTCATTAAGCCTTACAGCAAAATATAGATTGGTGTTTTATGAATAACTAGGTACTATAGCCTAGCCAATTTCATACATGTAACTAACCAGTAGAAGTCTTTCTTCTTTCTTTCTTTCTTTCTTTCTTTCTTTCTTTCTTTCTTTCTCTTTTTTTTTTCCTTTTTTTCCTTAATATACTTAATGATTAGTTTTGGATTTTTTCCTAATTTTTTTTTTTAAATTTTTCTGTATCTTGATCCTTGCATCTTTGCTTTTCTCATCTTGGTAATTTTTATTAGCACTGATATACTTATTTGTCTTTCTTTACATCCTCTTTTCTTCCTATGTTCAGGGATGATATTTCTTTATATTTCTACTGTAAGTAGTCATATCAATCATTATAGTCATTATAAAGAAAAAACAAAATACTCTTTTAACTTTTTTATATCTTTAAACATTGTGAGAAGTACTGATGATAATGAAGGATAGACATAATGATAAAATAATTCATTGAATAATTTGTATAGGAAACAAAATACATTCTGGTATTATGAACATGAAAATAGTTTTTTTTCTTTAATGTTGTTAATGTTTATTTACTTTTGATACAGAGACACAGCACAAGCAGGGAAGGAGCAGAGAGAGAGAGGAAAACATAGAATTCAAAGCAGTCTCCAAACCCTGAGCTGTCAGCACAGGTCCCCAGATGGGGCTTGAACTCATGAACCATGAGCTCATAACCTGAGCTGAAGTTGGACGCTTAACCGAATGAGCCACCCAGTGCCCCAATAGTTTTTGATGCCTAAGATAATTAATACCAACAATTAATTGCTTCCCTTTAAATCATATTTTGGGCTTCAGACATTTTCTAATAAAAGCTTGTGAGCAAATCACTTTGCTTATTAAAATATATTCTCAGGTCATGCTTCATATGCAGATTGATTTGCATTTTTTATTGATTCTCTTTTTCTCCAGGCTTTAATAGATTTGCTGAAATTAAGTATGTTTCCCAACTTCAGGGAGTTGCTCTGAAAAATTTTGATATACTCTCATTGTTCTCAAAGGAAGAAATCCAATCACTCACACAAATGCTCTCTGTTTATGTCCATGTAAAATTCCTCAATTTAACTTCAAGAAATGCTTAATGTATTTCCATAGGTACCATGGTTTATTGCATTTTTCTAGCCAGGAGTATATTTAAACACAGAGTAGTTTGTCTTGGTGTCACAACAGAAAGCTGTTATTTCCCTTGTCTTTGCATGATCGTGATGCAGTGAAGAAAAAGATTAGAAAAAAAAGAGAACTATAAGTGGCAAAACCCAAAAGGGAATGCCTCTTGGCCTTACACAATAATAGAAATACCCACAGAAAAAGACCATTCAAAGATTACTCTCAATTTCCAGCTAATCAAAATAAGCAGCAATGGAAAGTGGAGACGTTTGTAATACATCTCTAGGATTTGGATTATGTCATAAGTCATGCTTATAAAACATACAGAATCAATATCAGTCTCGTCCACAAGAGAGAAATATTTACAACTTTTTTAAAAAGAATAAACTGAAGAACACTGAAGCAAGGCTGCTCCCTTTGAAAGTAGGATTCTTATCTCCAAAGCATAACTGCTTTGCTACAAATCTTATAATATCTTTCACGGCATATGTGCAATAACTGATCTTAAAAGATACATAGCATTATGTGGCTGAGTATCTCTGGGAAAAATCCGGCTCTTAAAGTTAAAATGTAGTTTGAGGCTTATCAGGTGATATTTATGGCATATCTTGTTAGAGGAGAATTATCATTGCTTCCATTAGTGATTAGTGCACCAGAAGCTAAACCTTTTATGCCTTAAAGAATTCATTCTGTTACCATTAGCTTATTATTATTTCATTCTTTTCTTTTAGTATTATCAGTACACTGACTGCCTTCATTTCATCAAGTTAATGCACTAGCTGCTATTGCTAAATTTTCCCCCATTATTGCTTAGATTAGAATTTTTTCCTAAAACAGCTTGGTAAGTGAGTGGAAAAGAAAGTTTCTCTTCATTCACTTACTATTCTTTTCTTAAAAATAAATGGAGGGGAATTTGTACCTGTGTTTATTTCCTGTCTAAGGAGGCAAAGCCATGCTTCATCAATAACACACAAATTATACGATGCATATAATACTGCTAATGCTTCCATTATCACCTCTACCAAATCCATTTTTTTGGGTGGAGGTGGGGGGCTACAGGTGGTTGTACCACTTTCATATAAAAGGTTGTCCCTGCCAATATGTTCAGATCTGCAAGATTGCCCTCACATATATGGTAAGATTGTATTCTTTACACAAAACTGACCTTCTGCCTCACTTGGACATACTTTGTTCTGAAGTATCTGATTTTATTATTAATGATTTTTAGCCTTTAAAAATTGTATCATTAAATTGCCAGACTGTGCCCAGGGTGATAAGCACCATCATCCTCAAAACAACCATTGCATGAAATTTGTGGTGTTGTGAATACAGCTTGCATGGGGATAGTATTGTTAATATTTCCAGTCCATTATTTTGGGGGGTAGATGTAAAAAATGGATTTTGTACACTTAGTTGTGTTTCTCATATAGTGTATGTAATGATATTTTTAAAATATAACCCGTTTTCTAAAAATTTACAGTTGTTCACAAGGATTACATCCATTACTATTTTTCAGGTAGAATCCATCCTCATGAACATAGTTTATGAGGCCTATCGTTACCTGGCCCTGCTTGTACATTATCTCTGCTCTTACCTTCATCCACATCCCTTACTCTGCTGCTGTCCAGCCATGTGCAACCACTTGCAGTTCCAGAAATCCCATGTCTCACTGCTTTCTGGTTTCTATACACATCATTCTTTCTGCTGTTAAAGTAGTTAAACAACGAAGCCCATAAATGCCTCAAGGTGAAGATACCAAAACCTAGGGACAACCAGTCACAAATAGCCAACTGAGCTTGCTCAAAGGGCGAGGGCTTAAGTTACAGCCAATCAAATAATTTCCTTGCTTGGCTTCCATGTCTTTTCTCTAAAAGTCTTGCCCCTAGTTCCTGTCAATGGAACTCTGCTAACCACTTCTGGGTCTGGTACTGCCTGATTTGAATCGATTTTTGCTCAAATTAACTCTCAAAACTGTTACTATGTGGGGCACCTGGGCGGCTCAGTTGGTTAAGCATCCAACTCTTGGTTTCAGCTCGGGTCATGATCTCACGGTTTGTTGAGTTCAGGCCCGCATCGGGCTCTGCGCTGGCAGCACGGAGCCTGCTTGGGATTCTCTCTCCACCTCTGTCTGCCCCTCCCCTGCTCACACTGTCTTTCTCAAAATAAATAAATAAAGTTATTTTTTTTTTAAATTTAATATGCTTCAGCGTACCATTTAAGACTACCTATGACATTCTTTTCCCTTTTTCTTTGGCTGGTTAATTCCTTTTCATTCTTAGGTATAAGCTTAGAAATAACTACCTCAAGAAGAATGTTCTGTTTCCTTCCAAGACGGAATTGATTACATATTCTTGGTGTTCTCAGGGTACTTGGTATTCGGTTGCTTTATGGCACTTATCACATGAAATTGGAGTTCCCTGTTGAGTGTTCTTACTGTCCACTTCTCCATACTTGGCACCTAGCATATATGCCCTAGCACTGTAGATAGGAAATCATTATTGTTTGAGTGAATGAATGAATGAATGAATGAATAAATGAATGTTTTTTGCTTTGTCATGAAATGTATGCTATACATATGAGCAGATAATGGTCCTTCTGCTCTATCTTTATAAAAAAAAATAATGTCTTATTTTGATTTCTATCCATCCCCTTTATTTTGATGTGTTATCTCAAAATATTTTGGAGTCATGACTATGGGAGGCTTCCCTTCCGACTATGCTGACAACTGATTTAAAAACGCACTTAATGAAATGTGTTCTGAAATACATAGCAATATTTTTGGAAAGGTTTCTCTTCTCATCTTTTATCCAATTAATGAAGCATTTGTATCCATGAGTACCCCTGCTGTTAAGTGGTTAGCTTTCTCCTTTAGCTTGAATTAAGTGTCTTGGGTTAAAGACACTTTTTTTAAATTTGTTTTTAATCACAAACAAGTGAAAAATATCCAGGTTCCCTTGAGGTATCTTCCCAAGTTTTCCAACTATATTTAAATAGAACAGGTAGTAGAAACACTCTCTCAAATTCACAGATTTTACTTCTTGGAATATTTGCTGGGGTATTTGGTCCCGGTTGATCCACAGCTACTTCACTGTAAAAAATAGAGCTTTTTACCTCAAAACATTTATGGCATAACATGAAACTGCTACCTACCTTGCATTTAGCTAAAATACCATGAGCAGAAGTGAAACTGTGGAAGAGGCACTTCTAATTCCATGGAAAGCCATCCACAGAGAGTTTGATAAACTATTTCTGAAAGCGACTTGCTTGTATTGTTGTTTCATGTTTTCCCTTCTTTACAAACATGGAGATTCTATAGTCCTTTCTTTCAACACAAAAATCAAAAATCAGAATGCTGTGTCATTGCCCTATTGTTTGCAAGCTCTGAACTTTGTGATCCTTTCATGGAAGGGAAACAATTCTTGGTTAATGAATAGTGTTAAGCATCAAAATAAAACAAAACAAAAAAACATATTCTATCTAGTCTGCATCCTAATGCTACTCAGGTAGAATGAAAAGCTTGAACATTGTATTTTAAGACCACTAACAATTGTGCGTGGTATGGAAATAATGAATTCGTTTCTAGTTTTTTTTTTAAGAAATATAGTTTTAAGTGAAATCATAATCAAGTTTTAATTATACATTTCCCTTGGATGTACCCAATACATATTCAAACCATATAAAATTATACAACAAAATGTTTAAGATAAATTTGGCTATAACTGTAGATGAAAATAAATGAAAACTACCCAGATGTGGCTTCTAAATAGTCCATGTGTTCTCTGTTTTAGCAGTGCCAATATCATTTAGGAATTTATAATAGCATATTCCTTAAATGTAATACTTCATGTTGTAAGTCACTAATCTAAAATTCATTTTTCTACACTCAGATGCATTTTTGGATCATTTATAACTGATCTCTTATGAGAAGCTGTTGTATATGTTGATAATCTGTGCACCTTAGATACCATTTTTATAATGCTCTCTTCCTTTCTCTGCTAATTATCTTGAAATACTGGTTTCTGCTTGCTTTCTAGTTTTCCTTAGTTGTCTCTTCTCACTTTGGGATCCAATTTTTGGGTTTTGTTCTTCTTCATCTGTAACCTTTCAGAATATTTGGCCTTATGCACCACCCATGTCCATGAACGTCTCCCTTGATTCAATGACACTACTGTTTTGAGTTTCTCATTTTGCCTTACTGACATCTCTTTATTCACATTTTCCTGAATCACTGGGATTCCCAGACCTTTTATTCTAGCCTCTTCTTCACCTTTCCTCTCTTCTCATGGCTTCAACTTCTTTCAACAACAGACATATCTTCTATTGATGTCACTTTCTCAATTTTTTTTCTTATGAGCTTTGCAAATAAATTGCAAATGCTTGCTTATAATCTCCATGTAAAACCAGCATGTCCTTATTATGTGTCTCTTCCATTTTTGTACCAAAAGTCTCCTATCTTCTTCACCAGGATAATTAGAAAATTATCTCCCTAGCCACCCAAGTTAGAAGCTTCCAGGGTGTTTCCTCCCATCCTCACTTTCACAATCAACTCTAAGTTTGGTCAAATAGCCTTTGATGGTCATGCCCTTCTGCATTCCACTTACTTTTACATATTTTCATCTTTTGTCTATTGAACTATAGCAGGAGCCTCCTAAATATTCTACCAGGCTACACAGGTGTTCACTCCTCAGGGCATCTTCCATTCTGTCACCAGCTATCTTTCCAAAATACCAGTTTGGTCATATCATCCAGCTGCCCCTCTCCCCCCAGGTATCCCCTGATGCCATATTACCCCCGTGCCAAATGTCCACACTGCATGGAAGGGGCTGATAAAACCTGGCTCCAATCATCTTCCCATTCCATATTTATCTCCCTTTTTCTTTAGTCATATCAAACTTCCCAAATACACTATATACTTTTTAAGTTTATTTATTTATTTTAAGAGAGTGAGAGGAGGGGTGGAGCAGAGAGAGAAGG
Organism: Felis catus; assembly: GCF_018350175.1. Classification (NCBI taxonomy): domain Eukaryota; kingdom Metazoa; phylum Chordata; class Mammalia; order Carnivora; family Felidae; genus Felis; species Felis catus. The sequence goes on from NC_058375.1 coordinate 66,674,039, forward strand.
AGAGAGAAAATCCCAAACAGGCTCTGCACTGTCAGCAGAGAGCCCCATGCGGGGCTCAATCTCAAGAACTGTGAGATCCTGACCTGAGCCGAAACCAAGAGTCGGTCACTTAACCAACTGAGCCACCCAGATGCCCCCCAATTTCCCTATATTTGCTATTCTTTTCATTGCATTTCCTGAATTTGGAATTTAGTTAACTTTTTCATTGCTTATCAACACCTCCTTACCTAATCTCTCAAACAAACTCGTATGCCTCCATTTTTAAGAAGCTTTCCTCAAACCCTATTATACCCTCCCCGGTCAATTTCTGAAGCCAGAATTAATTTTTCTTTTCTCTGGATGGGCAAGGGATATTGATTAAGGCCTTGTGTTAGCATTTATTTCATCTTGAGTTACACTAAAGTTAACTGCTTACATGTCTGTCACCACAACTAGATATTAACACTGTTCATGTGTAAGCTTCACAGAACCTAGTTGATGAATACATGAGCCAATAATCATAAGATATTTAGATTAGAATTACTAGTACTTTTCCTTTTTGCTTCTTATTCCTTTCTTAACAATATCAATTTACACTATTCACTATTACATTATCAGGAAATTCCCATGAGGCCCTCACATTTATAAAACACACTTTGGAATACTTCAGCCTTTTCTGACTATTTATAATAAAACCATTTGGGGAGCACATGGGTGACTCAGTTGGTTGAGTGTCTGCTTCTTGATTTTGGCTCAGTTCATGATCCCGAGGTCGCGGGATCAAGCCTTGCATCAGGCTCAGTGCTAAGCATGGAGCCTGCTTAAGATTTTCTCTCTCTCCCTCTCCCCTTTCCCTACCTCATGCTCCCTCTCTCTAAAACAAAACGAAACAAAACAAAACAAAACAAAACAAAAACCATTTGGTTATTCTACAAGAGGCCTCTACAGAGGTGACATTTTCAAGAGTTCTTTATGGGATGGAGAACCATGTAACTTCAAAGTCAATTGAATGAAAGGGTTGTGGATTCTGCTGATTTATTCCATTTGGACTACACCACCATTTAGTTGAACAAGTGCATGAATCCTTGTCAGCCCACACAAACAAGGCCTGAAAAGTATTAGGTTGTTCAAGTCCCAACCACATTCCTGGATTTAGAAAAGAACTGAAGTCTCACAAGAGCTCTAGAGTGCGGAACATAAACTGACTCAGAGACGGTGCCACAAAGATCTGGTGAAACAACAAAGCTCAAAGGGAAGCTCAGGATACCTGCCATGTTTGACGCCAATCTGAGAGCAGTAAAACTAATCTCAGAGCCCATGCTAATATTTATGAGTCACGTGGGTATCACACACTTAGACCTTTTCCTTATACAGACTCCATTTTTCCTATAACCCTTAAAGATCACTTCGGTTATTACCATGTAACAAACTGGTATTGGATAAATTGAAAATCAATTAGTTATCACTAAAACTTTAGTGACAAAACAAAACAACTTTTTTTTTAAATACCCCTCATGATTCTATGGTTTGACATGAACCGGCTCTAGGGTTATCCTGGTTGCTGTGGAGTCAGCTGGGGGCTAGACTGGTTTGGTGTATCCAACAGGGCTCCATCTTGTGACTGATAGCTGATGCCAGGACTCTGGAGCTCAGTTGAGTATATAAGCAAGAGTGTTTCACTTCCCCTCCACATGGCCTTTGCACAGGGTGAGGCCTTCTCACAACATGGTAGCTGGTTTCTTGATGAAGTGTTTTATGAGCACCAAAGTAGAATCTGCAGGTCTAAGACTCAGCTTGAAAGATAGGCAATGTCGTTTCTGCTTCATTCTTTTGATCAAAGCAAGTTAGAGCGTGGATCTAGTTTCAGAAGGAAGAGGAATAGACTTTACTTCTTAATGGAAGAAATGACAAAAAATTTACAGCTATCATTAATCTGCCATTTGTATCTAGCAGAGAACTCTATATTGTAGGTACAATTTGACCAAAAAAAAAAAAAAAAAAAAAAAGATAGAAAAGAAAAGAAAAAAGAAAAGGAAAGAAAACAGTAAAAACAGGAAAAATAAAAGAAGGCTTGGGACTACCAGCTAAACATTATAGACTCATATTTTCAGTGCAGACCAAAATTATATAATATAAACATTTTGGGGGGAACGGCATGACACTGCTGAATCATTGAACAGATTGTCAACTCAAATCATCTTGCTTTTTTTTTTATATATATACATCTGTTGTCATAAGCACACTATACTTATTTTTATTTTGGAACGTATGTTGAATCAATAACTTGTGCTTCTTTCCAAAAATCATTTGATATGACTTTCTGGCATAACCAATTGTCACTGAGTCGATGTTGAGATCTAGTAAGTGATACGCATAGATGCTTACTAGCTATAATGTTTAATATACATCAAATTTATTAACTATAATTGTAGAATGCACTTTCTTCTTCAAAAGCTATAAATATCAGGCCCCTGAGAAATGAGTAAGTTGGTCAAAGACACCTAGATAAATAATGCAGAAGAGAAGTGAAATTTACAGTTTTAATTTTCTAGATTATGTCGTCACTTGTTATTATTATTATCTTACTATTGCTTTTTTAATTCTCATGTCTAAACCAATGATTTGTTTAAATAACTCTTTTAGAGGTTAAAGGATATACCAATTTGAAATCACTTGTAAAATACAGAAAGTAAAAAAAAATCCTTAAAAGAGAATGAAGAGCTTGGCATTTCTGCACAATATTTCACCATTTAAAATTCTTTGCAAGCATAAATTTTGTTTTTTCCTCCAAATTTTTATTTTGATTTAAATTCTGTTTCTCATTTCTGAGGCCTTAATTAATGAGGTAACTGAAATCACAGGGACAGTTGCCAAGCTGTGAAAAGACTTGTTTATTTCCCTGCAGGATAGGTCTAAGGAGACTTCCTTTCATGGAGTCAGCCGACAAAAAGAAGCACCTTTCTCCCTATTCCTTTCCATATGCTTTCATCACAAGCCGTCCCTAAAGAGTTCTTGAAACTTTAGATTTAAATGAGCATTAGAGCTGTACTAATTCTCGTAATAATATTGGTTATTCAACTGGGAGAGTTGTCAATTTTTAAGTGGCTCAAATTCTTTAATGCTATTTTGGATTTACATATTATTGTTAATGTAATAGAGCATGTTAACTCATAATAGAGGTTGATTTTCTGAGATAGATGAAAATAAAATTTGGGTTTTGAAGAAAATTCTCTTGGAAAATTTTAGTTCATGTACATTAATTCTTAGGTAAAAAATAACCTTAGTAAATTCAAGTGAATGAAAAAACCTTATAAAATAATGTAGCATTAATTGTACTTTTGGAGTATTTCCTTATTTAAAGCCAATCAAGTGACGAGAAGCAATGACAGACCCAAAATACACTATGCTCTTATATGTCTTTGTGATTTAAAAAATTTAATTCACTTTCCTTTGTATATGTGTGTATATGTGTGCATTTGTGTCTATAAGGGTTACTAGATGGATAAATAGATAGATAGAGAGTTAAATAGATAACTTACCCTTTAAATTGTCTTCTCCTGTTTGAATTCTCAATTGTCTTCATAACCCTGCTTAACATTTAAAACACTTCAGTCTATATGAGCTATTGTAAATCATTCCTGTGGAATCTCTGATGTTAAACTATCAGGGCTATTTGGCACAAAAGTTTGGCATTATCCAAAATAGGGAAAAGTTAGATTTTATGACTATTATGACTGGCTTTAAGCAGTGAAAAAATAAATTTAATTAGTATTACAAAAATTACAACCCCTCTGGTTTACCTTGGCTTATCTATATGGCAAAACATCTCAGGCAATTAAGTTGAGTTGGGCAGATACAGACATGCCACCAAACAGTATATGAAAGCATTCTCTGCCCTATTCACAGTGATCTAGTAGATATACCTAAAATTCTAGCATAAAAACATATTCAAATGAAACCTAAAATCCCTCTAAAGTGTATAACTATTATCTCTTACAAATAGGATTCTGCTTACCATATGCTCTACTATTCTAAACTAAACAGAATTCCTGTGATATCCACTTCAAAATCTTTTGCCTTCATGAAAAGATTCTGTACCTACACTGCTTTCCATTCATAAAAGCTGATTTTTTTCAACCTGTATTGTTTTGGAAACTATCACTTCCTTGTCACCAGTAAACTCTAGTTGTTGGCTAATTCATACCACTTCAAAAAATGCTTGGAGATGCCAAAAACTTATTTTGTTAAGTTCTAGCGTATGTTAGATTCCTAGGTGAACCAAAGCAACCAATTATTTTATCCTAATATCAGTCAAATATATGGCAAGGGCAAGAAAATATTCAAACTAGTGATTTCAGTGGAAGAGATTTTTAAAAACAGAACAGATCAAAATCTCTGCAATGCATAATGGTGGTGACTAAACAAGTCATTAGTCATGACTAGAAATGATGAGAATGATTGGCTGCTTCTATGTATTCTCCAATATTAAGAAATTTTCATCTATATACTGTCAAAAAGGAGACAATAGACCAAAATGGATCGCCTACACTAGATCCCAAGTCAGCAAACCGAGACTTACTACCGAACCTAATTGCAGTTTCTGCCTCTCTCAAAATGTAACATTTAACTGAAAGTACCAGGTCAGCACTAGTGAGGAAATCTGCCCAACAGATCTCTTACTGCTTAGAAAAGGTAGCTTGCCTGAAACAACACTTTTTTTTTTTTACTAATAAACTTTTTCCATTCCTTTTCTGTCTTTAAAAATCTTTCCTTTCTACAGCTTTTTGGAGCTCCATTCTCTTAACTGGATGGGATACTGCCCCATTCATGAATTATTGAATAAAGCTAATTATGTTCACATTTACTTAGTTTAATTTTTGAAACAACACACACTCACACACACGGTACAGCTTTTAAGGTTTTGGTTTTTTGTCAGATAGGCAGATAAGTATTCTTGTAAAAAATGTAAATATTACATAAATCTGTGACTACCTCCAAGTACCTTAAAGTTGTCATCTTGTAGGAAAAAAAATCTTCAATATTATGAGTTCTAATTTTTCTTCAGTTATGTATTTTAGGTTAATGTTTGCAGAGTTAGCCCTATTCATTCCTACTCACTAGAGGTGCAATACAACGGCAAGACATGTGTTTCTAGAGCTTTCATTTAGCAATACCCTCATCACTTTACATAGCAAAAGAGAACACAATCTCGAAACATGTTTTCTCTGAAAAACATTTTTGCAGCTACTTGTAGATTTATACGCCATTCAGTAGCCCCAATAGTAAGACATTAAAGGCATATGAAATACTTTCCAACTTGATTTAAAAAAAATCCAATGATCGTTTTTTACCGTCTTTCTTACAGAGTTCTAACTAGCATTTTCTGTTTATATAGGACTTAGAGAACAGACTGTTTTGTGCATTGAATTAAATTAACTAAATAAGGAATTTTAAGACATTTTAAGTTCAGTGTTAAAATGTTACAGAAGCATATCTTTTTCACCATTATGCAATTACAAAGACTTCTTTTTACCAAACCGAATTCTGAGCTGGTCCAAGGATTCCAGTTAATTTTGGTTTATTTGAACAGAATCCAACCGGACTTGTTTGGACCGGCAATTTGTCCTGGGGCAGCCGAAGAGTGACTGAGAGGAAAGGACAAATAAATAGAATATTCAGCAAGTAAGCTTGTGCTTAGCAGGCAGTGGCCTGAGGATTGGAGCCGGGAATTCCTGAAGGTTCACTAAAGACAAGAAGCAATGTTATATTCGGAACTTTGTTCTGTGGCAACACGGGGAGGAGCACTATGACGGAGTACTGAGAAATCACACTGAGGTCAGAAATAGGAAATGCAAACCAGGCAGAAGCACTTACGGGAACAATTCCAAGTGAATTGACTATCTTAGGGGCGTAAAGACTCTCCTGTCTTCTCTTGAATTCTCTGGCTGGGGCTAAGAATTCAATTGACATAAAACAGATTAACAGGAGGAAAGCATACAAACGTGGTTAAATCTTTACAAGGGAGTTTTCCCAAGAGAATGAAGACCCAGAGAAGTGACCAGACAGAAAGCGTTTATACCTTTTAGGTAAACAAAGACAAAAGGATTTGTTTGCCCTTGGGGCAGTCCACTGTGGGGGAAAAGAGGAGGAAGGTGAGGATGAGTTTAACTAGGCTTGCTTGTGCAGATCGCTCAGCCCCAGTGCCCTGTCTCCATCACATGAAGTCTCCCATCCTTCCAGCACAGGAAGGGCACCTCCACGTGGAGTTTTATCTCCTGCTTCCAGGAAGAAAAAAAGATCAGCGTGCCCTTCTTGCACCTGCTGTTTCCAAACTGCCTTTAACTCAAAATAATCAACTTGCCAAAGCAGCATATTTTGGGGTGATGTGTTCTGAACTCCTTCACTATTCGATTTCCATTTTCAGGGTTCTCAGACCAAATGAACGTCATCCGCTAGAAATGTCTAGCTTGGGAGTATTTAATATTTAAACAGAGTTAACAAGGGAAGATAAAATAGAATATGAGATATCCAGCTGAGTGGAAGCTGTTGGATTCCCATCCAATTTGATATCCTTGGAAAATGCACTCCCAAATTCCACCGGCTCCCCTCCTCAGGGCTGGAATCTGCAGGCATCCTTAGATTACTGTCCGTTAGGTGCAAGAGCCACTTATCCCAGAGAGGAAAATGCCTACGGGTTTCAGTTCCCACAGGGCATACAGTAGCCAGTGAGGAAACCGGTGTCATAGTTAAGGGCCCAGCTGCCTTACCTTGACATGGGACAAACTGCAATATAATTTACACTCCAGCAATCTCAGCACCTGCGATTTCACCGTGCTTTGTTTCTTGGCCTTAAGCTATTCTGCTAGCCCCACTCCTGTTCCGTTTTCTCCTGAGAACACTTGTACACAAATTCTGCTCTCAGTGTTCTCTTCTGGGGAAACCAGACTAAACCACCTGCTACACAATCAGGACTATACCAGCAACTCAATTTGAATTATAGCCATAATCCAAGGACAAATGTTAACTGCTCACTAGGCAGATGATGCTCACCATGCAGTTACAGCTTCTGTTAAGTGTGGGCAGGTTTTTCGCAAAACATAGTCTGAGGATCACCTGCGTCAGAATCATTTTGGATGACAATTAACATGCAGGATTTTTAGGCTTTGCCACATGTCGATTGAGTTTAAGTCACTGAGGCTGGGACAAGAAAGCTAGCATTTTTAAAGAAAGCCTCTAGGTGATGCTTATGTACATAAAAGTTTAAGAAACTGATCTAAGTCATGTATGAAAAGCAGGTTTATTTCCTAGCTCCCAGATGGTTGGAGCTGCTATTTGTGGCACAGTCTAGGCTGGCTATAGCGGAGAAACCAGACAGATCTGACGTTATCTGAAAGTATACACACTGTCTGCCAGGAATGAGTCAATTTCTTAGAGATAATAAACTCATTTAAGACTCTTTTTAAGGATGAGGGATCCAAGATCGAGAGAGGTTAAGTGATTTGCCCAATAACATGAAAAGGCCATCTTTAGATGCAGCTAAAGTGCAGTTATCCTAATTCCCAAGCCCTTGTGCTCCTCATATCCAACTACCTCCTGTATATATATATAAAAGTATCAACACTCTTGAATTAAAACAAAATAATAAAGATAACAACAACAACCACGATGTTTGCAATCAGGTAAATTTTTTCCTTGGAATATTTGTGTTCACGTACATACAGACAAACACACACATACACACACATCTGCTTCACTGAGAAAAGATGATTCGTTTCATGCATAGCTCTCAAATTTCATTATGCCACATCTATCATTTGAGGATGATTCTGACGGTTGTGGAAGCGAGACACAGAGGAGCTCTGTATGGGAAGCTTTTCATATGAATGCGACTTTGTCTACAACATTCTAGTAGATTCTTTGCCTAAAATATCTAGTGGTATAAATTAACAGTATAATTGTCAACATTATGTACAAACAAAATATCAGACACTTGGCATCATGTCAACAAAACGAGCGTGGGCTACTTGTTCCCTATTCCACCAGTAGTTGTCTTACTGTCATGTGGACAGAGCCATTAGTGTGTATACAACTGTATATATGACTGCATTCCAACCATAAGTGTTTGGAGAATTATCTTTTGTTTTTGAATACCAATGCTTTGATCTCTCCTAATGTGCATAATCCAGTGCTATGTGAATAGGTTTAAATTGGTACATTTTTTTAATTTCAATACTTGAATCTAAGAAAAGAATAAAAAATAAAAATGAAACAAAAAAATTGATTTTTTTCTTACTGGTTTTGTGAAACATTCACTAGACTTACTTGGGAAAAGTGAATTGGCTGGTATTATCATTACAATATAATTATGATTTTATTTAATGTAAAGTTAGCATTTGCAGTGTTTAATATTACAGCTTTAGATGAGTTTATTTTGTTAAGGCTACATTCTTTCTTCACATACAGAAATATGACTGTGTGTGTGTGTGTGTGTGTGGTCCTGTTTCGGGGTTGTGCTATAGATAGACATTGAGCTGCTTGTATTGAAATGACCACAGTTTAAAATGAATAATTCATGAGTTTTTGTTTTGTGTAGTTCTTAAAGTACCTCACTGGATAAGGCATTGTTAGTGCACTTATGTTGTTTTTCTCTCTCTTTGACGGCAATAGCAACAAACCACATACTAACTGCAAAACACAGCTATTAGATTTTATATTTTATGCCCAAAATGTAATATGGGAGCTGTGGAGTACATCAAGAAATGGTCTCCCTATCTCTGAAAAGGTATGCCTTTCTTTGATATGAATTTATGAAGATGTGTAGCTATGCCAGCTCTCATCACGAAGTAAGTAGCGCTAGAAAGTGTTGAAACCACAAGGTAGCTATTGCCAATCTGTACAAACCCTCTATCCAATCCATAGGCTGTAGTGCTTATTTTTTCACCTAGTCTTATACTGTTAGTCCAGCGTATAGGAATTTATCTGTGTTTATGCTCTGCAAACAGTTCATTGTTTGACATCAATTTTGCTTTAGGTCTTAAGGTTTGTGGCCCAACCGTGAAGAAGGAAATAAACAAAGAATAGGGCTCATTAGCATATATGCTGCCTGCTCCCCTGCCTCTCTTTCTAGTTATGATTCACCTTTATTTTGAATGCATATACACTTTGCATATATGTATTTATTTAAATTTATAAAATACATATAAGCTTAACCCACTTATCTCAAAAGCCACAATAGGCTTTGTTTTTACTTGATGACTCTCATCTCACTGCTATATCCCGAAAGTCTCCTCTAATTATTATTTTGAATGACGAAATGATGGTTTAGTACATTAGAAAGATCTAATACTGGTGATTAGGGTTGAAGATCTGCGATTAACATTTGCGGACCATGGGAGGGCACATCACCTTTTTCCGTTCTTCCCTGCCCTTCCCCCACTTTCATCAGTTATAAAATAGAGATTCTTTAAAATTGTTATTATTATTATTATTTTCTTTTTTCTGAGAGACAGAGAGAGACAGAGCATGAGCCGGGGAGGAGCTGAGAGAGGGGGAGACACAGAATCCGAAACAGGCTGCAGGCTCTGAGCTGTCAGCACAGAGCCCAGTGTGGGGCTTGACCCCACGAAGAGTGAGATCATGACCTGAGCTGAAGTTAGATGTTTAACAGACTGAGCCACCCAGGCAACGCTAAAATAGAGATTCTTATAATGACATTTCATATGGCAGACTGGATAATGAACCCCAAAGTGCCCACACCCTAATCCTTGGGACTTGTGATATGTTACTTTACATGAGAAAAGGGACTTTATGGATGGGATTAAGATTTTGAACCTTAATACAGGGAGTTAATCATGGATTATGTGGGTGAGCCAAAGTAATCCCATGGGTTCCTATAGCTAAAGAAGAAGGCACTATGGTCAGAAGTCTGATGACAGAGAAGGCAGTGGGGAGTCAAACCATGAAACAGATTCATCCACTGTCACTGGGGTTGGAATCAAGGGCAGGAAGTATGTGCCAAGGTATGTGACAGCCCCTACAGGCTGGGCACAGCTCTTAGCTGACAGCCAGCAAGGAACCCAGGACTTCAGTCATGGAACCAAAAGGAACTGAATTCTCTCAATAACTGAAGAAGCAAGAGACTCCAGAAAGGAATGCACCCTGCTCATACTTGCAGAAATATAAGTTGATATATTAGTGTTGTTTTAAGCCATCAAATTTGTGTTCATGTGGTACAACAGTAGTAGAAACTATGATATGGTTGGAGCAAATGTTAACTATATGTGAAAGCATTTCAAACTTCAAAATATGGATTCCATTTAATAAACATTTGTTAGGAACTCAGATAAGTACAAGGATACACACAAACAAAGCAAGATACCATCGCTGGTCTCAAAGAGTTAATACTTTAGCAGAAGATATAAGCATAGAAACCAATAAATCAAGGCCACTCTATGTTAACTGTGTTATCTTAGATGTGTAGTATAGGAAACAATGAGGGCTTGGAGAAACCATGCTTTCTATATTTATACATTTCCTTGCATTTTTAGTTCTCATTGAAAAAAATATTTAGATTTTTTCAACAAAGCAGAAACTGTCTCCTATTTTTTCCCTATAATATTGTGTAAAGATATATTTGCATATGAAAATTCTTTATGAAACGACTCTATGGACCCTAGATAATGGCCCATATTTAATTAAACGATATTTTTGCTTTGTCAGTTCCCAAACCATAAACAATATTTTAAGTTTATTGATTTATTTTGAGAGAGAGAGAAAGAGAGAGAGAAGGACAGAAAGAGAGAAGAGAGAGAATCCAAAGCAGACTCTGTTCTGTCAGCGAAGAGCCTGACACTGGGATCAACCTCACGAACTGTGAAATCATGACTTGAGCTGAAATCAAGAGTTTGTCACTTAACCGACTGAGTCACCCAGGCACCTGTAACAGTTTTTAAACTCTTGATCTCAAGTGATCAAAGAGAACATACTTATCTAGTTGGCTTCAAGGATGAGGTTTTATCTGTCATTGTAATTTGCTGAAAGTTAATTTTTTTACTAGAAAATAGAGTTGCTTTCTGTATTCAAACTGGCATGCAATTATTTGTTCTTGTGATAATTTTATGTGCCAACTAGGCTAGGTTCCTGTGCGCAGATATTTGACCAAACACAATTTTATATAGTGCTGTGAAGGTATTTTTTTAGATGTGATTAACATTTAGATCATTAGACTTTGAGTAAAGCAGCTTTACCACTATAATGTGGGTGGACCTTATCTGATCAGTTGATGCCCTTAAGAGAAAAACTGAGGATCCCTTGAGGAGGAAGAAATTCTGCCTCCAGACTCTCTTTGGACTCAAGACTACAACATCAACACTTCATTAGGTCTCCAGCCTGCCACCCTGCTCTGCACCTTTTGAATTTGTCAGACCTTAAAATCTTGTGAGCCAATTCCCTAAAATTGATCTCTCTCTCTCCCCTTCCCTACACAGATGCACACATGCACACACACACACACACACACACACACACACACATTTATCCTATTGATTCTGCTTCTTTGCATAATCCTAATGCAGTTTTCATAATGATGACATACTAGTCTGTAAAACATCTGTCTGCTATCTTCATAAAATGACACAATCTTTTGGTGTCAATATAAGTTTTTTGTAGAAGTCTATATGAGTAAGATAGAAAAATATTTTTCTCATCAATAATAAACATGATTAAAAATTTAAACTTTATCACCTATAACAGATTACTATTAAAATAATTTACAAGAGCACATATTAATCTTTTATTTAATAATTGCATATATGAAATAACAATTCTGCAGATGTGGGTGAGGGGGGTAGAATTTCCTAAAAGATAGAGTAAAATGCAATTAAAAAAATAAATTCTGGTTCTATTGAACACATACACTATTAAGTTATTCCTATAAAAATAAAACTCTTTACTAAGAGGGTCCTATTTACAGCCCTATTATTTTATTTAATATATAAACTACAACTATAAGATAGGTGTTATTTTTTCCTGTTTCTGTATTAGAAAGCCAATTCATGCAGACAGTACATGGTCATATAGTTAAGAAGGAGAGCAAAAAGCCATCATATGTAGGTCTGATTTAAATTCTCCGTTCTTAACCAAAGATTTCTTCAGGATAATTTTCAGTGTAGAGTTTAGAGAAATCTTCATCTAAGTTACCTGGTAACCTTGGCAAAGAGTCATACTCAACCAATTATTATTGGCTGAATGTCAATGGATAGATATATCACAATTCTTCTGGTGGGAAAATATCATAAAATATTAATGGTGGATTTTGATGTTCCAAAGAAAGAGAAGAAATGAACACTGATGTTCTGCAAGTCTTTCTTAGTTTGTGACCAATTATTACATTAAGGGGCGCCTGGGTGGCGCAGTCGGTTAAGCGTCCGACTTCAGCCAGGTCACGATCTCGTGGTCCGTGAGTTCGAGCCCCGCGTCGGGCTCTGGGCTGATGGCTCAGAGCCTGGAGCCTGTTTCCGACTCTGTGTCTCCCTCTCTCTCTGCCCCTCCCCCGTTCATGCTCTGTCTCTCTCTGTCCCAAAAATGAGTAAATGTTGAAAAAAAAAATTAAAAAAATATTGACTGCATTGGTATTTAGCATTTCACTTTGCATGGTCTCAGTCAGATTAGATTAGGCTGCAGTAACAGCCTCCATATCTCAGTGAGAGGGAGGGTTATGTTTTGTTCCCGTCTTATGTCCATCACTAGTCACGAGGGAGGCCTTGCTCATCACAATCACTCAGAGGCTCAGATCACAGCATTTGTCATCTCAAATGTTGCTGGCAAACATGGTAGAAGGAGAAAGCAAAATCTTTATGGGGCCTCCAAATGCCAATGAAATTCTTTAAATTGGAGTTTGAAAATTATCATTTCCATCCATAAATACTTATATAAAACTACATTTGACCAATGCTACCACTAAGGGGGCAGAAAGTACAATACTACTATGTTTCTAGAAAGTGAAAAGCAGGAAATATTCGGGGAATATCACTAATGCATAGAACAACTTTTATTTACAGTTTTAGACAGACTTTTTGCAGAAGAACGCTACATTGTAAGAAGTCACTGAAACCAGTGTTTCCCAAACTGTGTGTTCTTAGGTATACCTCTTAAAGTGTTTAAAGCTGTTTATTTAAAAAAGTGATGCTTGTGAGGTCACATTAATTGGGGCAATTGTACGTGTTAGGTCTAATAGCCAAAGATTCTACAAAGTCACTAACTGTTTAGCTCACAGTTATGTGAAAATGTAACATCTTTCTCTCTCTCTTCCTCTCTCTCTTTCTCTCTCACTCTCTCTCTCTCTGCAGTTTGAGAAATACTAGTGTTCCACAAGACAGTTCTATAAATCCTAGTTAAGAGGAAGAGAACTGTGAGTGATTTACTCCCTAGTCTGCTATTGACACTTTTTACTGTATCACTGTCCAATTATATTCACTGTTCTCCATGACAGTACATTCTCTGGGAACAGATTATAGGAATTTAGTAGGACTAGATCTTTCTGCACACTGATTTTCTTGCTCTTCCCTCAATTTTTATTTATTTATATTTTGGTCTGATCTTGTATTAAGATATTTTACTGTGGCCATGAGTTTTAAGTAACAAAACCATGAGCAGTCTAGGAAATTTTAGTAGCACCTTTGTGAATAGTATATACTCTTTCATGAATGGTGTACATCTTTTAATTTGGAATGATTATTGGAGAATTCTGTTGAACTTTGAGGAGATCGCTATGAAATAAATTATAAAAACACTTTAATTGATTTCATTCATTGATACTAATTATTAAAGTGGGCACTAAATACTCAACATATTAAATGAGCATGTGAAGTGAAAATAAAGGCCAGCTTACATAAAAAAGTCAGAAGACTCTGGGCACCTGGGTCGTTCAGTTGGTTAAGCGTCTGACTTCGGCTCAGGCCATCATCTCAAGGTTCGTGAGTTCGAACCCCACATGGGGGTCGCACAGAGCCCTCTTCAGATCCTCTGTAACCCACTCTTTGCCCCTTCCCTGCTTGTGCTTTCCCCAAAATAAATAAATATTGAAAAAAATCAGAAGACCCTAAAAGGAAAGACTCCTTTCATGAAGTGAGTGAAGGTCACATATTTAAATTTTTCCACATAATCCTTTATTGTCACTTATCAGCATATCAAGAATACTATTTCAACCACCATTAAAGTTATTTTTCCATTGCTCATCCTTCCCCTCAGTTGGCTAACTTGTTATAAACCTTCAGCATTTAACTAAAGTCACTTCTTTATGAATAACTTCACTCTCAGTCTAAACCATGTTATGTCCTATTCATATATACAATTTGTCTATCCTTACTAATACTTCTTAACGTTTAAAATTGCTGCTTATTTGTATGATTTTTATAACCAGATGTCTCCTCCAGTCTCACAATCTCTCAAGATATGAAAATCCACGAAGGCAGAACTGTGACAGTTTTGTATACTATTGTATACAGCCCCTACACTCTTGTATATCCAGTCCCTGGCAGAGACAGGTGCACAGAAAGGCTTAAGTAAACATGTAATGAATGAAAGAACGAAACACTTGATATATGGTAATTATGTGTTAGCATGTGCACCTGACTTCAAGTTCCTAGATGCAGGCTCTGTGTTTTGTTTTTGTTTTGTTCTTCATCATGAAAGAATTTAGCACACAAACATGCATATAAATTTTAAAGGGAGAATTTACAAAGGAAAGAAAAATGAACGAATAAATGAATAAATGGATACCTCAATCCATTTATTCCACTTGTGTTCAACATTAGCAGAGTAGATTTGCAAATATTTTTGCTTTATTTTGCAATTTACAAATGCAGGAATACCTTAAAGGTATCACCGTTTCATTCAGCTCCAGACCACCATAATAAAGCAAGTATTGTAATGAAGCAAGTCAAATGAATTTGTTGGTTTCCTGGTGCATATAAAAGTTATGTTTACACTGTACTGTAGTCTATTAAGTGTGCAATAACATTACATCTAAAATAGCAATGTGCATTACCTACTTAGAAATTACTTTACTGGGGGGCATCTGGGTGACTCGGTTGGTTGAGTGTCTGACTTCGGCTCAGGTCACGATCTCACAGTTTGTGAGTTTGAGTCCTGCTTTGGGCTCTGTGTTGACAGCTCAGAGCCTGGAGCCTGCTTTGGATTCTGTGTCTCCTTCTTTGTCTGCCCTTTCTTCGCTCATGGTCTGCCTCTTTCTCTCTCAAAAATAAATAAATATTTAATTAAAATAATAAAAAAAGAAAATACTTTGTTGCTAAAAAAGGTTAACCATCATTTGAACTTTCACGGGTGTAATCTTTTTGCTGGTGGAGGGTCTTGCCTCAATGTTGACTTGCTGACTGATAAGGGTGGTGGTTGCTGAAGGTTGGGGTGGCTGTGCAATCTTTAAAAGTAAGATGACAATGAAGTTTGCTGCACTGGTGAGCTCTTCCTTTCAGGAACAATTTCTCTGTAGCATGCAATACTATTTAATAGCATTTTACCCACATTACAACTTCTTCCAAAATTGGAGTCAATTCTCTCAAACTCTCCTCCTGCTTTATTGACTAAATTTATGTAATTTTCTAACTCTTCTGTTGTCATTTCAACAATCTTCACAGCATCTTCATCAGGAGCAGATGCCATCTCAAACCACTTTTTCTGCTCATCTATAAGAAGCAACTTCTCATCTGTGAAAGTTTAATCATGAAACTGCAGCCATTTAGTCACATCTTCGGGTTCAACTTCTGATTCTAGTTCTGTTGCTATTTGCACCTCACCTGCAGTTATTTCCCCCTCTGAAGTCACCTATGAGGGTTGGAATCCACTTCTTCCAAAATCCTGTTAATGATGATATTTTGACCTCTTCCCATGAATCAAAAATGTTCTCAATGGCATCTAGAATGATGATTCTTTCCAGAGGGCTTTCAATTTACCTTTCCCAGATCTTTCAGAAAAATCTCTACCTATGTCAGCAATAGCCTTATGAGATGTAATTTCTTAAATAAGACTTGAGTGCTGTTATTCTTTAATCTATGAGTTGCAGAACAGATATGTGTTAGCAAGCATGAAAAAAATTAGTCTCGTGGTACATTGTCATCAGAACTCCTAGGTGACCAGGTGCTCGGTCAATGAGCGCTAATATTTTGAAAGTCACCTTTTTTTCCCCCTAAGCAGTAGTTCTCAATAATGGGTTTAAAATATTTCGTAAACCATGTTGTAAAACCATGTCGTAAAACATGCTGTAAAACAGATGTGCTGTCATTAAAGCTTTGTTTTCCATTTACAGAGCACAGGCAGAGTAGATATAGCATAATTCTTAAGTGCCCTAGAATTTTTGGAATGGTAGATCAGCATTGGCTCCAACCTAAAGTCACCAGCTGCATCAGCCCCTTACAAGAGAGTCAGCCTGTCCTTTGAAGCGTTGAAGCCAGACATTGACTTCTCCTATGAAAGTCCTAGATTGTTTCTTGTTCTGGAATCAGGCTGTTTCATCTGCATTGAAGATCTGTTGTTTAGTGTAGTCGTTTTCGTTAATGATCCTAGCTAGATCTTCTGGATCACTTGCTGCAGCTTCTACATCAGCACCTGCTGCTTCACCTTGCACTTGTATGATTAAGAGAAGTCTTCTCGCCTTAAACCTCATGAACCAAACTCTGCTAATCTTCAGGCTTTTCTTCTGAAGCTTCCTCACCTCTGTCAGCCTTCATAGAATTCAAGAGAGTTAAAGTCTTGCTCTGGATGAGGCTTTAGCTCAAGGAAATTCTGTGGCTGGTTTGATCTTCTATTCAGACAACTAAAACTTTCTCCATATCAGCAATGAGGCTTTTTTTTTTTTTTTTGCTTTCTTATCATTTATGTGTTCACTGGGGTTGCACTTTTAATTTCCTTCAAGAAGTTTTCCTTTGAATTCACAACTTGGCTAACTGACACAAGAAGCCTAGATTTGGGCATATTTTGGCTTTTGACATGCTATTCTCACAAAGCTTAATCATTTCCAGCTTTTGATTTGAAGTGAGGAGCACGCAACTCTTCTTTCTCTCGAACACTTGGAGGCCATCATAGGTTTATTAACTGGCCTAATTTCAATATTGTTGTGTCTCACAGAATAGGGAGGCCCAAGGAGGGGGAAAGAGACGGGAATGGCCACTTGGTGGAGCAGTCAGAATACCCACATTTAATCAATTAAATTTGCTGTCTTATATAGACCCAGCTCCTGGCACTCCAAAACAATTACAATAGGAACATCAAAGATCAGTGATCACAGATCACCATGGCAAATATGATAATAATGAAAAAGTTTGAAATATTGTTAGGACTACCAAAATGTGATGCGGAGACACAAAATGAACAAAAGCTGTTGGATAAATGGCTCCCATAGATTTGTTTGATGAAAGGTTGCCACAAACTTCGAATTCGTAAAACAAAACAAAACGCAACGTCTGCAAAATGCAATAAAGCAAAGCACAATAAAATAAGGTAGGCCTGTAGATATGAACTTCATGAGAGGAACAATTCTATTTTTACCTGGATTTATCAAGAGAACAATTCTTATTATCTAAAGGTAACTAAGCAAATACTGAATGTAATACAAGATTGTTAAAAATTTGAAGGACTTGGGCATTCATTTTCTTTTAGCTCTATTCACCAAGAATTGTCAAAATGAATGAAACAAATGATTTCAATAGTTTCTTTTCCATTGTTTGGAAAACCCCCAATGGATAAAAATTACATTTTCAGGTCAACTATCAACAGTTAAAAACTGCCCTTATTTTTGAGGTCCTAGCAAATTAAACCAAGTCAAATGTTAATTTGCTAATGAACCTAAAACTGGGTAGCTGAATTTTCCAGGAATAAAGAGACTTAATAATAAAGATGATAAAGAGAGAATAAAATGGGCTTCAGAAAAGGAAGATAATACATAGCATTCACAATTCTGGTTGGGGGGCGATGTTGGTATGTTGAGTTTAGTACATGAAAAATGTTTTAGGGGAAGCATAATAATTTGGGGAAGGTAAAAACAATTCTGGAAAACATCCACTCACTGGTAATTATTTTGTCAGTTGGTTCTAAATTGCAATAAATCCTTATTATTAGTTAGATTTATTGTTAAGTAAGACTTTTTCACTAAAATGGATAATTTATTAATCTGTTTCTTTTGTGAAATGTTTATTTTTAAATTTAATATAATAACAATGCATCAAAAAGTATAACTTAAAGACACGCTTCCTTTAATTTAGATTTACAGAAGAATATTTATGGTGCTTGGTATTCGTTAATAGTATAGTTCAAAATGTTTGTAGGAACACTGTCCAGAAAACATTAGCTTGATTTTTAAATCCTTAATTTCCAAGCATTTCAGTAATTCTATTGTGCCTAACCTCTTATAGTTCAGGTCATTTTTGTAGATGCCAAATTTAAGAAAATTGAATATCTAAAGTGAACACTAGAAGAAGATAGCTGAATTTTTTCCTTAGCTAAGAAATTATTAACAATAAAATGTCTTTCTTTATAAAATCTCTCGTTAATTTTTTAAAGTAAATGTTTGGGTTTATGATACTAAACTTGATTTTCTTTCTTATTAAAAATAATCTATATATTCAAGTTATAAATTCTAGAATTTTAAATTTGATTAAGCTTGCCGACTAAAAATACAATTAAATGAAAGTTTATACGATGGTATTTTCTTTAATGTCAAGAATATTATATCTTCAGTCTGAAGAGAGTGAGCCTGGGAAACTCCAAGCTTCCTAGTTAAGCAATGATAACGGATGACATCATTTTTCCTATAATGAGCTACAAGCAACATAATTCAGTTGTGTCATTCTATGTTCATGATAAAGAAATAAAAATACTGAGTTTTCAAATATATCTAAGCATATTGAAGTAGCTGCCCTTACTGTGACATATTTCGCCAGTGGTACATTCCAAGCATTAGGGTGCAAAAGTTTCACCCTTAAGCCTCCAAAGAAGATTAATTCTGAAGTAAGCTAAGGAATAATGCAAGGCTTAGGATACTACATTTCAGACACCGCATGGTATCACATACCCCCAAAAGAATTTCTATTTGGTATATGTGCTGCCGAAGCGAGCACAAAAGAATTTCTATTTGGAAGATGCCTCTTGTCTTTGGGAAATTAAGTGATGTCCACTGTGTGAACCAGAGAAAAGGAGGGAAACGAGTAATAGCAAACTGTTTAGGCCTGACTCTAGTTTACTGAGTTAACATATCTATGAGAGATGTTAGATAAGACAAAAGATCTTAAAATATGGCATCACAACTCCCCTACCAGCAAAAGAGCATTTGAATTTTTCTCACTCAACTGTCTCTCTTTTCCAAACTATTCATTCCCAACCTTCAAACTCTCCCCCTACCCCCTTTCCTTAAGCGCATGAGAAAGACACAAAATCTCAGATGTGACTTCTGGCGAAGCTTGCTTTCATAAATGTGGTGTTGCTCGGGGTCATCTTGCATAGTCAGTGAGGCATTCGCATTTCAGAGACCAAAGGGTCTTCAAGGCTTCCTTATGATCCAGGCATGTCCATTGGCTTTAGATATTAAATGGGGGTTGGAGTCAAAGTCACAGAAATAAAGAGAGAATGGTCTGAAATTGTATCTGAATTTTGTATATCCCCCCCCCCCCCAAACCTAAGGTGATCTATCAATGATTTTAGGAATTTTAGGTTCTATTTTTTTTCTTTTCATTAAGGTATGATTAATCTGTTTCATAAATGTATTTATGGGGTTTTAAAACAAATTATACACACACATATTTTGAAACACTGAGCTGGGAGAGAGGCATATTTTCATTTTAAACTCTACACAGGGTAAAACTACTCTCTTCGGATTGATTGTGATATTAGGAGAAGTCAAACAAAGATTATTACATTTATTCCAATTTAAGCTTTTTATTCATTTTCCAATAATTGCACTTCAGAAGCCTCAAAGATGTGCTCTCAAATTTTAAGAACCTTGGGGAAATTAGCCAGTTTTGTACTAATAAATTAATGATAATGTTGAAATAACCTTTTCCAAGGTAACATAAAAGGCTGTGGCAATGTTCTACTTTCTTAGGCATAATACAAGTTTTTAGCTGACCTGGAATAAAATCTATACATGTTCCTTTCAGAAAAAGCAATAACAGTTTAAATTCTGTGAGTGGCATTCTATTTGATTTTCACAGTGGCAAAAGTATTAGTGTGTCTTTCACATTGTTAATTACTGCCCTAATTACATAGTGAATCTACCCTATTGATCAAGGTATTGTTAATCCGTCTTTTGGCAATTAGCATATATTGAGGAGGGATGGTGGGTGATGATGTGTGTGATATTATCAAATATAATACAGTGACTTAAATTCTGCTGCAGAAAACTACAATATCAACTTTTATTGCCTGTAACAGAAAAGCTTTCATTTTTAAGGTTACAAATTAATTTTCTTTCTTAATTCTCTATTATTTCATGGTGTTGCCACACATAAACACTTTATCACAACACGTTACACTTTACAGGATCTTCAAGGAATATTCATGAAATAGCCAAGGGAGTCTGTCTTCAAGGAGTTTCTATTTTATTAATTCCTGCTTTATTTGCTGACAGGGCACAAATAATGCAACATACATCAAATAAGGAAAAGAAAACACTGATTTGGAAGAAATTATCTTTTTAATTAAAAAAATTATTAAGAAATGTGAAAATGATCAGAAACTCTAAGGTACAGGTTCGTCATATTCATTTTTTATCTTCATTGCATTGTTTGGTGCATATTGGCAATCAATAAGTATTTATGAAATGAATAAATGAAGATGGACAAGAAGAAGAAACCTCATCTAAACTTAGAGGGAACAACTATTCCATCATTGATCTTTTGTTATAAGAGTGTATGAAATGTCAGGGGGACGTAAAATATGCTCCATAGAAACATAAAATATGGCACTGGTTTTCAAGAAGCTTAATCTAGCTAAAGTAATAAACTTTTCCAGTCATTGCTTGGTTCCTAGTCTCCTTTTCTGTATGAATTATAATCATGTTTCTAAACTCAATAGTGAATAAAGAAGATGCGGTATGTAAGTATCCCAATATATACAAATAACAGAATTTGGTAACTTTTCTTGTTTCCATTAATCAGTAATTTATTAAATGTACACTGGAACATGGTCCTATACTTGGATTCACAGAGGATACCTAATACAGTTAATGACTCCACATAATATTAACAAAAATAAAAGTGTAAAAATAGGCCATCCCTATTACAAATATTTCGGTCTTTTTGGATTGAGTGTGACTTCATTTTAGAGCCATCCAGCTATTTGGTTAAAAATAGCTAATAGGGGTGTTGTGGTTGAATTTTGTCCCCCAAAATATATGACCCTGTCTTAACCTCCAGTACCTGTGAACGTGACCTTATTTGGAAATAGGTCTTTGTAGATGACATCAAGTTAAGGTGAAGTCTTATTGTCATTAGGCTAGGCCTTAAATCCAGTGACTGGTGTCCTTCCTTATAAGGAGACAGAATTTTTGGTGCAGAGACATGGATAGAGAAAAGGCAGCTATGTGAAGATTGGAGCCGACTGAAATTATGCTGTCACAAACCAGGAAATGAAAGGTTGGACCATAACTACCAGAAGTTTGGAAGAGGCAAAAGGGATGATCCTAGCCCAGACCCTTTAGAGAGAGCAGTACCTTGTGTACAATTTGATTGCAAATTTATGCTTTCAGAACTGTTGTTTTAAGGCCACACAATTTGTGATATTTTGTTACGGCAGCCCCAGGAAATTTAGAGTTTAGGCAAGAAGGAAATAGACAAATGGGAAGAAAAGAAGCATACACAAAAGGAAGATAACTTGAGGCATAGAAAACATTGAGGCAAATTGTTCATTATAGAAAAAAATTGTACGTAGATTCATCTGTTTATATTGTAAAACTGTGAGAAGGAATGTGTCTTCTGCAGCTTCAGCAAGGTTCAGGGAACTTGCCAATTTCAGACCTTCTTCTTGGGTGCATCTTTTCTCAGTGGAAGATTACAGAGGAGTTTCTCATAATGCAGACTCAAATTAACTTCCTGATTCATATTCCGCCTCCACCATTTACTAGCTGGATGAATGTGAGAAACTTGCTGCAATGGTTTGTTAAAGTGGCCATAACAAAGTACCAACAGGAATGTATTTCCTCACAATTCTGGAAGCTAGAAACCTTAGATCTTCTCCTAAGGTCTCTCTTCTGGCCTTGTGGATGGCCTCCTTCTTCCAGTGTGTTCATATGGTTTTCTCTGTGTTTGTGTTTGTGTCACAATACCCCCTTCTTATAAGGACATCAGTCATACTTGATAAAGGTCTATCCTAGTGACCTCATTTAACCTTAATTACCTCTAATGGTCTTTAAAGACCTTACCTCCAAATATAGTCACATTCTGAGATATTGGGGGTCAGCACTTTAATATACGAATTTGGAGAGGGAAACACAATGTGACCCATAATACTTTATGTCTCAGTTTCCTCATCTGTACAAAAATGCATCCTAAGAATATTAATCTTTTAGATGTGTTATGAGGATTAAATGAAATATACAAAAAAGCAATTGGAACCATGCCTGGAAAATTTTAAGAACTAGATACTTATTAGATATCATTATTATTATAAATGTCAGTTGATGTATTTCAATCACGATTTACATTCAGCTAAGACCATTTCGTATTCCACAGTTCAAATTTCTCTCTACATCTTAAACATGATTTTAAGCTTGGGTGGCTCAGTCAGCGACTGACTCTTAATTTTGGCCCAGGTCATGATCTCACAGTTTTGGAATAAAGCTCCACTTGGGGCTCTGCACTAACAGCATGGAGCCTGCTTGGGATTCTTTCTCCTTCTGCCTCTGCCCCTCCCTTACTCTCTCCCTCTCTCCCTCTCTCAAAATAAATAAATTCATTAAAAAAAAAAAGAAGAAGTGAAATCAGAGGTCTAAGGCTCCAGAGAAAACACTGCCACAGTTAACTGCACTTTATTATTATTTAATTTAATTATTATTTTAATTTTATATTTTTTAGTAAATATTATTTTACTTAACCATATTATTTATATGTCTTAATTTTCCTAGCACCCTAGTGAGGTAGACAATATGAGCATTCTTTTATTAATGATGGGAAAATGGACTTTTCTTTAATAATGGTAACTGGTAGAGTTGTGTAATTCTGCAGATACTTATTACTTTAAATTTAGTTATCACTCCCCACTTCTTTATTTTTTCATGGAAGCAGAATTGAATTAATCACAGTCCTTGGTTAAAGACACAGTGTTTATTGATTCATGTGTTCTGCTCTTTTATTTCAATCATTTATCAATGTTGAATACTATGGAAATATTCATAATATATCACCCAATTCTAAAATCAAATATTCAATCATACTTTACATAGTTTGCTGTGACTTGCATTTTTTACTCAATGTTGTGTTACTAAGATTTATACATGTTGATCCACGTGGCTCTAGGTCATTTTTATAACCATCTAATATTCCATTGTATGAATGTAAGACACATTATTTGTTCCCTTCACTCTTGATGGGCATTTGTCTTGTTTCAGCGTGCTACTATAGGGAACTGTGTATAAATGAACTTACGCATGGCTCCTGTTGAGGATACTAGTGCTGTGCCATTGAGAAAGTGAAGCTCAGCTTTATCAGATTTGTCAAATCGTTTTGTGATGTAATTCTAACAATTTGCATCATAATAAAAATGTGTACTGACTATATGTATATATATATATGTGTGTGTGTGTGTATGTGTGTATATATATATATATATATATATATATATATTACATGTATGCATTAACTTCTCTCCCATGTTAGATGTATTTATATTGACCAATTGACTCTGTGTTACATGGTTCAATTTTTTGGTCTTGCATGTCTCAAATTAATAAAACAGTCAAACACTTCTAAACATGCTTGTTTGTTTGTTTGTTTGTTTGTTTTAGTCTTTTTTATTTACCTAATTGTGATATGCTTGGGCTTTGCCTATATTTCTTCTGAATTGTTTCTCTTCTACTTGTTGATTATAGGAATTCTTTATATATTCTTCAAACTTCAAAGATAGTTCTATGTGTTAAAATATATATTCTTCAACTTCAAAGTTAGTTCTATGTGTTAAAATATCTTCTTTTTGGCTTGTCTTTTCCTTTATTTCAGGGGTCTTTTAATAATCAGAGTATCTTAATTTTAATATACCTGAATTCATTGATTCCTTTAATCTATGGTTAACATTTTTTCTAACATCTCTAATAAATTTCTTTTTATCTCAAAGATATTTATCTCCATATTTTTTAAAGTTTTGGACTTGTCCTGTAGTCATTAAGTGCATAATCTATTTATAGTTTTTTTCTTTGTCTATTGTGTTGGATATAGATAAATTTGTTGTCTCTGTCAATATTTATATATGCCTGTTTCAAAGAATACAGTTCTATTTCATTAATTAAGTCATCTAGACTTGCACTGATGCCACATTATTTAATACACATTTATATATATATTTAAAAAACAAAAAACAAAAAAAAAACCCAAAACTTTAAGTTGAGATGTTCAGTTCTTTTCCTGCTATCTTGGAAACAGTGCAGCATTTGAATACTTTCTAAGTATCTGTGTCATAATTAGGGTAACATAATTCTAAATATTTCTGATGCGAGAGGTTGGATTTTATTTCCAACTAAATCTTTTTATTCCCAAATTTTAAATCAGTAAGACAGATTTATAAATATCTGTTTTGTCTAAATGTTTTCTTGAATTTTAATATGATTTTATAAAATTCAAAGTCCTCTTCCATATAATGTTTATGTCAGCCTGATAATAGTATAGTAAAATATGTGTAGTAGACTTAATTATATCTCCTTCTACAATAAATAAGGAAATGAAATGACAATATATTTGAGTTCTTCAAGGTCACACTAGTAAGTAGTGATGAACTGAGAAGCCAGGCATGCTTTGTTCTTTCCACAATGCCATTTATGTTCTAAGTGATTCCCCATTATTCTGGGGAAAATAAAAATATATAGTTGTGAAATTATTTAAACTACCAAATATACTCAGAAAATATATTTTTACGTTTATATTCATCTCAATAAGAAATAAAGAATAATAACATACTGGTCATTTGATAACAAATCCTATTTCATATCCTAAAAGATCCCAAAGGAAGGTCTTAGTTTATTTAGGCTGCCCAGTTGCTAATCCATAGGCAGAATGTGGAAGACAGTCATGATAATGATAATAATCTTCATGAGCAAGGCAAAGGGTGGAAGGGAACAACTGTTGTCACTTGGTGTAGGAAGACAAATAGCTCTTTCGAGATAACCAAGATAATTTTGTCATAATTAGAAAATAGCTTTGGACATGTAAGTGGATATGAGAAGCAGAGATTATGGAATTGGTATTCAGGAGTGAGGTCTTAAGACAAGATTTAAAAATGATCTTCTTATACATCCTAAAAAAAAATCACAGAGGCTATTACTTAAAATTAAATTAGAGAAGGTAGCTCAAGAAAACATATAATGAGCTTAAAAGAGAGGGTCATGTGTGTATAAAGGGAGCTTATTTAACTAGACAAGAGGGATTAATGCACAGCTTAGCTTACATTATTATTCTAAATATTGTCATGCTTCAGGCTCATATCCTAGATATTTTCTTTTTTTTAACATATAGAAAAATATAAATTAGTTCATTATTTTAAAACATTGTTTTTAATTCTAACCTGTTGAGAAACTGTGAGAGCTTTATAATGCATGCCATTATAATCTATAACTGATACACTTACCATGTGGCAATATATGTTAATCCTACTTCATAAATGACTATTTTTTTATCTTATTACTAGAACTGCAACTTGGCTCTTAACTTATTTTCATTTTTCCTGTGAAAGATACTTAAAACCCAGTATATAAAGCAAATTAATTAATTATTTAATACACATACACATACATTTAAAGCAAGTGAAAAGTCACAAGGAAGGTAAATATAGGTCTTCATTTATGATTCATTAATTCATTCTCATCTGCTTCCAATCATTCATTCACCAAATATTTTGCTGTGTACTTACTGTGTTAGTAATTGGGATAATAGCAATGGATAAAGAATATAAAATCCCTGACCTCATGAAGCTGAATTTCTTATATAAAGTAATAAACCACAAAAACAAAATGTATCATATCTTATATGACAATACATGCTATATTTACAAAAGATTGAAAAAAAAAGCAACCAAAAAGATGATCTGAGAAGACCTTATAAAATGGGGACATTTGAGTATATCCATGAGATCAGTAAGCAAAAGAGGCCTGAATATGTAGGAAGTAAGTACATTTGGAGTGGAGAAGTTAAAAAGAAAACAACTAATGCGAAGGCATATGTGTGAAGAGTTCAGAAAGATTGTCATCTTAATAGAACATTATTTTATAAGTCCAATGAGTATGTGTTGAATCAATCAAAGATATGGTCACAGTGGAGAAGTTAAAAAGAAAACAACTAATGTGAAGGCATATGTGTGAAGAGTTCAGAAAGATTGTCATCTTAATAGAACATTATTTTATAAGTCCAATGAGTATGTGTTGAATCAATCAAAGATATGGTCACATTCATCCATAAATTCTCAGGAGCTTTTTATTTTTTTTTAATTTTTTTTTCAACGTTTTTATTTATTTTTGGGACAGAGAGAGACAGAGCATGAACGGGGGAGGGGCAGAGAGAGAGGGAGACACAGAATCGGAAACAGGCTCTAGGATCCAAGCCACCAGCCCAGAGCCTGACGCGGGGCTCGAACTCACGGACCGCGAGATCGTGACCTGGCTGAAGTCGGACGCTTAACCGACTGCGCCACCCAGGCGCCCCTCTCAGGAGCTTTTTAAAAACATTTACCTGTTTGGGTGCCTGGGTGGCTCAGTCAGTTAAACGGACGACTCTTGATTTTGGCTCAGGGTTCATGAGTTCCAGCCCGGTGTAGGTTTCTGTGCTGACAGTGCAGCGTCTGCTTGGGATTCTCCCTCTCCCTTTCTCTCTGCCTCTCCCCACTCATTTTCTCTCTCTCTCTCTCTCTCTCTCTCTCTCCCCCCTCTCTCTTTCTTCCAAAATAAATAAACATTAAAAATAAAAAATCTTTACTTGTTTGATGTAGAAATTAAATTGAAATGAACTAGAATAAGGACAGAAAAGGAGAGCCTTTTCTCTCTTTATTATCTATATATCCATAATCTTATTTTTATTTTATGTGTATCTATATGCATATATAGCTGTATACTCGTAATATAAAAATAATATAGATATATAATGATTTATAATAATTATATATTATGTTTTATATATTATGTTATAATATATAATATCCAGATATATAAAAATAACATATCTATCACTATATATAGATATATAATTTTCCTATGGCTGCTGTAACAAATTCTCACAAACTTTCTGGCTTAAAACAACATATGTGTATTCTTCCACAGTTCTAGAAGCCAGAAGTTTGAAATTAGTGTTACTGGGATGAAATCAAGGTGTCAGGAGGGTCTCACTCCCTCCAGAGGAGCTAGGGAAGGATTTATTTATGTTAGCTAGTTTCAATGGAGATCGATCTCTCTCCCTCTCGACACACACACACACACACACACACACACACACACACATATATACATATACACACACACACATACATACATATATCTCCTCAAAGATCCTGAAAAAAAGTGGCCATATGATATTTCTACCAACTTGCCTGTGCCCGGGAGATTGATGAATCAATTGATGAACAAGTTGCTGAGCCATTTCATTCACGTTTCCTTCCATAGGAATTTTATGAACTACTATTTACATATAGCTCTTCTTTTTTGTTTATTCTCCTTAAGGAAAAAGAAAAAAAAAAACATCTATCAAGTAGAATAAGAAAAGGAATTCTTAAAAGGTCCCCAGGACCAAAATTCTGCAATCGTATTTCACAAAGGAAAAAATACTTTGAGTTTATTGTTGGGAAACCAAAATGCTAGAAAACTGGAAACTGTGACTTACACACAGGAAGTGGTTAACATGTATGTTTTCACAGTGACAGTTGATCTGGAGCCAGAAACAAACAAAGTAGCTCGCAACTTAAACATATAAATTAACATAGAAAGGCCATTATATTTCTTTTGCTTCAAAATATGCTTGTAAAACTTAAATAATAATTTCAGGTAATTAATAGATATTACATTGTGTTGTAATATTAATTTTGTAGACTCATTCGGTATACTTAAAATTTATAACACTAAAAAATAAAATATTAATGATTATTTGTTAGCAATTTAGTTCCATCTGTATTGCTTTTGTTTTCCATGACAAAGTCCTGTTTGGAAATTTTTAAGATCTTGTGAGATTGCATTAAAATCACAATACCTGTTTTATGACTTTAACCTTTCATCTCACAAACAAGAAAAACTAGGAAATCTGTACAACATCCATGAAAAATCATCTTAGACAAGTACTATAATTATGTAAGGAACATGAACAAAAGAGGAGAACGTTAGAGAAAATTGAGGCACTCAAAGCATGTATTGTTTTCACTAACCAAATTTCAAAACAACACACTATGAAAAAATGCTCTGAAAAGATTTTTTTGGTTTTAGTTTGAATTTATGGAGGTTAAAAATTTAAACGATTGTTGACATGGTTTTTATAATATGCCAACCATTTATATTAGTTGAAGACAAAGAGTTTTGAGAGCTGCTCAAGTATGAATCTTAGCTATGAAATTCCTGGTATTTTATTTTTAATTTTTTTAATGTTTATTTTTGAGAGAAAGAGAGAGAGAGAGAGAGGGAGTTCAAGTGGAAGAGGCGCAGAGAGAGGGAGTCAAAGAATCTCAAGCAGGCTCCAGGCTCTGAGCTGTCAGCACAGAGCCCCACGGGGCTCAAACCCACGAACTGCAAAATCATGACCTGACTGAAGTTGGATGCTTAACCGACTGAGCCACCCAGGTGCCCAGAT
Organism: Felis catus; assembly: GCF_018350175.1. Classification (NCBI taxonomy): domain Eukaryota; kingdom Metazoa; phylum Chordata; class Mammalia; order Carnivora; family Felidae; genus Felis; species Felis catus. Next base: position 66,703,042 of record NC_058375.1, read on the forward strand.
ATATGAACTCCTTTTAAAAACCATGTTACTAGAATAACATTTTTTCCTGAATGAAAATATTCGGCTTTGTATCAAAAAGATGAGTGATATTCTGACATGTGCTATCTGAAAATGAAAGTATTTTTAGTATCACAATGAGCAGTTTAGCTACCATGGAAGAAATTAGCCACTGATGGTGCTGAGGAGCAATTGTTCTGCACTGTATTCTCAGACTTAAATTTGGTTGATATAATTTTAAATAAAATATGATTAATACTTAACTCTAAGCATAATTTATTATTTATTCTTTATTGAAGTAGAGTTGACACAGAATGTTACATTAGTCGCAGGCGTACAACATAGTGATATGACAACTCTATATATCATGCTTTGCTCACCACAAGCGTAGCTACCATCTGTCACCATACAACACCATTACAAGGCCTTTGGCTAAAATTTATTATTTGTTCTTTAATCATAGGTGTTCGGTAAGCAAGAGAGATATTGGGCTTCAATGTTACTTTTAGCCTTTTACCGATTCAACATTCAGCCTTTCAGCATTCCGCCAAAATACACACTCAAGATACATTAAATCCTTGGTTTACAAGCATAGCTTGTTCTGGAAACATGCTTGTAATCCAAAGCACTTGTATATCAAAACGAATTTCCCCATAAGAAATAATGGAAACTCAGATGATTTGTTTCACAGTCCAAAAGTATTCATATAAAAATGATTACAATACTGTAATAGAATTCAAAATAATAAAGAAAACACAAAATATGAAAAAATAAATTGACCTGCACTTACCTTTGAAAACCTTTGTGGCTGGTGTGAGAGAGACAAGAGAGAGGAGAGTTATTGTGTAGGATGACTTTCATTATCACTACTGGAATCACTACTATTAGCTCAGTGGAAACTTTTTCTTCTTGTGTGACTTTAAAAAGAAACCTATTCATTGACACTTGCTTTTGCCTCATTTTGAGGATTTCACGGAAATATGAGATGCATTTTCATTAAACAAATTCATACCTAGCACTGCTACAGCCTTATTTGGGTGGTGCTTTTCTACATTTTTTGCACTGTTTCCCACATTTTACACATCTCCCTAATCTCATTTGAAGTGAGGGATTCCTCTGCCTTTTTTCCTTCTCTGCAGATGAGATGCAGATGTAGACTTCTTATAATTATTTTAATGTTTGTTCATTTTTGAGAGATGGAGCGAGACGAAGCATGAGTGGGGGAAGGGCAGTGAGAGAGGGAGACACATAATCTGAAGCAGGTTCCAGGCTCCCAGCTGTCAGCACAAGCCTGACACAGGGCTCGAACAAACGAACTATGAGATCATGATCTAAGCTGAAGTCTATGCTTAACCCACTGTGCCACCCAGGCACCCCTGATGTACACATCTTATAAAATCTTGCAATTTTTGCCACTCGCTATACCTTGTTCATACTTCTCAATGATTTCCTTCTTTTTTTTTTAAATTTTTTTTTCAACGTTTTTATTTATTTTTTGGGACAGAGAGAGACAGAGCATGAATGGGGGAGGGGCAGAGAGAGAGGGAGACACAGAATCGGAAACAGGCTCCAGGCTCTGAGCCATCAGCCCAGAGCCTGACGCGGGGCTCGAACTCACGGACCGCGAGCCTGATGCGGGGCTCGAACTCACGGACCGCAAGACCGTGACCTGGCTGAAGTCGGACGCTTAACCGACTGCGCCACCCAGGCGCCCAATGATTTCCTTCTTAACTTGAACCATAATCATCTCCTTTTCTTACCACCTTTATTTTCAACTTTTGTTGGCTACAGTGCAGTATTAATAAACTCTTGTCATATACTGTATTTAATGTAACTGGCACTAAGGCAGCGGATGAAAAGGGTCTATATCTGTAGGCAGCCTGACCTAAAATGAAGAAAAGTAGTCTTAAGCTTACTCTTGTATGGAAAAGCAAAGGACTGTCCATAGGTGGTTTGAAGTGACAAAAAATACACTAGTGCCAAATGTAGGCATTTTCCAATGTTCTGAAAAATCACTGATTTCTGCCACACACTGTGGCCTGAGACCAAGCATCTGAGCATGGGAAATAATTACCCACAATTCTTCAGCAAGAGAGAAAGAACCACTGGCTCAGTTGTGATCACGTGACATTCAGTGTCACCTACTACTCCTATTGCATGACATTGCTCCTTTATCAAGTAAAAACTTATTAGGAATATTTGCTCATCTTGTGGAACACTCACAGAACAAGTTACTTGCAATCCAAGTTTTTACTGTACTTCTATTTTTTAGTAATACTGTAAGTGTGTGAGTGTGTGTGTTGAAAAAATTGCTAAAAAATCATCCAAACCTCTTCTTTTGATGATTCCATTCTATAAGCATGCAAACACAGTATCACTGGGAATGGGGAGGTGCCCAGGGATGAAGATTATATGTGTGTCCAGATACTGATTCATGTTTCAGCTTATTGCTCTTAACAATCTCCCACTTGTCTATAACTTATCAATTGTTTCACCTTTAATTCTTTTCTTTGTTCCCTTCATTAAGGTTTTGCTCCTACCAGCTCAGCAAAATGACACTTGTCAAGTCACCAATATTCTCTGTCTTGCCAAATGCAAAGATCAAATTTCTTTTTTAACATTCCTTGAATTGTCAACACTATATGACACAGTTGAGGATTCCAATCTTATTGTATCATCTTGTTCACACTTTCCTGCAGCCCTGGATGTTTTTCATTTTCCATTCTTTTTTTGTTGCCTCCTTTCACCTTTGACCAAGTGTTTAAACGATTGTGCACCACTGCTCTGTCCTCAAGTCTCCTGTAGTTACCGCACTCTTTCTAGTTGCTATCATTCAGTCCCATGAAGTTAAAGACTAGTCAGGCATGGATGACTTCTAGAACAAAGCCTCCCACCTTAATTCCTCCTCCTCCTCACGCCAGTAAACTCAAAGATCTGTCTACTTGACTTCACTTCTAAATTCACAATTAGAATTTTGCAAATAGAGAAGCCAAGATGGCGGAACAGCACGGAAGTTTTTAGTGTGTCTTGCGTTCAAGAAATACAGCCAGACCAACACTAAACCATCCTGCACACCTAGAAAACTGACTGGAGGTTTAACATAACAATTTGCACAACCTGAACCACAGAATTCAGCAGGTACATGGCACGGAGGCGTGAGCTCGGGGAGCAAGAAGCCATGGTGGGCCAGGAGGTGTTTTGCAGGCAGAGAGAGGATGGAGATGGGGCAGGGGGAGAATATGGGAAAAGCACCCCTCCACAAAAGCAGCTGGAGACAAAGTAGAAATTGGAAACAGCCACAGTGACTAAACTAAAAAGGGAGAAAGGAGAAAGGAGAGGGTTTAAATTCCATTAAGACTGTAAACAAGGGGAATGCAAAGGCTGCAACTCTGCAGCTCGATACCTGGCGATGCTCTGGTGGGAAGGGCAAATCCCCAGGGACCAAGTGGGATCCGGGAGGTTCTCGGGCCACACAGGGAAAAGTGGTTCCACTGCTGGAAGGACATTTGGTAGAGACTGTTGAAGCCACCTGGTCCCAGCAGACCCCAGAGAATGGCCACATTCGCTGGTGCTGGAACAAGGTCGTTAAGGGTGAAGGCTGGTGCCAGATGTGTGTTGTGATTTTCAATAATCCCTGAAAAGCTGCTGCTAGACTACCTTGCGGAACTTTTTCTGGGGCAGGCTGGCACCTGGCCACAGTCTTGGGGCACTGGAAGCAGCAGGGTCCAGCAAACGTTCCTGGGTGCAGCTGACATTCAGCCATTGCTCGGTGAGACCCTCTGGCAGAGGGGCAGAACGGGTCAAAGCCACAGTCCTTTGGAAGTAAGAGGCCAGGGAAAACAGCCGCATCTGAGACTCAGGAGAGAGGTACTGCCTGGGGCCTGGTCACAGAGAGTGAAAAAGCAGGGAGTGGACAAGAGCTGAAGACAGAGGACAGGTGCACGATTGCTGATCGGGGAGAACAGAGTTCCCATACTACTGGGTAGCTCGGTGACACCATTTTCACTGCTCCCACGCATACACACCTAAGAGAGCCACAACATTCCACCCCAGTAGGCTAGCCCCACCATCTAGTGGAGAACGGAGCCATTACACTGAGCACTGCCCAACTGGGCCAATGTCACTCTTCAAGAACACATATCTCACCACCTGCTTAGTTTATGGACTAAAAAGCACTTCATAGTCTAACCTCTAGGAGAAAACAAAGTAATTTCAGTCATATTTCAATCTGTTAGCAGGTCCATCTATTCAATTTTCTTTCTTCTTTTTTTTTCTCTCTTTTTCACTTCTTTTCTTTTTCTTGAATACAGAAAGAGAAAAAATCATTTTTATTTTTAATTTTTATTAAAAATATTTTTCTTTAATTTTTTCTACTATATTCTTTACTTTTGTGTATATTTTTTTCAAATTATATTTTACTCCCATTATCTCATTTTAGTCTATTTCAGTGTAACAATATTTTTCAAATTCTCAAACGATTTCCTTTTTGTTTACCCCAACTTTTTTTCCCTAATCTGTCACACCACTTTCAACACCTACACCAAAACACACCCAATATCTAGCATCATTTATTCGATTTATGTGTGTTTGTGTGTAATTTTTTAATTTTAATATTTTTTTAATTTTAATTTTTTTAATTTCAATTTTTCTACCTCATTAATTGCTTTTCTCCCTTCAAAATGTCAAAATGTAGGCATTCACCCCAAAAGAAAGAGCACGAAAAAACAACAGCCAGGGATTTAACCAATGCAAATACAAGCAAGATGTCTGAACCAGAATTTAGAAACACGATAATAAGAATACTAGCTGGAGTGAAAATAGATTAGAATCCCTTTCTGCAGAGATAAGAAGTAAAAAAAAAAAAATAGCCAGAATGAAATTTAAAATGCTCTAACTGAGCTGCAATCATGAATGGATACAGCGGCAGCAAGGATGGATGAGGCAGAACAGAGAATCTGCGATATAGAGGACAAATTTATAGAGAAGAATAAAGCAGAAAAAAAGAGGGAGATTAAGGCAAAAAGCACAATTTAACAATTAGAGAAATCAGTGACTCATTAAAAAGGAACAACATCAGAATCATAGGGGTCCCAGAAGAGGAAGAGAGAGAAATAGGGGTAGAAGGGTTATGTAAGCAAATCATAGCAGAAAACTTCCCTAACCTGCGGAAAGACACAGACATCAAAATCCAGGAAGCAGAGAGGACCCCCATTAGATTCAACAAAAACCAACCATCAGAAGGCATATCATAGTCAGATTCACAAAATACTCAGGCAAGGAGAGAATCATGAAAGCAGCAAGGGAAAAAAAGTCCCTAATATACAAGGGAAGATATTGATCAGGTTTGCAGCAGACATATCCACAGAAACTTGGCAGGCCAGAAAGGAGTGGTGGGATATATTCAGTGTGCTGAATCAGAAAGATATGCAGCCAAGAATTCTTTATCCAGCAAGTCTGTCATTCAAAATGCAAGGAGAGATAAAAAGTTTCCCAGACAAACAAAAATTAAAGGAGCTTGTGACCACTAAACCAGCCCTGCAAGAAACTTTCTGAGGGGAGAAAAGATGAAAATATACCAAAAGCAGCAAAAGATTAGAAAGGACCAGAGAACACCACCAGAAACTCCAACTCTACAGGCATCAAAATGGCAATAAATTCCTATCTTTCAGTACTCACTCTAAACGTCAATGGACGCAATGCTCCAATCAAAAGACTTGGGTACAGAATGAATAAGAAAACAAGATCCATCTATATGCTATTTACAAGAGACCCACTTTAGACCTAAAGACACCCTCAGATTGAAAGTAAAGTAAGAGGACAGAGAAACATCTGTCATGCTAATAGTCAACAAAAGAAAGCTAGAGTAGCCATACTTACTTCAGACAATATAGACTTTAAAGACTGTATCAAGAGATGCAGAAGGGTATTATATCATAATCCAGAGGTCTATCCACCAAGAAGACCTAACAGTTGTAAACATTTATGCGCCAAATGTGCAAGCACCCAAATATATAAAACAATCACAAACATAAAGAAACTCATTGATAGTAATACCATAATACTAGGAGATTTCAACACCCCACTCACAGCCATGGACAGATCATCTTATCAAAAAATCAACAAGGAAACAATGGCTTTGAATGACACACTGGACCAGATGGACTTAACAGATATATTCAGAACATTTTATCCTAAAGCAGCAGAATATACATTCTTCTCCAGTGCACATGGAACGTTCTCCAGAATAGACCATATACTGGGACACAAATCAGCCCTAAGTAAGTACAAAAAGATTGAGATCATATCGTGCATATTTTCAGACCACAATGATATGACTCTCTAAATCAACCACAAGAAAAAATTTGGAAAGGTAACAAATACTTGGAGACTGAAGAACATCCTACTAAAGAATGAATGGGCTAACCAAGCAGTTAAAGAGGAAATTAAAAAGTATATAGAAGTCAATGAAAATGATAACACCACAACCCAAAACCTCTGGGATGCAGCAAAGGCGGTCATAAGAGGAAAGTATATAGAAATCCAGACCTTCCTAACGAAGGAAGAAAGATCTCAGATACACAACCTAACCTTATGACTTAAGGAGCTGGAAAAAGAACGGCAAATAAAACCCCAAACCAGCAGAAGACAGAAATAATAAAGATTAGAGCAGAAATTAATGCTATTGAAACAAAAAAAAAGTAGAACAGATCAATGAAACCAGAAGCTGGTTCTTTGAAAGAATTAACAAAATTGATAAACCACTAGCCAGTTTGATCAAAAAGAAAAAGGAAAGGACCCAAATAAATGAAATCCAAAATGAAAGAGGAGAGATCACAACCAACACAACAGAAATAAAAACAATAATAAGAGAATATTATGAGCAATTATATGCCAATAAAATGGGCAATCTGGAAGAAATGGACAAATTCCTAGAAACATATACACTACCAAAACTGAAACAGGAAGAAATGGAAAATTTGAACAGACCCATAACCAGTAAGGAAATCGAATTAGTAATCAAAAACCTGCCAAAAAACAAGAGTCCAGGGCCAGATGGCTTTCCAGGGGAATTCTACCAAATATTTAAAAAAGAGTTAACACCTATTCTCTTGAAGGTGTTCCAAAAAATAGAAATGGAAGGAAAACTTCCAAACTCTTTCTATGAAGCCAGCATTACCCTGATTCCAAAACCAGACAGAAACCCCACTAAAAAGGAGAACTATAGACCAATTTCCCTGATGAACGTGGATGCAAAAATCCTCAACAAGATATTAGCTAACTGGTTCTAACAATACATTAGAAAAATTATTCACCACGACCAAGTGGGATTTATACCTGGGATGCAGGGCTGGTTCCATATCCTCAAAACAATTAACGTGATTCATCACATCAATAAAAGAAAGGACAAGAACCATATAATCCTCTCAGTAGATGAAGATAAGGCATTTGACAAAATACAGCATCCTTTCCTGATAAAAACCCTCAAGAAGGTAGGAATAGAAGGAGCATACCTCAAGATCATAAAAGCCATACATGAACGACCCAATGCTAATATCATCCTCAATGGGGAAAAACTGAGAGCTTTCCCCCTAAGGTCAGGAACAAGATAGGGATGTCCACTCTCACCACTGTTATTCAATATAGTATTGGAAGTCTTAGCCTCTGCAATCAGACAACACAAAGAAATAAAATGCATCCAAATCGGCCATGAGGAGGTCAAACTTTCACTCTTCGCAGATGACATGATAATCTATATGGAAAACCCAAAAGATGCTACCAAAAACCGCTAGAATTGATTCATGAATTCAGCAAAGTTGCAGGATATAAAATCAACACACAGAAGTTGGTTGCATTCCTATACACCAACAATGAAGTGACAGAAAGAGAAATCAAGGAATCAATCCCATTTACAGTTGCACAAAAAACCATAAAATACCTAGGAATAAATCTAACCAAAGAGGTGAAAAATCTATACACTGAAAACTATAGAAAGCTTATGAAAGAAATTGAAGAAGACACAAAAAAATGGAAAAATATTCCATATTCCTGGATAGGAAGAACAACTATTGTTAAAATGTCAATACTACACAAAGAAATCTGCATATTCTATGCAATCCCTATCAAAGTAACACCAGCATTCTTCAAAGAGCTAGAACAAATAATCCTAAAATTGTATGGAGACAGTAAAGACCCCAAATAGCCAAAGCAATCTTGAAAAAGAAAACCAAAGCAGGAGGCACCACAATTCCAGACTTCAAGCTATACTACAAAACTGTAATCATCAAGACAGTATGGTACTGGCACAAGAACAGACACTCAGATCAATGGAACAGTATAGAGAACCCAGAAATGGACCCACAAACATACGGCCAGCTAATCTTTGACAAAGCAGGAAAGAATATCCAGTGGAATAAAGACAGTCTCTTCAGCAAGTGGTGCTGGGAAAACTGGACAGCGGCATGCAAAAGAATGAACCTGGACCACTTTCTTACACCATACCCAAAAATAAACTCAAAATGGATGAAATACCTTAATGTAAGACATGAAGCCATCAAAATCCTTGAGGAGAAAGCAGGCAAAAACTCTTTGATCTTGGCTGCAGCAACTTCTTACTCAACACGTCTCCAGAGGCAAGGGAAACAAAAGCAAAAATGAACTATTGGGACCTCATCAAAATAAAAATCTTCTGCCTAGCAAAGGAAACAATCAGCAAAACTAAAAGGCAACCGACAGAATGGGAGAAGATATTTGCAAATGACATAGCAGATAAAGGATTAGTTAGTATCTAAAATCTATAAAGAACATATCAAACTCAACACCCACAAAAAAATAATCCAGTGAAGAAATGGGCAAAAGACATGAATGGACACTTCTCCAAAGAAGACACCCAGATGGCCAACAGACACTTGAAAAAAATGCTCGTCACTCATCATCAGGGAAATATAAATCAAAACCATAATGAGATACCACCTCACACCTGTCAGAATGGCTAATGTTAACAACTCAGGCAACAACAGATGTCAGCGAGGATGTGGAGAAAGAGGATCTCTTTTGCATTGTTGGTGGCAAGGCAAGCTGGTGCAGCCACTCTGGAAAACAGTATGGAGGTTCCTCAAAAAACTAAAATAGAACCACCCTATGTCCTAGAAATTGCACTACTAGGCATTTATCCCAGGGATACAGGTGTGCTGTTTTGAAGGGACACATGCACCCCCATGTTTATAGCAGCACTATCAACAATAGCCAAAGTATGGAAACAGGCCAAATATCCATCGATGGATGAATGGATAAAGAACAAGTGGTATATATATACAATGGAGTATTACTCGGCAATCAAAAAGAATGAAATCTTGCCATTTGCACCTACGTGGATGGAACTGGAGGGTATTATGCTAAGTGAAGTTAGTCAGTCAGAGAAAGACAAAAATCATATGACTTCACTCATATGAGGACTTTAAAAGACAAAACAGATGAACATAAGGGATGGGAAACAAAAATAATATAAAAACAGGGAGGGGGACAAAACAGAAGAGACTCATAAATATGGAGAACAAACAGAGGGTTACTGGAGGGGTTGTGGGAGGGTGGATGGGCTAAATGGTAAGGGGCACTAAGGAATCTACTCCTGAAATCATTGTTGCACTATATGCTAAATAATCTGGGTGCAAATTAAAAAAATAAAATTAATAAAATTAAAAAAAAGAATTTTGCAAATAGAATATTAATGCATTCTGCTCAGAGTGTAGCCTCCCAATCTTCCATGTCAGTACATGGCATCACCATCAACAAAGTTGCTCAAGTGAAAACTTCATGAGTGCTTAATGAATCTTCTCTTCTGGCACATACTTAAGCAATGTATCAACAGTTCTGTTGGCCCTACCTTCAACGTATATTCTCAATGTACCCACATTCTTCCATCTCCACTTTTTAATTTAAGCCACTATTGTCTTTTACTTGGAGCACTGAAATGGGCCATCATCCCCGTACTTGCTTTCAGTTCATTCTTCACACAGCAGCCAAAGTCATCATTTTTGAAAGTAAATCTGAAGTGGAAAAAGGAAATAAGACAGCCAATAAAGCCAGCTATCTCTGTGGCTTATTAAAGCTTAATCTCCCAAAGAAGCTCTGGAAAATGGCTCCTTGGAGTTATCCCACCAAAAAAAGGGTGAGAGAACTTTGGTGTTTATATACAGCAGTCATCGCCTGGGAGCTGCCTCAGGATTTCCAGTACATTTGCTTACTAGCATGAGAGCAGTTCCTCCTTCCAAAGCTTCAGAGAAAGCCCCAACGAGGTGCATATACAGGCAGTTGGAAATCAGCTGAAGAATATTTAAGTGGTCAGAGCCAGTGGATATGGGCCGGGTATTCAAGCCAATTTTTTTCTTCTCTGCAAAGTCTTGGCAAAGGCTTCTTACTTAGTTTCATTTAGGAAAAAATTCCATCCCTTCAACATAGTCTACTGGCCAGCTTGCTGGTTGTTTTTTTTTTGTTGTTGTTGTTGCTTTGTTTTGTTGCCCAGATTATCTATACTTCAGATCTTTTTCTGCACTTGCTCTTTCAGACTTGTACCTGGAGTACTCCCCGTCATTCAGAACTCGGCTCCAACGGGTGGCACTTTGTAGGTGAAGCAACCCTACCCACCCTGGTAACTAAAGTAGATACCAATTCCACATTAGCACACCCCCTTTCAAAATTCTACTTACCTATTATATTTTTCTTAGTCTTTATCATTATATCAAAATATATCTATTTTATGTTAAAATTTACTCTCCACCTCGTGAAAATGTAGGCTCCATGAGAAAAAGTAACTTAGTCTGATTTATCATTCTATCCCTAGTGTTTTGAACAATGTCTGGCACATAGCAGGTGCTCCAAAAATTATGGAATGGTGATTTTGGTTATTTGACTCAAAGTATGGCAATTTATTTTTTTATATTTTATATTGTTTCCCTAAGATGTAGTATATATTTAGAACTTTGGAACACAACATCTGGCTTCAAATAACAGCTTCAATATTTATGAACTGTGAACCTTGGACAGGTTACCTTACCTGTCTTTTGTAGTATTTACCTTGCCCTGTTGTTGTATTAAATCATATAGAATGTATGCTATTAGAATCATTAGAATATTTCCTGGCAATTAGTAAGTACTCTAGAGCTATTAACTGTCAGCCATTGCTTTTTAATAAACATTACTAAATCATATCCAAATATACCTGTTAGATTAAAAATTGAATTAAAATTTTGTTTTACCTTTTGCAGTAGAAAGAGTATATTGTCAACTTTGGAACAAAATCAGAGTTGTTCTATTAAGTAGCCCTATGACTAAAAATTGTGTCCCTTCTTGGAACCTCCATCTTCATCTATAATGGTGACTATAATGACTATGAAAGGTATATGTCAAATGCTTGACATATAGAAGTTGTGTCCTACAACATTCATATCCTTTGCCCCTCTGTCACTGCAGCCAATTATTTGGGTAATTTTTAAAAAGTCACTTCCTGACCTGAGATCATGTATAAAACCAGTGTTTGCCAAATGCAACATGGAAGAGGTGTTCTTCAAAATCTTGATGTGTCTTTCTAACAGAAAAAAAGGGGGGGGGCATGAAAGTCTAAGAAGAGTGACATATTTCTTGTTCCCCATATTTGAAAAGTCCTGATGCACACTTATGTATTACAATCTCTTATAGGTTTAGGATACAAGTTTAGGATAACTTTACTCATATTTTATGAGGGAACAACTTTCTGACATGGAAGATCTACAGAGACCCTGGAACTTTCTGTGACATGACATCTAAAATCCTTCCTGTTTTACTTTATGAAATTCTATGACTTTCCTTTTCCTAATATTGTTACATTTTCATAACACTTTCGATTGGTTTCATCCCAACACTTTCTATGTTTTAGGCATGTTCTTTACTAACTGCAGCCATAGGTACAATAGACATTGCAGCTTCCTTATTGCACTGTCCCTTTAATTACCTTCTAAATCTTATTATGCTGTAGTTACCTGTAACTGTACTTGCAAACAATATCCCCTTCTCACCATAGATATCACATAAGTCAAAATATGCAAGCAACATAGGCAATTCTGTAGCTGATACCCAAAGGCCAAAGGAAAAGGCAACCATTTCTTAATTGTTCTATAGTGGTGTGAAAAAGTTGTTTTAAAAAATAGAAAATATTCAAAATTACAAAATAAAAATGTCAAATGGACTAGATTTGTTTTCAGGGTTTTTTTTTCATAAATTATTTTCTTCTTACCAGTATTCTAGGGGCATGCAAGTCCTCCTACAATATGTTATATTAAGATCTACTCAATCTGGTAATGAAATTATGCCAAATTTTGCATCATGGTCCATTTAATGTTAAAATATCATAATTAAATACCTCTTCCAATGTACAAAGAATAATTTTTCTTTCCAACACATTGCAGAAAACTTAAAAAAATTATACAGGAAGATGTATGTGTATAACTTAGTAAGAAACAAAGTTAACAAAATAAGATTTTAATTCACAAAATAAGCCTTAAAATTAAGTACAAATCTAGCATTACAAAATCTGAGTGACACTCATTTGCTTTTAAATATCTTCATGGCTTGGGGCGCCTGGGTGGCGCAGTCGGTTGAGCGTCCGACTTCAGCCAGGTCACGATCTCCCAGTCCGGGAGTTCGAGCCCCGCGTCAGGCTCTGGGCTGATGGCTCAGAGCCTGGAGCCTGTTTCCAATTCTGTGTCTCCCTCTCTCTCTGCCCCTCCCCCGTTCATGCTCTGTCTCTCTCTGTCCGAAAAATAAATAAAAACGTTGAAAAAAAAAAAAAAAAAAAAAAAAAAAAATAAATATCTTCATGGCTTTGTGCCTTGGTGGTTTTTATAATTTTTGGATTATATATGGATTATATATTATATAATCTCTGGATGTCTGACAGGTAAGAAATTTCTCAGCAGTTGAGGAGAGGGCAAGATTTGGAATAAAGGATGTTTAGATGCTACTGGTGGTCACTGTAATTCCTTGTGATTCATCTGGAAGGACAACTTGGCTTTTTTTTTTATTCCAAAGGCCAATCTCATGCTAATTTTTATGGACCCAACCTTTTCTAATCTTGAACCATTCCCCATCAATCATTCTTTCTTTCTTTTATTTAAATTGTGTCCCTTTTCACTGAAATCTGCTTTTAATCTCTGCCAAATTGCTTTCTTCCACTTAAATTCTTTTTCTTTTTCACTGAAATATACCTACCTACTTTTAAGTTTCATGAACCCTTTTTTAAAATTTTTTTAACGTTTATTTATTTTTGAGACAGAGAGAGACAGAGCGTGAATAGGGGATGGGCAGAGAGAGAGGGAGACACAGAATCTGAAACAGGCTCCAGGCTCTGAGCTGTTAGCTCAGAGCCCAACGTGGGGCTCGAACTCACAGACCACGAGATCATGACCTGAGCCGAAGTCGGACGCTTAACCGACTGAGCCACCCAGGCGCCCCATGAACCCTTTTTTATACTGTACTGCTTGTCTAACTATAGAAAGAATCCAACAAGAAAATGCACTGATAGACATTTATGAGAAATTTATTAGAGTTATTCTCTTAATTCAACCAGTAGCTATAATCATTAACCACATTTTACAACAAAATTTCTGAGGCTCAGGCAGGATGGGAATGTGCACAAGCAGGTTCCATGGACAGCCAACCAGGGCAGTTGCACAAGATCCTATGCTCAGAAAGGCTTTGTGTTTAGTGTAATGCTCTGTTATCACAGCCTTAAAATTCTTAAAAATTTTACCTTTGAATTTGTATTCTTTAAAAAAGGTGTTTTCCTTCATGTTGAACAATATTAAATAACAAATAGAAGTATAACCTAATCATATAACATAATTAAATATATAATTAAGTAAATAGTTTTATATTTATTTGTATACTTATTTATAACAATATATATTCAATACACATTAATTATATAAAATTATATGTGGGGACGCCTGGGTGGCTCAGTCAGCTAAGCATCTGACTTTGGCCTAGGTAATGATTTCACTGTTCCTGAGTTTGAGCCTGGCGTGGGGTTCTGTGCTGACAGCTCAGAGCCTGAAGCCTGTTTCAGATTCTGTGTCTCCCTCTCTCTCTACCTTTCCCCCACTCATGTTCTGTCTTTCTCTCTCAAAAATAAATAAACATTAAAAAAATAAAATTACATAAAACGTTCAGTATAATAATAACATTATTACTAACAACAGGATTAACGAAAACAGTTTAACTTTTTCCATTGTTTTAAAAACTCTTAGGTTATATCACTGGTGTGTATATAATCAAATTATTATATTTATAGGGACTTGAAATAACTCACCTCTGGTTATATTACCAACTAAATCATAGTAAAACTAATAGATTAAATGTATTTTATTTTATTGCTTTCAATTTTTATGAATTATTTCTAGTGTGTTTTATTTGAAATATGATTATGTATTCAAATCTCTGAAATAAGATATGCTCAAAGAAAATTAACTTATATATATATATATATATACACACACATATATATGAAAGATATAAGTATTTATCTAAGAAAGAGTTGTGTGTATATATGTACACCTTTCTGAGATAAATGACAGTATTCAATACCCTTTTTTTCACCTTGTTTTTTTAAACTGACTAATAATTTTGTAATAGTATATAAATTTATTCCTCATTATTTTTGTACCTTCACAGAATTCCATTCTGTTGATTGCATTTACTCAACCAGATGGATGTTGGAATTATTTCCAAAATTTGCTACACAAGTAGTCTGCATCAAACAGATTGTGATCCATTTTTTTATAGCTTACCAGTTTATCTTCAGAATAGGCTCTTAGAAATGGGATTGCTCAGTTAAAGGGTAGAAATGCATGTAATATTACTAGACATTGTCAAATTCACCTCCAGAGTAGACATGCCATTTTGCATTCCCACCAGCGATGTAGGACAGTGACTATTCCACCATAACCTTGCTAATAGAATATGCCATTAAACTACTAATTAATGTCTCTGCCCAAGAAAATTGGGCATAAAACATGAACAATTTAATGAACAGTAAAACTAAATAGAGAAATAAATGCTTAAGGAGCTGATAAATAACAACAGAGAAATGTAGGCTACCACTCCAAATCGGTATGTTTGTAAATTTATCACATCAGCCCAAATTTAAAATTCTCATCATAACAAATATAGCAAAGTTGTGGAGCCACAGAGCCTTGTTGTTATGTGTGTAGATACGTTCTATTCATTTGGAGAACTTTTAGTCTTATGTCATCAGGCGAAAATGCCTCGAACTTTAGACTCAAGTTCCATATCTAGGCATATATCCCGGGAAATCTTTCTCATATATGTATATGGAAGACATGTATAATAACATTTATTGCACCATTGTGATGTAAGAACTTCTTAATAATTAAAATATTTATCTACTGGAGAAAAAATAATTGTAGATTCATATGATTAAATACAACACGACAGCATGATAAATAAGCTAGAATATTAAGAAGCAAATGGAAAAATAATGAAATCCTAATCTTGAACAAAATTTTAAAAAAGCAGAATGTAGATTAATACTTACAGTTAACATATAGTTTGATAACATTAAATATATATATTCTATATATAATACAGGCTATAAATGGAAAAACAATGCATGTATATGTGTATAAAAATATATAGAAAATATATAGTATATATTTCTGAAATTATATAAATATATGGAAGTATATAAATATGAAATACATTTATCAAATGCTAAAAGTAGAACAGTACATAGAGTAAATATATAGAACAGAGTGATTAACAGTAAATTCAGGAAGAGAAAGTGGTATTGTCTTTAAAAACTCAAACATGTGGCTGATTGCAAAATTTTATGCTTGGAGATGGGTATGGTAGTGTTTGTTATACTATTCTCTATACTTTTTTGTACATTTGAAATATCCCATAATTGTGCAAATAAATCTAGAAGCATACACACATACATAATTATATAACCATTAAGTAGATATTGGATACTCAATAATTGCAAGATGTTTTATCATCTTAAGACACTGGGAAGAATTTTGAGTTTGAAAAATAACTTTTTTTCAACATGACAAGACTTTGAGTCAATACAATTCAATTAAACTGAATCCTCAATTAGTAAAAAAATATTTGGCTTCTCTTGAAATTTGAAAGGTTGTCATAAAATGGAAAGGTGTGTGTGTGTGTGTGTGTGTGTGTGTTGTGTTTCTGAAAATTTTAAGTCCTGGATCATTTCTGGAGTCACTCAAATTTATGTGAATCTTTATATTTACCTCTCTAGGACAAATACAAAGTTGAGTATTTAGTTTTAGAAGGAGACCCCTCCAGGCACTACCAGATTCTCAATTATCAGAGAGATTCAATTATCTTCATCTATGTTTTACTTATGAAAGTAGTAAATGAACTAATGCAATTGAGAAAGGGAAGAATTTTGACAACATTTTAAAGGAACAGAATTCACTTGTTAAGTGTAATTATTAGAAAATGCAATTAACCAGAACAAATTCTGGTTAATCAGGGTGTTATTATAATAGTGTTAAATTCCATTATGTCTAAGTTCATTATCAAATGTACTTTGTAAAATGTACACCATAAGTTTGAGGGTAAAATTTCTTACAGAGTGAAGTAAAGATGAATGATAATAGTCAGCATAAATTTAAGGTGATTAATTGTCTAATGCAATAAGACATGCAGAGAAGGAAATTTCTGTAAGAATTTGAAGACTCTGGAAAATTATGTAAGGGAATTTTACATTGCCAGTATAATAAGGGCCTTTACAAGTCCAGTCAATTGGTTTTAAAATCTTGCTGTGAATAAGAACTATCTTAATTTGGTTTGTTGTTAGTTGGTATGAAATACAGATTTCTAGATAACTTTGGTCCTCTAAAAATTCCGATTCTGTTTTCTTGGGTAGAATTCTATCATTCAGTTCAGTTTCTATCTCCCCCCAGAATCCTCACTGTTGTCTCCTGACACCGCCCATGGCTCACTGGATATTCGGACCCCAGAAGCTCAGATTCTCACTAACCATCCTCACAGTGACTTCCTATGCTATCTTAATCTCTTCTGCCATAATCTGACGGTTTAGAAAGTTAGTAACCCAAGGTTTTAGATATGGTGTTACATTCATTACTGCTGATTCTTTTTATGTTTAAAAATACATATTAAAAACCTACTATGTGATAAATATTGTTCATGATATATTAAGTGCTATGAGTATGCAAAGATAAATCAGATAAATAAAGATAAACCAGAGAAGGTAAAGCAGGAAGATCCTCTACATGTGAATCACCTAGAGTTACATGCATTTTTAAAGTAAAACTACATTTTTCCACTGCATTTTTCTTCTGCCATGCTCTTTGTTTTTAACTTTTTTTTTACATACAAATACTCTGATTTCTTTAAAAGCTATTACTTTCTTGCAAGCTATGATAGACAAAGCCACTCCTCACTATTTCAGGTTTCCCCATACTTTTTAGCATATAGGGAAATTACCATCTGCACTCTCTTGATTTTCCGTATTTCCCATGTGACTTGCACCGGTCAGGATCTGACATATGCCACTTCCTGGTAAAAGCATTAAAAGCTGATGGACAATTCCCCAGGTTTTTCCTCCTGCTTCATTGGATTCGGAATGAGAAAATAAACTTTTAAGATTTTTTTAAATTTTAGCACAAGTTAGCCAATACTAGTATGTAAGCTGTTTATTTTTAATTCTAAGCTATGTTTATTTCAATTAAGAAAAATCCTGTGTGAACACACGTTAAAAAATGATTTGTCACTCTTTCTCTAAAATTAAAAAGAAGAGAGGGCCCCTGGGTAACTCAATCAGTTGAGCATCCAACTCTTAGTTTTGGCTCAGGTCATGATCTCATGCTTGGTGGGTTTGAGCCCTGCATCCAGCTCTATACTGACAGTGCGGAGCCTGCTTGGGATTCTCTTTTTCCCTCTCTCTCTGCCCCTCCCCTGCTTGCTCTCTCTCTCTCTGTCTCAAAATAAATAAATAAAAACAAAACAACAACAACAAAAAAAACAGAGGACACTTGGATGGCTCAGTCAGCCAAGCCCTAGACCCTTGATTTCAGCTCAGGTCCAGGGATTCCCTGGTCCAGGGATTGAGCCCTGAGTTAGGTTGGATGAGGAGGGTGGAGCCTGCTTAATATTCTCTCTCCCTCTCCCTCTGTTCCTACCATGCTTGCACAGGCACTCTTTCTCTCTCTCAAATTAAAAAAACAAAACAAAAGAAAACAAATTGTACTCATTTAGTATACATCCATGAAGTAACATTTCCCTGATTACATTAAAACTGGGAACATATTTTCAAAAAAGCTATTTCTTAACTACTGACACCACAATAAAATTTATATCATGTCAAGATGGAAATAAGTTCTCTGATAAAGTAATATTTTATTTGTATCAAATTTTTAGTATTTTTTCACAACATATGAATCATAGAATGAAAAAAGGATAAAAAATAAATATTCCAGATTGTTAGAATAACAAAAAAGATGGTATTCATCTACTCATTCATTAAAAATTTATTTAGCAACTACTATCTTCCAGGAACTGCAGATGTTGTGCATATTTTCTTAGCACTGAGAAAAACAACTTTGCTTAAAAATTAGGATTCTTTCACAACAAATTGCAAATGTTGAACTGAAGTTACAAATTACTGATAAAATTAATTCCAGCATAACGAAAAAGAGCTACATAATATTAAACACATAGTCTGGATGTACACTGGTAGGAGGAAGTGAAACTGATTTACTTGAGACAGGTCAGATGCTGCTAAAGTTATAAGAATTAGGTTATTTAGTGCATCTAAAAGGTAAAACCCCGTTTAAGAAATTGCCATCTAGCCTTAATTATACATTCAACGAAGATTTCTTAGCACCGTGAACGTCTATTGGAGAAGGAAAAATTGAGATTTTTCATATTTTCAGATCTTTTTCAGACTTCGGAGATTTTTTCAAACCACCACCAGTTTTAGATGGTTTTAGGGCACATTTGAAACATTCTAAAAATTTAACAAAATAACTAATGGATGCCAAATAATATTTCAATATTTTGAAGTATGTCTAAAACCATGGTGTGGCATTTCAATAATGTAATGCATAAGGAAGCAGCTACAAAAAATAAGCTCCCACAGGGAAAGAGCTTCCATAAAAAATGGGGCATGTATTTTAGCTTCTTCCCTATGATTCCAAATATGTAAATCTATGATGTCAACATTTTCCCCTACTCTCTGTTTAGAAACTCTGATCTGCCTTTGAAGTCCACTTGAGGGCAAACTTGTTCCTTGTCTTACCTCCACACACACACACACACACACACACACACACACACTCATTATAGATTTGAGTGAGCTTATACTGAAAGAGATACATCACCTTTTGATATGGATGAATCTCTCAAGAAAAGATCAATCACTTTCAGAACCAGATAAGTTCAGCTCTATTAAATTAGATACATCATTTACTTAGTAATAGCTATCAGCTGTTAATTAAAATGCTACATTTATATCCCAGGCTTGAATCAAATACATCATCAATTAAATATATAAATAGTGAATAAAACACAATGTATGTTAAATGGATTTTTCAATAAATGAAACTTTTGTTCTAAAATATTAGCATTTATTAATTTTTAAATTTTAGTCCTCTTAAGGAAAGTATGTTGATTCACAAGAGTTTATGTGAGCTTTATTTATTTGTTTGTTTATTTGCTTATTTATTGACAATAGGAAATAATACTATAACTTATTATATCTGAATAATTATAGGAGCAATGATTTCTGGTTATTTTTCCTCTGACAAATAGCAAATCAATGTCAATAGGTTTGACAGAAAGCAGCACAATTTCTTCTAATATCCTGATTGAAAAGATTTTATATATAGGATATTAGGAAAATTAACTACTATTTTTGGTGTTACGGAGCAAACTAGAATAACATTTTTCATGTTCATTGTGTCTGTATGAACTTTATGGTACTTTCTTTTAAACAACCCTTGTGTCCGAACTCCCCACAATTAACATTCAACAAGTTATATCCTAAATACAAAATATCACACTACGTAAGGAAACTCTTTGCCAAGATTTTCAGATTCATGAACCAAAGTTTGAAAGGCTAAGTGTCCTTTATCCAGATTTAAATTAATCTAGTGAGATTATGACAAACTGCCAGGATTTAGACCATTCCCTGTTTGTTTTGTCTTTTCTTTTTTAATATTCAGATTTTTTTGTTGTTTTGTAAAAAATCTCCAATATATAGCTTTCCTGAGAATTTCATCACAAATCTTGGCTGGTTTCAAAGAACTACATGCAATATTCCATTCTAGCTCAAGGAAAACTGAACTCAAAAGCACCTGCATTTGGAGAATTCTAAAGGGATCTCTCTTACAGAGGGAAAGGAGAGAGAACACCATGTTTTTATATAAAGATCACAATTCTTTTAAACAGACCACTGTGAAGCAGACTTTAGATTTTCATTCTAAATGTGCATGTCCTATAGCAGTCTGACAGCATTAATAAATACTCCGATAGCCTATTTTAACACTACTTGAAATATTTTTCAAACTGTATTTTATTCACTCCAGGTTTGGAGAGAGAATACTTGTCATTTCTCACGGACTTCTGAAATTGTCTCTTTCCTTCTAATGTGCTCACTCCCTTCTCGACCAGAAGAAGAAGACTACTCTACAAATTTTCATCTCAGGATTCTCTCAAATTCTGGTGCCCCAAAAGTTCTTGCCTAAAACCTGCTTTGCTACGGAACTGCCTCAAATCACAATTGTCCTCTCTCTCTCCCTCTGTTCTTCCTTCTCTTCCTCTCTCTCTGTGTTTTTCTTTGTATTTTAATATGCTGTTTTTAAAACTTGTTTCCAAGGGTGTGTTTCTACCTTGATGCACTTCCAGAGTCTTTATTTGGAAGTTGTGAGGAAACATTTTTTTTCTCCTCTTGGTTTTTGGGCTTACTCGACAAAGCAACTTCACGTTTATATTTTTGGCAACCCTTTCATGTGTACTTTTCCTCCATTTTTTTTTTTTTTTCAGAAGCACAGATTACTCTTTTCATGGTGGTGAAAACCTGAGTTAACTAGAATATCTCATGAGACAGTTTTCAAAAATGCAGAATTAGATTTCATAACACGTAGTTGATAATCAAAAAGTTGATATTTGCGAATGTTGGTGGAGTTAGCCTCATTATGTTATAATCCCATTAAGCATGTAAACAGACAGGGTGTTGTCAACTAGTGCAAAGATCCTTGGTGTTTTCTTTGGATCTCTACATTTCAGGCAATAACCAATGGTTTGTGATGAAAAGTACCAAATATAGCTAGAAGTTGGAAATATCAGCCACAGCTCTGCAGAATAAATACATCTTAAATCAGGGTCTGTAAAATTAATAGCCATTTACTAAGCAGCAAGTGGGAGGGGATATTCCAGGCCTGTGGAATAGCATGAGAAAAAGGTAGGAAAGGCATAAGGCAGTTCTATCTGTTTGGATCTGATTCATGGACCTGCTTTAATTACTCTGAAGGCCAAGAGTGGCTGATAGAAGAGTGTCAACTTAATAAACCCAAACTTGAGTAGCATTATTTGATGTTTTCTTTCCACCTGATGACTCCTCATTTTTTCTCTTAATGACAGCAAAAACCAGTTAACAATGATTATAACTACTCACCAATTGTTACCTGCTTGTTTGGACTATGTTTAGCATTTTTAGCATATGAATTCATTAGACCTTTGCAACAGCCTATTGTGATGGCGTTATTTTTCCCAATTTATGGGTGCAAGAACCGTGGTTAGAAGAGCTGAAGTAACCTCCCTGAAGTGTTAAACTAGTGAATGACCTAGTGGGATGAAAATCCAAGACTGTCTAGCTACCAGAAAATCTTGTGTCTGTTAATATAAAATCACTGTTCCTACTCATGTTGGTAGAAAGAGGGTTTAATATTAGAAAACAAACTCACTCCCTACCAAGGACAAACTCTAGAGAAAGTAAACCAAATCTAGATTTGTCATGTCATAAGGAATAGCAAGTATTCTTTCCTTTACTAGGTTTTCTTGTTATAAAAGTTACACACCCTAGGAACATTTTAAATGATGCACTATACATGGAATATCTATTTTGTATATATGTGTTTGTGTGCATGTGTATAAACATGCTATATACCTAGGTCGTGTTAATGAATAATCAGTTCGTGAACAAGGGATTCAAACAGAGGAATAGTTCCAAAGTTTCGATCTTAAATTCATGTGCATATACAGATAATATGATAATTTGAAGCTGTTGTTCACATTCTTTAGGAGGATTAAAACAAAAGCAAGGTTTTAGCAACATCAAAACAACCTAGGAGGCATTGGAACTTAGATGAACCCCAGAAAAAAAAAAACGAATTACTTAAAATTCCTTTGCAGCCAGAAGGATCTGCTTAGCATGTTAAAAATGCAAACCATGTCATGAAAATAGCAAACTGACTTCTTATAACAACAGATCTCAGAAGTCTGGGTTGACTAGAGCAAGGCAAGTCTCAGGAACTTGTTCAGTTTCTCTCTGATGCAACACCATTAAATTTAATTATAAAGAAAAACTTATTTTTGTTATACAAATAATATCCCCACGTAGCCTAATTTAAACTAATTGCCTACACAGTCTTCATTCCAAGGGGAAAACGAAACTAAAATAAGTGCTGACTTATTGAAAATGTCTTTAATTATATTATCACACTGAATTCTGTTTGACCCTTCTTGAGAAGTTGCTTTTAAAATCAGAAATGTTAGTGCGAAGTGTGGCATACCTGCAATTTGTAAAGCTTCACTCCCGCCTGACCTATTTTACCCATTTTTCCTTCTAGAAAATATCTTTTTGCAGCAAAAGCTGTAAGTGTCTACTACGGGACATGAAGACCTGTACCATTTTTCCTCATTTTCATCTTCTGTAATCTTACTGTTAGAAGGAGAAAACCTACCTGTGAGTCTGGGGGTGAAAGAAGAACCCAAGTCTGGCCTTGGGGAATGAAGGCTTTTTGCATTCAAGCCAGCCTAGGGACTAGACAGTGTCAAATACACCTTTCGTGGAACTCTGTGGTCTAGCAGCCCTGGAACAGAGGCCCGGGCTCCTGATTTCTCTCACAGCATGGAAGAAATAAGGTTTTTAATTGGATTCACTGATGGCCTGTCCAGAGCCATGTCACTAGCTGTTATAGGGAGGTAATTTTTAAACGACATCAGCCAAGCTGGCTATAGAACATTACAACCCATCATTAACTGAGATCTTAAGAACTGGCTGGAGGAAGGGCTCTTGAAACACCAGGGGCAGGGAGAAAACATAGCTAATCTCATGGTCAGTTAGAATGTCAGATGTTCCATTGGCTTCCTTCTTAATTCCCTTTAATTCTGGGTGGGGAAAGCAAAAATTCTCTCCAAAATTTTTGATTCTCTAGTTTTATGATAGGCATATACAAGAAGGTAGAAATTTTATTTATTTATTTTTTAAAGTTTGTATTTATTTATTTTGAGAGAGAGAGAGAGAGAGACATCATGAGGTGGGGAGAGGCAGAGAGAGAGAGAGAATGAGAGAGAGAGAGAATCCCAAGCAGGCTCTGCACTCTCAGCATGGAGCCCCACGTGGGGCTTGAACTCACAAACTGTGAGATCATGACCAGAACCGAAATCAAGAGTCCAACGCTTAACCAACTGAGCCACCTAAGTGCCCCCTGGGTGGAAATTTTAGAAGACTTTGAAAAGGAGTCTGATAATGCTTTGTGAGCTCCATTTGACAATGTGCCTCACAAGTCTGCTTTTAGAAAGTAAGGTGACTTTTGGGGCATCTGGGTGGCTCAGTCTGTTAAGTGCCAACTCTTGATTTCAGCTCAGGTCTTGATTTTGCAGTTCTTGGGACCGAGCCCCCATTGGGCTCTGCACTGACAGTGTGGATCTGCTTGGGATCCTCTCTCTCTCTCTCTCTCTCTCTCTGTCCCTCCCCTGCTTGTGCTCTCTCTCCCTATCTGTCTCCTTTTCTCTCTCTCTCTTAAAAACAAAAAAAAAAAAAAAAAAAAAAGAAGAAGAAGAAAAGAGAAAAGAAAAAAAGTCCAGTGACTTTTTTATGTTTCCTTCACTGAGACCTATGAAGTTCAGAATTGTCCAAGATTGTGTTCTCATAAGCTTCCTTTTGTAATATGCTTTCTGAAAAAAAATGTGTACAATAGAGACGGGGAAGTGTCAAATTTAAAGTCATAACAAGCTTCCTCAAGCCCAGTAATAATGACCTTCTGGATAGGAAAATTCTTCGTGGTAGGAGGGTTTCTGGTGCATTATAGAGTGTTTGGCATCATCCCTGGCCTCTACCCACTAGATGTCAGTAGATCCTCCCACTTGCAAAAACCAAAAAACTCTCCAGACATTGATAAATGGCTCCCCACTACCCCTTGGATAAACCAGCCCCCATTTGAGAACTCCGAAGTAAGCTATAGATCCATAAAACCAACTGCTTCTCTTCCATCCTTCAAACCACTTTGTTATAACACGTGGAAAACTCAAGTCAATTAATTCTTTAGCACAAACAACCCCCAACAGCCCTCCACCCTGTATGCTCTGTGTGGGGAAAAGTGAGTGATTCAATTAAACTGAGTGAAGAATTATCCCTTGGTGGATTGTATATTAGGAGAGGAAGACACCACTCATGGAAAATGATCACGGGAGTGTCATCTGCATACCTGGCCTTCTCCCTGGATTTTATCAGCCATTCACAAAGTTTTCCAGGGATGGTACACATTGATATGACACCAAATGGGAGCTATGAGACATCAGTTACCCATAGGTATTTTGGAACACTGAAGAGCTCAAATCGCAGACAAATTATGGTGTCTGGACGAATGTGCACAATTGAACAGTTGGGTCTTTTCTACATTTGAAAATGTCACCTAAAGCACTGTGGGAGGAGAACACATTTGAAATGGAGAGACATTTAACTCATAAAAATTCAACAGTAAAATACAAATTATATATTTTTCAATCTATTCTAGTATTACATCATTATTTTTACCTTTGAAGAGGCAAATGTGAAAGATTAACAGTGTAAACACAAATGTGTCAACTGCTAAAAAACAAACAACAAAAATTATAAAAGGCCTATACTCTAAAGAAGCAATAGTATTGGTGTCAGAACTAGGTTAATAAACCATCTACTTTTTGAAAAACTTGCTTGAACCTTTGTAATGATTTAAAAGAGTTTTTTTTTTTTTTTTTTAGAAAATGGGAGAATGGACTGGGCCACGTGAAATTCCTTCAAGCCCTGTAGTATTATATTATGTTGTTTATTCTCTGAAAAGGCAGGTACTTCTCTCCTCTGTATTATATTTTGTGTAATTCCCCAATTTACTATAATGATAATATTTATTGGTAATTTTATGACTCTTGTCATCATTATCCGAAGATAAAAAGTCCAAGGATAAGGCCAATAAGTTTTTTTTTTTTTTTGCAAGCCAACTTTTACAGTTTCCTCTTTTTCAGTCTTTGTCAAGAAACACATGAAAAAATTTTGCAAAGAAATAAAGACAAGAAATAAAAGAAAATATTCATTCTTGTATTACAACATTTATAATATTCTTAGAAAAGTAGGCAAAGATAAATTTGTCATTTTACCAGACTTCATCTTGAAAACAGAGTTGCTATTTTTTGCATGTGGGTGTGTTTTATTTTCATTTAGTTGGTTGGTCATCAGAACCAAGATTTTTATTTAATGATTTCATTTTTTTCCATATTTTATTTTATTTTATTATTATTATTTTTAAGTGTGCAAAATACTTTATTGCTAAAAATGCTAGCCATCATCTGAGTTTTCAGCAGGTCTTTTTTTTTTCCCAATATATGAAATTTATTGTCAAATTGGTTTCCATACAACACCCAGTGTTCATCCCAAAAGGTGCCCTCCTCAATACCCATCACCCACCCTCCCCTCCCTCCCACCCCCCATCAACCCTCAGTTTGATTTCATTTTTGATAAGAAAACTCATGACCATATTTGAGTACATGAGATCCTGACCAAGGCCTAATCCCAGTGTGTTCCTGAGACTGAGACCTAAATAATGAGTTATTACTGACTCACAGCAGCTCATTATGAATTTGGTCTAATTAAAAAAAAAAATGACCACAGGTATGACGGCAATTCATTGGATTATTATTCTCTTAAATTTTAATTTTGTAGAAAATTTGGCAGGAGAGTATGGTCATGTGGTGTTAAACACTTCAATTTTGATAGAGCCTGTCAACTTGGAGTTTTGGCAGTGTGACACAAATGTTCTAATACAGAGAATAAGCTTTACTGAAAATGCGGAGGAAGGTAATGTTCACAGATTTTCTGATAGCTCTGCAGAATTATATGATATTCACAGATACTCACAGAGACAAAGTAGCAAACCAAGTGGCGGAACCGGGTTCCTGAAAGTGGCCTCTGTCAAGTCCAACCAGCTTGGACAAACTCTAAACATGAGAAAGTGTCTAGATCAGCAGAAACATTTGGATGATCATCATCCTTCCAAGAACATGCCAAGCAAAATGCTGTTCCTTGTATAATGCAGCTTTTCACTTTTGTTGTAGACAATACTGCTCTATGCAAAACAGAAAATGGTTTCTAATCATCCACATATTTATATACTCCACTGAATGAGCTGTGCACAGGATCTCATTTAACTACAATATAGAATAAATATTATGCCCATAATACAGATGAGTTCAGAGTAGTTGAGCACCTTACCCAGGACTCACAGCTAGTAAACTAATAAACTGAGATATCATAACCAGTTTGTCCTCATTCCATGCCACATGGTAGGCCATAATGCTCAAAACCAAAACAATTTGAGGAGTACCTTATCACTTGTCTAAACTAAACCTAGGATTGTTCCTTTTGTTTATCTATATATGAGATGCAAAAATGAAATAGAGAATCCTTATTACTGGAGGAGTGAAGGTAATTGCCATAGCACAACTTAGAAAGCTTCAGTAACACTGGTTGGCCCAGGCAAGGATAACTTTTAAACCTGGGGTATTTCAAGAGTTATGTGTAAGTCCCCATCATCTTTTGAAGACCATCAAATTGTATTGTTATAATAAAATTTTGATCTAATGAATATTCTGCTAAAAATCATATTTCCAATTTTTCAAAAATAGAAATGAAACAAATTTGGAGTGTAATTTAATTTTATCAGCAAGGGCAAGAGGAGGCTAGCATTCATATATCATTCCTGGCCACTTTCTGCTACACTTCTTTAAGAATATTATGTACATTGCTTGCTTGGATGTGTTATTTAATAATTAATAAAGGGGTATATTTAGGATGTTTACAGAATTTGAGGAGTGTTAAAGAGTTTGGGAAAGCGTGAGGTGTGGTTAAAAGCATGAGCTTTGAGTTCAGATTGATCTTGATCTGAGTTCTGACCCAGACTCCTCTTCCGTAAACTGGAGTTAAAACATACGACTCCACAATATTAAAAGTGTTTGCTGGGTGCTTAATAAAAATGACATTAGGTATTATGATATGACAATTACAAAGAACTCATCTTCACTTTAGCTTCTTCTCCTATCCTCATATCTAGCTGCAATTGAGAAAGAGCAGATTTCAGATTGTGACTTACATGATAGAGGCCAGAGATGACGGTTACTCCTTGTGAATATTTTTGCAATAGCTCCTCTACAGTTTGTTCTAAACTCAGCAGCTAAAAAGATCCTTTCAAACAAAAATCAGATTATATAATTTTGCCTTTTCAAAGTCTTGGATGATTTCCCTGTCTTACATGGAAGAAAAGATGAAGACTTTACAATACCTTACAAGGCTATTGCTATATCTTCTGGTCCCTATTACTTCTCTGATCTCCCCTCTTACTAATATCTTCCTTCACTCTGTGTATTAGTCAGGGTTCTCTGGAGAAACAGAATAATAGGATACATAGATATCTATATAGATCTATAGGTATATATAGATCTATAGATAGAAATATATCTATAGATCTAGAGGTATCTATATATCATATGCTTATCCAGAATATCTAGAAAATATAATATAATATAATATAATATAATATAAATGGATAATATGTATAATTATCCAAAATTATCCATGAGGAGGAGGAGGAGAAAAGAGGAAGAAGAAGAAGAAGAAGAAGAAGAAGAAGAAGAGGAGGAAGAGGAAAAGGAGGGGCAGGAAGAGGGAGGTAGGGGGATGCGGAAGTGTATAGCAACAACAATAACAATAGGTAGATAGATAGATAGATAGATAGATGATAGATAGACTTTGAGGAATAGGCTAATGCAATTATGGAGTCTAAGTCTCTTGACCTGTTATCTAGGAAAACTGGTGGTGTAATTTAGACTGAGTCTGAAGTCCTGTGAATTAGGTGAACTGATGATGTAAATCTCAGTTAAAATGCAGGAAAAGATGAGATGAGATGTCCCCATTCAAGCAGTGAGGCATGGGAAAAAAATTACCTCCTTCCTTTGCTTTTCCTTTTCTTCAGACCTTTAATGGATCGGATAATGCCCAATCACATTGGGGAGCATAATCCATTTTACCAAGTCCACCAATTCAAATCCATCTGGAAACACTCTCACAGACACACCCAGAAACAGTGTTTAACCTGGCACCCTGTGGCCCGTTCAAATTGACACATAAAATTAACCCTCCTGCTCTGCTTCGTCTCAGTGGCCTACTTGCTGTTCTCTAATTTGCCAGCCACACTCTCAGCTGAGGGCCTTGGCATTCACTTTTCTCCCTGCCTAGAGACTTTGCCCTAGGTGTTCTCATGACTCACTTACAAATTTTGCTCAAATGTCACTTTCTTAATGACACCTACTCTCATTATCTTATTTACAATTATAACCTAGGCACCAATCCCCCCTGTTCACTGGCCTCCAACTAAACGGTGTTTGATTTCTCTTCCAAGCACATATTCTAACCCATATCGCCTCTAACATACCATATAGTTTTATTTATTTTATTATTTTATTTTTTATTGAATTTTTTTAATGTTTATTTTTGAGAGAGAGAAACAGAGACAGAGACAGAGAATGAACAGGGGAGGAGCAGAGAGAGAGAGGGAGACACAGAATTTGAAGCAGGCTCCAGGCTCAGAACTGTCAGCACAGAGCCTGACACAGGGCTCGAACCCACAAACCGAGAGATTGTGACCCGAGCCAAGATTGTGACCTGAGCCGAAGTTGGATGCTTAACCGACTGAGCCACCCAGGTGCCCCTATTTTATTTTATTTTATTTTATTTTATTTTATTTTATTTTATATTTTATTTTAATAAAGACCACCTTCTCCTTTGGGCTCAGGTCAAAACCAGGGACTCTAAGATCACGGTGGAGTCACATAAAGAAAGTCATAGCAGGTCTTTCTCAAATAACAACACATTTTTTGAACAAATTCTAACAAATGAGATCTCTTTTATTAAAGAGATCTCATAGAGCTCTCAGTCCTTTCTGCCCTATGAAGACACGGTAAAAAGATGGCCGTCTTTGAGGAAGCAAACCCTCACCAGACACCGGATCTGCCGGTGCCATGATCTTGCTGTAGTTTTGAGTCTCCAGAATTGTGAGAAACAATTTTCTGTTGTTCACAAACCACTTAGTTTATGGTATTTTTGTTGTAACAGCCCAAATGAACTAAGAGATAAATTTCTTACGCCTTATTCATTTTCTCTATTTCGAGAGTCTAACCCATTACATAGCATATAATAGTCCTATTAAATTAATATACAAGATGGACACATAAATGTTCAATAGGTCCTTAAAGGCTAGAGAACCACTTCTTATCATATTTTTATCCATAAAGTCTATGCTCTGTTGGACTACTTGGAACATGAATGGATGCACATACACATACACTCTCACACAGACACATACACATAACAATAAATGAATTAATAATTTTTGTATTATTTTAAAGAGATTTTTTATTCACAAAGTTAAATATGAGTGTGTATAAAATTGAAGCAGCCCTTCCATATTCAAGAATAGCAAGCTAGCATAGTAACCAGCTTTGACACTCTTGCAATAAGATTAAATCATTGTCAGGGAGAGATAATGGACACAGCATGGTTCTACAAATTTTTTGCCAAATAAACTGGACACAATCCAACTAACTGATGAAATAATACTGCCAAGGATTAGTGAAACCTTCCAGCAGGCACAAGTCAGACCATTGGTTAATCACAGCCTCTTAGGGGATCAAGACCCTGGCCCTGAATACAGTGACCCAAAATCTGAAAATTGTGTTAATCATTTACATCAATTATTCTTTTCTGAGGACCTCAGGCATTAGTTTAATGCATTTCAGGATAATAAGAAACCAGAAATTATCTCTATTTTTATATCAAAATGGAAACTTTCTCCCAAAAAAGCATCTGATTGTGTTATCATTATTAAAAGGAAATCAGTTTTCAGATTCCACTAAGAATTCTTTACTCTCATTAAACTTAGCCCATATGTTCTATCTACCATAAAATGTCCAAAATGAAATAATAGCTGCAGGTATATGACTCAATAGAATGGTCACTAAATTAGGGAATGGGGGATTGTTTTTGTTTACTTCAAGGACTATACCCAGTAAAGGACTGAGGTAGATATGATTAACTTTCAGCAGCCCAGGAGCCATAATACCAATTATGTGGGTTATGTGTAACCTTGAGCAAGTGTCCAAGCCACAGTCTGTGTCATGATGATGAAAAGCACTAGTTCTCAAAGCAGCCTATGTGGAATTTGTCCTGTCTTAATGGCCAATTTGGTTTGTTGTGTAGAATCCGATTATCTGCATTGTTGAAATGGACAGAAACACAGAAAGCCAGAGATTGCCTATTTGTTGGCTAATCTGACCCTTATAACACAATGAAAGGCGACTATGTATAATTCAGAAAGCATTTGAAAATCTTTTACCAGTATAGAATGTTATGAAATACGAATAATGGCAAAATAATTTCTAAACACAACACTTCTTCAGTTTTATTATCCCTTCTAATGATAAACTTTGACCTTCTCTCAAGCTCTTCAAACATTACTTAGAAATCATTCTCTTCCCATTCCCAATTCCCAGCCCACTTCAATCAAGCTTTCACCTGCAGCTTTCCACTGAGGCTGCCCAGCCAAAGGTCGCCTACAGCCTCCTAATTGTAAATCTAATGGTCTCCTTTCAGATCTAGTATTTGACCTTTCTGGAGTATGTAAAGCTATTGGTCATTTTCTTCTGTTTCAAACTATAACTTCCCTTGAGCTCCATGGCACCAAGTTTTGCCCTTTAATTTAGGATTATTTCTTTCTGATATTCTCTTCTAGCTTCTCTTTATCTAGCACCCATCATATTTTGGCGTCCCTGGTTTTTATTTTGGACCTTCTTTTCCTGTGTAATCTCTGTGACTCCTAAGACTTCAGTTCCTATGACACAACATTTTGATGAGTTTCTAGTATATATCACTAATGGTTTCGTTGAGCCCAAGGTATTTATCAGTTAGTCCACTGAACATCTATACTCTGATACTACACATATATTTAAATTAACATGTTCAGAAACAGTTACTCTCACCCCAAATATGTTTCCTAACTCTATTCCAAATTGTGTTTAAAAAAAAGTATTACTCAGGTATATAAACTAGAAACTTTTTTTTCTTTTAATGTCTATGCGTATTCATTTTTTTTGTGTTTTTTTTTATTACTATGATCCTACCCCATTTTTAGTTGTCATATATATTCAGTCAGGCCTCAAGTTCTGTGAATTCTGCCTCTTTTGGAGCTTCCTCTCCAATTCCAGTCCTTATTCCTTATTTTATGTACTTATTTCTACGTCTTATAATTGTAACTTTTTCCCCAAATAGTCTTTGTGTTTCTGGTCTTGAGTCCCTTCATTCAACTCTGCACAACTTCTAATCTTTCTAGAGTGGAAATCTGATTTGGTGACACTCCTGGTCAAAATGTTTTGGTTGATCTCTATGACATTCACATTAGGTACAAACTCCTTATCATGCCAACTGGGGCTCCCAAAGCAGGGTTCCTAAGCTTTTTCTACACTTATCCACATATCATAAGATTTTCACTTGATTAAAATTCTCAGTGTTCTTTTAACTCAATCGATATAATTTATTTATTCATTAGTTCATCAGATTTTTGGTTTTGTTCATACATATGTATATATGTATTTTTATATTTTACTCTATGCTAGGCCATCTGGCAGATGTTAAGTATACAGAAGTGATTGAAACATACATAGCCCGTGCCTTTCAACATTTACTATTAAACAAATACTTCCGGTGCCTTATTGCATGAGAAGATCTTGCACCAGCGTTTGTGGTACAACAGTTAGGAAAAGAAAGAAACAGTTTATGCTTTCACAGCACATTAGATCTTTGGGGGGGGGGTAGAAAAAATATCGTATAGTTCCATAAATATAAATTGCACTAGGAATATGAAGAAGAGTATGTGGTACAATGAGATTCATTGAAATCTGACTTAACAAAGTCAGGGACACCTGCCTGAAGAAAAAAACAGAAACAAAAAACAGTGCACTAAGTAGAGATTTGAATGATAATCCAGAATAAGTTACATATAGAATAGATTTAAGACTACCCAAAGAAAACATTTCCAAAGCCTCTTCTGGAGGGATGATGGCTGGTCTAAGGGCTTGAAAGAAGGCTGATATTGGAATGTATGGAGAGTGAGGTAGAGTGGTAGGGCTCTGTTGCAAATGATGCTGGAGTGATGGTACTTAGATCACGCACTAACCCGAAGACATGTTAAGGTGTATTTCCATTTGTGTGCATGTTTGCCCCCCACCTTTTGTTTTTCTTTTTTCATTCCTAGATGTACCGAAGGGTTGTAACCAGTTTGGAAATAGTGACAGCATCAGATTGTGTTTCGAAAGATCAGGCCAGCTGCATGTAAAGAATTGACTAGAAAATCACCAAGGGGATGCACACATATATTAGACAAGAAGCTATTGCAGTATAACTTAAGGAATGGAAGCAGGCCCCAAGGTGGTTGTGGTAGAAATGAAGAAAACTAGGCTCATTTGAAAGACATTAATAGAATTTATGAATGCATTTATACTGGGAAATCAAAAAGAGAGGGGAATCAACAATAATTCCATGTTCTTTGCTTATGCAACTAGATGTGTAGGTAACATTTATGAGGAAGTAAGAACCTGTAAATCAAGTGTAAGAAAGGAAATGAGGAGCCTCTGTAATTTTGTTCTGGACATGTTTTGTTTGATTGGCTTTAGAAAATTCAAGTGAAGTGCCTGGGTGGCTCAGTCGGTTGTGTCTGACTTCAGCTCAGGTCATGATCTCAAGCTCTTGAATTGGAGCCTCACGTCAAGCTCTGTGCTGACAGCTCAGAGCCTGGAGCCTGCTCTGGATTCTGTGTCTCCCTCTCTCTGTGCCCCTCCCCCACTTGAGCTCTGTTTCTCTCTCTCTCAAAAATAAATAAACATTTAAAAAATTTTTTATTTTTTATTTTTTAGTTTTTTTTTAACGTTTATTTATTTTTGAGACAGAGAGAGACAGAGCATGAATGGGGGAGGGGCAGAGAGAGAGGGAGACACAGAATCGGAAGCAGGATCCAGGCTCTGAGCCATCAGCCCAGAGCCCGACGTGGGGCTCGAACTCGCGGACCGTGAGATCGTGACCTGAGCTGAAGTCGGATGCTTAACCAACTGAGCCACCCAGGCGCCCCTTAAAAAATTTTTTAAATGAGTGGAACAATTAAGCAGACAAGGATGTACAGAGAGTGTCTGAACTATAGAAAAAAACACATTTGTGCAAACTACATTTTTAGTGATAAACAATGGACATGAAATACCTACATATAGATCTTTGAAAGAGAGAGAATAAGCTAGTAGGTAAAATAAGAATAAGCTAGTAGGTAAAAAAAAAAAAAAAAAAGGATTATGGAAGTCATAGGATAAAATGTTTAAAATGTCAACAGTTCTGAATGTTTCTAGGAGATCCAAATATGATATTGGCTGAAAATAATCCTTTCAACTTCCTATAATGAAGTTGTTGTGAGTTCCTTGGGAAGTGATGATGAAAATCAGATGGGGATTTCCTCAAAGAACTTGAAGTATAAGTGAGCAGGGAGAGAAAAACAGAAATTCTATTTATAGGATGAAAAAGAAATGAATGAGATGTTTCTGTTGAGGACAAACATGAATGATATTTCTAGGTTTGTTTTAACTCATCGGTCTCAATAATTAAGATTAACCAAAGGGAAATATCAGAAAGGCCTAGATCCACACTGTCTAAAGGAAATAAAATGAGAACCACCCATATTCTTTTTAAGTTTCTAGTAACCACATAAAAGGAAGTAAAAAGTAAAAATAAATAAATAAAATTAATTTTAATAATATGTTTTAATGCAATATATCTCTTACATTATCATTTCAACAAGTAATCAATATGAAATATGCCATTTTATTTTCCCACTGCTGTCTTAGGCTATATTTATTTTTATGGGAGTGGAAGAATAGCTAATGGGTTAAAGGGACATAAAGAATTAAGAGATCTGCATGTTATGTAGAACTTTTTAAAAGAGACAATGGAAGCCAGGGCAAAGAAGATGAACCAGATGCTGAAGTTTTCATTTCATAAGTGAAGTCCACTGGGCATTTAGTAGAGAACAAATAGAAGGATAAAGTGGCATGCTCTGAGCCATGAAGGAGTCAGAATTTTGTTTTTATATTTTAATAAGATGAAAGTTGCAAAAAGTTCTGGAGACAGTGATAAAAAGCAAAAAGGACACTGACCTCTCCTCCTGATTCTGTTATAATTGAGGCATATGAGAATAGACTCCACCGAAGAGGGCAAGAAGAGATGCAATCTGTACTAAGAGAACAGCCAAGTCACAGCAAGGGTAAAAGATGGAGGGGACTTTTAAAATAAAGATTGAAAATATGATGGAACTGTCCATCAATGAGTAAGAGTTGCAAGAGTTGCAAAAGGCTAAATGGAAGAGAGCAAGGGAGCAAATGAGAGAATAAGAGACAGAGCTGCAGAATTTGTTCAGTTGAAGGGATAAACAGTAAGAGGAGAGTTTAAGTGGAAAAAAAAAAGGTGGCAAAGAAGACTAGGCCTAATTGCCTTTGTCCATACTTCCTGTTTTATATGCTCCCTGCCTTATGTATTTGGAATGTTCATTATAATTTAAACAAATCTCTTCATCATTATTCCTTGAGAACAGTCAGTGCAGCTGTTCCTATTCACATTTCTCTCTTGATCTCTAAAAGACAATGAGCTCATTGAGAACAAGGATTGGGTATTATTGGTTTTTATTTTCCCCACACCTACAGAATATCTGGGACTTAATGAGTGCTTACCACTCATCTTAAGAATGAATTATCCCTTGACTCTGTGCATTCCCTCATAGGACACGATCCATAGTTCCGAGAGTTGCAAATATCAGCAGAGAGCATTGTTTCAATTCCCTTCTCTCTAAAGGGGAGGAGTTTGTCCAGAATGACTTCTATGGCTCTCTGTGGCTAGAGACTTTATGACTTCTAAGTGACTTCTCCTTACCTTTGTACAAATATTTCACAGGTGGCTTCACTTCCACTTTCTCTACTAAGATACCTAAGCTAGTTATAAGAATTTTTGACACTGACCTCTTTGGGGAGTCTTACTTGGCAGGTACCTATCATTTACTTTTATTTTAAACTTTCTGAAGTGCAAAGTTAACTTTTATACCAAATGACTATGAGCCATCCAGCTCTAAATATTGTGTAGATGCTCTATTTCTTAAAACACAATCCCTTATTTAATATCAGATGTTAACTTATTTCAGTCAGTCCTGAAATGGCTTAGCCCTGTTGTATTTTATAAACAATAAAGCACTACAGAATCCTAAAATAAATAGTAGCTATAATAAATTATGTGCCTAGAAAACGGATTCAAGAAAATTCTAACATAAATATTCACAAAACACTTTGGAAACCAGTTAGTTTATTTAGGGTTCTTACATGCAAAAATTATACACATATAATAGAATTATATATATGAGGATTATTTGCAGCTCATTCATCAGAAAATAAAATTTGAAGAGTCACTATAAACAACCTTCCTCCCGTTTAACAAAATTTTCTCTTTGGCTTAGTTTCTCTTTGCTCATTCTTTGAATCATGTTTCTGTTGATCCCTGAAAGTTCAAATTCCAACCACCATAAGGAATAGTTAGTTATGTTTGAAATATTTATCTTGTATATTTGCTATAAAGTTTGGATTTTATAAAACACTACTTGCTACGTGGTGAGCACAGGTAGATGTCCAAGTACTCTCTGAGCAAAATAGAATTATTAATTAATGGAAACAGAATAAAAAGAGTTTTAAGAACATATACTAGTGAATCAAAGGAAATAATAAATTCAACTCATGTTCTAATTAACTGACTGTTGTTCAGACAGAATCAATACCGACAACACAATGGTCGATGAGAGAAGGCTTTTTTTTTTTTTCTTTCACCCAGGGAAGCCTTCAGCTAGTTAAAAAAAGAAGTTGTTTTTCTTTTTTTCTTTTGTTTTAACACGTGAATTTTCCACCTTTATATCTTTATTTGCTCTGAGATACAGTATTTGGAATTACAGCAATGCTCATACAGACCATGTGCCCAATGGCACAGAGCAGAACAAGGATTGTTAAAGTGTTGTCCAGGCCCCCTGTGTCATATAGATGGTTCTTGAGTCCAGAAAGTTTGAAAGCTCCTGAATGGACTATGTCCTGTTTCAAAAGCATCTTGTTTTCACATATTAAGTTGTCCACTCAATGCTGAAGAGGAGGGAACACGAGAATAACATGGCCACAAACAATTTTCTTTTCAATCCTAAATCCCTGAATTCTGCCATGCTTTCTGATTTGCACCTTTGTTCCATCCAATTGTCACTTTACACCATTGCTCTTCTCTTTTCATTTGTAGTTTCTAGGTATGACTACTGAAATTAGGAAGGGGGACATAAAAGATTATGCAGCATCATTTTTCCTAGCTATTTTGTTAGTAAGCACTGCTTACAAAACACAATTTTCTAGACACCATGGAAGGAACAAGTATGGAAATATCAATGACATCCATTATATGGACACTTATAAAAGAATAAAAGTCATTTAAAGCTGCCTTGATCACAATGAAAATTATTATGACATCATCACCTTTATATTTAAATAAATATATAGGTAAATAATGTATTTAAAATAATATTTAATAATAAATTAAATGAATATCTAGGTAAAATAGTTTATTTAATATAAAGATAAAGTTAAAACAGTGAAAGGGCAGATTGTTTTTGTACACTTCAGAAAGAAAACTTTCTTTTTTTAAAAAAATTTTTAAATGTTTATTTTTGAGAGAGACAGAGACAGAATGTGAGTGGGTTAGGGGCAGAGAGAGGGAGACACAGAATCGGAAGCAGGCTCCAGGCTCCGAGCTGTCAGCACAGAACCCGACGCGGGGCCCGAACTCACAAGCTGTGAGATCATGACCTGAGCTGAAGTTGGTTGCTCAACCAATTGAGCCACCCAGGCACCCCAAGAAAGAAAACTTTCTTGAAGAAGTTCTAAACATGCTTAAGGAGAGACAAATCATAGAATTGCCCAATTCCAATTTCAATCCATGGGCAAGTTTTCAGTCACCAAGGAGCAGCTGGAATAAGCAAATCATATGTCGTGATATAGATTAGGCATTGTGTAAAATCCAACAGCAGAAGATTCTGTTGCTTTCGCATTGACTCTTATAGTAGGTGTCTCTTGGCATGTCATACCAAAATTTCAGTCATCATTTCAATGAGCTGTTGTCACCAACTCTTCGTTCAATAGGCTTATTAGTGTCCTTGGGCTCCTGTAACAAATCACCACAACTTGGTGGTTTAAAACAACAGAAATGAATTTCCCCACAGTTTTAGAGGCCAAAAATTTGAAAACAAGGTGTTGCCAGGACCTTACTGTCTGGTGTCTGTAGACATTCTTTTGGTTTGTGTCCACATCACTCCAATCTCTGCTTTGATGGTCACATTTCATCTCCTTGTCTGACTCTGCTATATAAGGATACATGGAATTACATTTAGGCCCCCCTTGGATAATCCAGACTCTTCTTCTCAAGAGCTTAATTTAAACATATATCTGGCCATAATATTTACAGTTCCATAGATTAAAATTTTGATATATCCTTTTTTGTTTTGGGGACCACAATTTAGCCTGCTGCAATAAGTATAACAAATTCAATCTTTTTTTTTTAATTTTTTTTCAACGTTTTTTATTTATTTTTGGGACAGAGAGAGACAGAGCATGAACGGACAAGGGGCAGAGAGAGAGGGAGACACAGAATCAGAAACAGGGTCCAGGCTCCGAGCCATCAGCCCAGAGCCCGACGCGGGGCTCGAACTCACGGACCGCGAGATTGTGACCTGGCTGAAGTCGGACGCTTAACCGACTGCGCCACCCAGGCGCCCCAACAAATTCGATCTTTAATATAACCCAGTTTCAGGATAATATGTCTTCCATGAGAAGGGGGCAAATGAGAAGATGAGCATAGTAAATAATTTGTTATACACTACACTTCTTCAAGTGAATACTTGCAAGGATAATGGGTTTAATGTTTCTAGCTGTATCAGTCTCCAATTTGGTTGCTCTATCTTTTCTGGTCCTTATTCAGAATTTCCAAAACAAAAATAGCTTGTGATCTATTTTTCAGGAAACCCAGAACGTCTCCTAAAAATTGCTTTATCCTTGAAGTTATAAAACTCACTTCTGTCAGAGAAATGGAAGGACGAATAGGCAGCTCATATGAAAATGATGACTTCATGTCACGTCTCAGTTTTCTTTTGGAGAGGATTCACAAGCCACCATTTTGCCCTAGGGAGAAATGTTGCCATTTTCAGAGCAAAGTGTTTTTTTGTACAGCGAAATGACAGTTTTCTTCAACAGTAAAACTGAATTAACTTCTGAGGGAAAAAATGCAGTAAAAATGTCAAACTCATAAAATAGATCATGTTTTGAACATCTGCACATGTTTTTGACTGACCTGACCAAGAAAGAAAATGTCCTCAAGGTACTAGTGAATCAGGGACTTGGTGGCTGAAGGACAGGTGGGGGTGAGGATGACAGAATTGGCAAGAAGCAGGGGGGAGGTGGTGTAAGCATAAGAGGGGAAATTGTATCTAGGTTACAGATATAGAGCTCAAGGTGTGGAGCTATTTCTGGATGAATGTAAGGAGTACACTTCTTAATTGTGCAATATTATATTAAACAGTCCAAAAGATCTATGCCATTCTAGAATCAAAGTAATGCAGGTCTAAACTGGAAAGGCTGACGTGTTTCAGAGGAAAGTGTTCCTCCCTCCCTCCCCCTCTCCCTCACTCTCTCTCTCCCTCTGTTTCTTGGTTCCTTCCTTCTGTCCCTTATCTAATACTTTTCTGCTGGTCTGTCTTCTACACTGAAGTAATATTTTTCAGAACAAGTGTTTTCAGTTCATGGTAACTTTAAACTTTGCCACCCTGTTCCAGCTTCCTCATTTATTAACTGGATGCTGACGAAATATTTGGTTTGTATTGCTGAAAACAATAGTCATAGCCATTAGATATATGGAGGTGAACACTGCAATCCACAACAGTCAGACATTAGGGCTCTTTATATTCTGTTAAATGATTTCAAGCCACAAATAAGGCACCCTCTTATTTGAGAAAAGCTAATCCATCACTTTTTATGAGAAAAGCTAATCCATCACTTTTTCTCCTGATCAATGGAGCAAAACCAGAGAAACTCCACACTCTACCCCACCATGTACAACATAGGAGAAGGCAAGAATGAGATACTATTCATAGCAATAACAATCATAACTGCGTACAATTCTTTATTGTTTATAAAACTGTTTTGTGTTGTTTATTTTTGTCATTACTATAGCCATAGTAACACTTGGGTCCAGAATTGTCAAGATGTGATCTGTTGGTAAAAACCACCAGGCTCACTGCAGACTAGGTAGAGATATCTGTGTGAACCATCTAAGAGAGGAAGCATTTCAGAAAGCCCAGGTCTTGCCTCGATCATGTCACTTATTGTTTAACTCTATCCCCAAGTCTCAGTCTCCTTCTTTGTATAATAAAGAGGAAATAACCTACAATTTCTGAAATTGCTTTCCAGTTCAGAAAAATTCAAGTTCTAGCAACCATTTTCAACAAGAATGTTGCCTGACCTCTGTGTATAAGAAAACTTTATCTTGTCCCTTTAAATTCTCTTACTCTGGCCAGTGAGAGCCAATGTAACTTTTGGTGCCAAGACTTGATGCATTATAACCTTAGGCCAAAAAGATTGCTTGGAATAAGAGGACAGTTCCAGGGTTCTGAGTTGTTTTTATTACTTAATTCACTTGTTCATAAGGCAGCATGAAACTGTCTTATCTTCCCCTTTCTTTCTAGGCACCTTCCAGTAAATGCATCATTTTGTTCTACCCTCTCAGTGGTATACCACATTATAGCCAGCCCACTGATCAAATGAAGAAATTTGTTTGCAACCATGACTAATGTGTAAGATATGATTGAAATAGAACTTACATGTAACTGGAATTCTTCAAAGTTAATAATATAATTGCAACTTGTACCAAATTGAACTCCATATGTTTTTCACATATCCTTGAGAAAATTCAGGTGTTTTTCTAGTTCATGATGAGAGGAGAAGGGAGGGTCTTGCATATAGTATCAGCTTGTGCCCAGACCCCTGCTAAGGCACCTGTTCTGGTCTTTCACTATATATATACATACGTGTGTGTGTGTGTGTGTGTGTGTGTGTGTGTGTTTATGTGTGTACACATATACTTTGAGATTGTGTGAAGAACACATTTGTTTAAAGAAAGCATATTATAAAATCTTTTTAAGTTTATTTATTTATGTTGAGGAGGGGAGAGACAGAGAGAGAGAATCCCAAATAGGCTCCACACTGTCAGTGCAGAGCCTGATGCAGGGCTTGATCTCACTCATCATGAGATCACAACCTGAGTCAAAATCAAGAGTGGGACACATAACTGACTGAGCCACCCAGGCACCCCAAAATTAGAAAATTATTAAATTAAATTAAATTAAATTAAATTAAATTAAATTAATTCACTGGGTACTACTAATAATAAAGGTTTATTTTTTTAGTTGTTTCACAAAAAATGAAGCAGGAAGTTATTAGGAAAGGAAGGTAAAGTCCTTTCTTTAAAAATATGCTTGCTATGTTTGTCCACCTGAAATCTACACATTCAAATCTGTTTCTTCTGTTCATTCTCACAATTCTGCCAAATGAATAATGTACACATTTTTGAAAAAAATATAGTTATATGATTTTATTTAAAAAATAAATGTTTGAAGGAGGCAATATGATTTATTTGCGTAGTCTTTTGACCCTCCTTTTCTCTATAGTGTCTTTGGCCCCTTATCCATCTCTGGCATTTATTATACCTTGATCTACTCCAGTCTTGACTTGTTTTGGTGAGTAATGATAAATTATTTATGTTCAATTCAGGCATTTTTTCAGACCCTAATACCCTTTTGAGGAAAGTTATAGAAGCTAGACTGTTGACTATATATTATCTCAAGGTTTTCTATTCTATTTGACCCTTTATTTAGGACAACTTAATTGCAGCATGCTTCCAGATTTACAAAGACTGCCTGGTTTGTAAATCCCAGTGAACCTTGTTATTCTCAAATCATCTAAGACTGAGCACCATGTAAGCCACTCGTCTTCTAAATTGTGCTGTTTATTCTTGGTTTGCAGTTCCTCTTTGGACTGTCCACCTCGTCTTTCCTGTCGTTTTCTATGCTCCAGGAGGCTAAATACTTCATAGATACTTCATAAAGTATATTGCCTATGGCCCCTACTCTCCTCCTTCAGTTGGGATCAGGCAGCAAAAGTCACAGGCATGTGGTAGGAAAATCAAGAGAGAACATTCTGGATATTTATCCTTCTCTATGCCTCCGTGCCCCATCAAAATACTAGCTGTGCTGCATTCCTACAGGCACCATTCCTGATGTGCAAGTTCTTTTTTCATGGCCCTCATATTTACTGAGTTTCAG
The DNA here is from genome assembly GCF_018350175.1 of Felis catus. Lineage (NCBI taxonomy): Eukaryota > Metazoa > Chordata > Mammalia > Carnivora > Felidae > Felis > Felis catus. Next base: position 66,745,131 of record NC_058375.1, read on the forward strand.
AAGCACCTCTTTGTCTTTCTCTTGCCCAGACAGGCCCTGTGATGTTAACAGCTTGCTGGATGTCTTAGGTCAGTTCCCTGAGAAATGGACTCTGAGAGGAATATTTCTATTAAGGAAAAAGAGCTGCTGAGATGGAAGGGAGCAGGAATGGACGGAGAGAAAAGTTACCCTCTGATGCAGTGACAATGTGACTTCAGCTCTGAGGCTGGGATGGCCCTTAACAGAAGCTTGATTCTCATGGTGGGCAGCCTGGGACTCTTCATTCCCTGAGGATCTGTCGATAAATGTGGGCTTCCCAGAGAAGGGACATAACTTTGGATGAGATATCCTTCTTTGACAAAGGACAATTTTTGTGAGCCCAGCACTTCTCATAGTGGGGGAAAGGAGTAGATAATCATCCAGGGGAGAGCTGGGCAGAACACCACCACATATGCTACACTTGTTTCTTCAGCTTTGGTTAGTTTCTTTAACCTTGCCCAAATTATCGCAGATAATCCCTACATTATGCTCACTTTGGTTAAACCTTCTGAAGAAACATCCATTTTAGTCCATATTCCTGACTGATAAAGTTTTGGAAGGGAGATAGAGTAGCCAACATGTAGGTAAGTGAGACATGTTACCACTTACCTTCCATTTACCTTGGGATATTGGTAGGCTATTTAAAGTATCTGTTCTTTGGCTTCTATCTCAGTAAAATACAGACAATGATAGCACCTATCTTGGAGGATTGCAATGAGGATTACACATAATAATCAAGGATGAGAAGCATATCTGGCACATAGAAGGCATCAAATAAAGGTAATTTTCACTATTACTTATAGTTTTTATTCAATCTCCATAGGGCTGTTCCCATTAGACACTTTAACTGTAAGTCCTGGATTTAGTATTAAACCTAATTGCTATTAAGTTTAAATTGTTGAAATCCTTCAGAAATCCATTTTGCTGCAAAGTTTTAGTGCAGTTTATTTATACCCCTGACTCTTTAATGTAAATGGTTTTACTTCCCCCATACTTAAAGTTCATGAACTGGCAAATGTTGTCCAGGAATATACATTTATTTGTAGGTAATTTTAATTATTTCATTTCAGTGCTTCTGACTTGATATAGAAGCTTCTCAACATTTAAAAATATACATTAGAGGAGGGGCACCTGAGTGGCTCAGGTGGTTAAGCGCCCTACTTCAGTTCAGGTCTTGATTTGTGGGTTCAAGGTTTGTGGGTTCAGGGTTTGTGGGTTCAAACCCCGCTTTGAGCTCTGCGCTGACAGCTCAGAGCCTGGAGCCTACTTTGGACTCTCTGTCTCCCTCTCTCTGCCCCTCCCCCACTCGTGCTCTGTCTCTCAAAAATAAATAAATGTTAAAAAAATTAAAAATATACATAAGAGGGGGTGCCTGGGTGGCTCAGTCAGTTAACTGTGGGACTTCAGCTCCGGTCATGATCTCACGGTTTGTCAGTTCAAGTCCCACATCAGGTTCTGTGCTGACAGCTCAGAGCCTGGAGCCTGCTTCTGATTCTGTGTCTCCCTCTCTCTCTGTCCCTCCCCCACTTGTGCTCTGTCTCTCTCTCTTTCTCAAACACAAATGGACATTAAAATAATGTTTAAAAAAATTAAGAATATCTATTAGAACCTCAAATCATGTGTTTTCATTGTTTGTTGTGTGTTGGTGGTGGTTCATGTTTTTTCCTAAGTTTATTTATTTTTAGAGAAAGAAAGAGAATGAGGGAGGAGTAGAGACAGAGGAAGAGAGAGAGAACCCCAAGCAGGCACCACACTCAGCTCAGAGCCCAATGCAGGGCTTGAACTCAGGAACTATGAGACCTGAGCTGAAATTAAGAGTCGGATGCCACTCTTATTCACCTGATTTGGATATTGCCTTATTATGTTGTTATTTTTATTGTTTTCTGTTAATTTAAGCCATTTCTTTAATACTTTATCCAACCAAAAGGGAAAGGATAGTTCACTGATGCTAATGTCTGTTCAAGGTTTATACTTAACAAATCTGATTTGACTTTTTCCATGTATACATGTGAAGCAAACTTAGCAAAAGTAAAGTCACTTGTCTTTACCCATGTTTTCTGTTTTTTACAAGAAAAGTAGCACTTTCTTTCTGATTTTAGCAAATGTAAAAATTATGTTTACATGAATCTATAAATTTGCACCACATATAGAAGATAGTTTTTGATTTGAAAAAAATACAAATTAATCTACTTCTGCTTTTCACTTAACATTAAATGGATTTGGTCTTCTCAAAGGTGGAAACTTGCTTTTGAAGTTGTTATTTATGCTTTATTATTGAAGGCATCCTGGTTATTTCATCTTTACTACACTTTTAAAAAATGTAAATTGGGGGTTAATATTTTACTGTATTAATTTCACTGTTGGCAAGTGGGAAAAAAATCCTAATCATGATATTTCTCTGGCTGTCAAATTTTCTGAAGACAGAAGATATTTTTTCATAGATGTGCCAAATAGCTCTCATTAAGCTTAATGGCGACTAAGAACATTATGCTTAGACACTGGAAAGATAATACAAGGACATTAGGATCAAATGGATTTTAGGCCTATTACAAACAACTCTTTGCAGAAGAGTTATATATAACACATAAAACTGACTTAAATCTTTGGAGTAGGTCATAAAGCATTCACAAATGATGTCAAATATATATGCAGATTGAAGACCATAAATGATCAGATCAACAACACAGTGGAGAAAACTTTGGATAAGAAAATTAAGCTCTAACTTTATGTGTAGCTTTTTGTAACTACAGAGGTACAGATTTTATTTTCATCCTATATATACCTTATGAATTATTTATTATTCTAATAAAATAACATCATTTTACAATTAAAAAATCAGAGACAATTTCATAGGATTAAGATGTTGCTCTTTAGATTGCATTTGGTTTTCATGAGCATTCTGATTTTGATTTGAATATTAGCTAGCCAACTGGGGCCTGACAAATACTGAAATATATTTAGTTCATCATTTCATGTGGAGTTTATTCAAATTTTGGCTCCTGGGTCGGTATATATATGAATTAGAACTTTTAACTGGAAGACTGAAAAGTGTGGACAAGTGGCGGGGTGGGGGGGAGTGCTGTTGATTTACACCTGTTCAGAAAATACACACACACACACATACACATTTTTTAATAAACAACAACAACAAAAAGGAACATCCAGGAGTCTCCATGCCTTCCTGTCGTTCTTGATAACTAAGATTAAGATAGCATCCAGAAGAGTATCCCATAGTGTGCCTGGAATCATGTGGCAATATCACTGCTGTTGATCCAAATTTATATAAAATTAGGCCTCCTTTTTCTAATAATGCTTTCTTTTACTCAAGATGCTTGCATCATTTGGAAAATATCTTTCTAATCAATTTCTCTATTCTTCTTTAACACATGAATCCTTTTGTTGTCTATTTCTTCAGACATGGGATATTAAGCAACAGTTTAAAATCGGAGCTATTGTTATGAATGACCCAGTGACATTTGTTCAAATGGGATAACTAGCAGAGATGAATGATGTATATGTATTTGTAAACAGGAAGTCATAAAAGTTAGTGTGATTTGTATGTTTTCAGTTTTATGAAGTATTTTCATGTTAATGAAAGAATAACAGATCCATGGAGGTTTGTCTCCCTGATCTCAATCTGTCTGAGGTTCCTGACCTCACACCATTGATCTAGGCTATGGAGGGGAGTGGCAGTGGGCAAGAAGAGACTGATTTGTTTAAATATTCAAATCCATTCAATAAAACAAATGCTAAGAAAATGGGAATTAAGGGTGTTTTATTTATTATTTACTACATATCGACAAGATACTTGGCATAAAAGCAGGTGTTATCCACACTGTAAATTTCTTTCTTGACACAAAAATAAATAGTAAGTTATATGTGCCTTAATGACATATGGGCCTGAATTTAGTTTTCATTATATTTTTGATGAAATCTTGTCAGATCTCAATATATGCTTATAACAGTATTCCTGGTAAATTTATCATCAAAACACAGCCAGGTTGATTTGTATAATTCAACATTAATTCATTTACTCCAGAATCATATGTCTTGATTTGCCTGATTCTACAGCTTACACAAGTGTCTCCTCCATTTCTGAAAATCCACTGAATGAAAACCAATGGAACCCACGGAAATTCTCATTTGTGAGATTGAATCTAGTGAGCAGGAGTTGGAATACTAGAGTTTTACAAGCCAAATCTGCTCCACTACCTGTTTTTGTAAGTAAAATATCAGAACAGAGTCATTCCCATTTACTTTCACTTTGTCTATGTGCTTTCACATTGCAATGGCAGTGATGAATACAGAGACCGTATGTATGACCCTCAGTACCAAAAATATTGTGATCTGTCTCCTATTTAGGGGGTTATTCCTTTCATTTTAAGGAGGCAAATTTTAATCTATCAACACTTGAAGACAGAAAAAAAGAAGGACACACACACACACACACACAAACACATACACACACACACCTCTAATGTCTGATCCAGGCATGCTGAATTTGTAGGACCCATAATATTTCTGAGTGAACAGAAAGATTTGTGCAGCATGGAAAAATCTCAAGGACAGATATGTTTCAGAACATGAGAAGTCTGCCCATCCTAATGATACTCACAAAGAGAGTGTTGTTTTTAAGGTCTCTAATCAAGTGTCTTGTGTAAATAGAATCCTTGGAATTGTTTTTGACTGTTTTTTATCCTGCTTTTAGCTAATTTATCAAATTCATTTTTATTAACCATTTTTACTTCCATGTAAACTTCTTTCCCACTAAATGAACACTGGCATATGTCCTTACTTGCTGATTTTTTTATTGTTGTTCACAAATTCTTTCTCCTTCTTGCCATATATATTTGTAAAATCATGAGGGTCTGTAGCTTTGCATCATTTAATAAAATAGATACAGTTTCTGGCTGTAAATCTCCTTGTCATCTCAAAGAACAGGACAGCAGGTACCTTAAGGCAAACAGAATCCAGAAGTAGAACAAAATGGTTTGTGTGATGTGGCAGAGGATGGCTATGCTCAATCCCTCCTAAACATCTGCTACAGTGAAAATGACCATTAATCTTTTATGTCCTCCCTCCCCTACTTATTCACTACCCTTTAGGGCAGTGGTAATCTTTGGGGACTCAAATTTCTGAGTTTCCACAGAGCAGCAAGTTACTTTGTACAGATCTTATAGGCAGGCGGTCCATCGATATTGATTGAGTATATACTGTGTATAGAATACAATTCTAGAAGCTCTGAAGTACTTAAAAAAATTCTGAATTTATAGCTCCTGCCCTGGAGGAGATTACAATCTAAGTGTGCTGTAGGGAAAAAAAAAACGCTAATTTTAAGAAGAAGAAGTTGGACAACTTTGTTTTTGTCAAAGTTGTATAATTGGTTTTGTAGGGACTCGAGCTTTATTGGATCAGAAATCAGTAATTAATGAAAGATTAAATTTGGAAAAAAAAACCTGTTAACAAGAAAGTCATTAAGAGGAAGACCTTTTATTTCCTGTCATTGTTAATATGGGATTCTATAAATTGATAATGGCAATAATAGCAGTTTTAAGCCCTTTTGGAAATCACCATTAAACTTTCATAGGGGTGATGAAAGAATTGGGGTGTCCATGCCTTGTGTCTCTGATCCAGAATAGAGCTTGCATTGTTACTAATGCTAATGTGCTATATTAAGTGTAATTGAAGCATAGAAGGCAGAGATGTTTGAAAGTCTCTTAAAATAATCTATAGTTCCTCCTAGGCTTTTCTAAATTGAAAACAACATGGTTACCACTACATATTTGCCACTGAGTATTAAGGTTTTATCTCTCAGAAAATGAGATAGCAATTTGATGCTCATAAATCAAGAGGCATCTGCTTTAAAAAAGATATGATGTCTTGGTGAGGGAGCTTAAAGATACAGAGCATTCCATCTGGAATTACAAAGTGGCTGTGGTTCATAGATTATCTTGGAATTCAAATTCCACATTTTAACATGGCTAATTTGGTTCCTAACAGTGCGTTTGTTACCCACTTGGAAGAGACCTCTGTTTGGCTCTTTCCTCTGTGAGCTACTCACTCCACACACAGACTCTCACTGTTGAGGTCGCCTTCACCTTTCCAGGTAGTCATTTGGGACAGGACTTATCTCTGCCTGCTGATTCCCACAAGCCACATATGGTCTATGGAAAGCAGTGACCATTGACATATTCCACCATGAATCATTTTATTTTTCCCAATCATAGCCCTTTATTGTCTCTCTTGCTTTACTCTTGACTATTCTAGCCTTTTGAGGCATGGACCAGACACCAGGTCACAGAGCCTCCAGCCACAAGAAACACATGGGTGGTTTATCATGTCATTCATCTGAGATCTCTTTTATGGCTTGAGATAAAGACACTTCCACTCCCCTTGGTGGTAGGGAAATGAAGGAGCTCAGAGAATACTTTCTACACATCCTAGAAAAAAAAGTCCATAGATAGACTTTTAACTGAGTCAACGTCTATTATAGCCTGGTGACTTCATTAAAACTCTAATTGCTTTAATCTTTGGTTTCACATGCACATTTTGATTATTTAGTATAACTAGAGGATGTGATTTTTAAAGTTATAATGAAGAACTGGCTTTATGGGCATGTGACCTGTGCAACCAAGCAAGGCCTCATGCTCAGAAAGGTACTGTGCTTAGCTCAGGGATCTAGATCTGGATCTCAAATCCAGAATACTGGTGAACCCACAATGCAGGGGAGAACAGAAAGACTTAAAGCCAGTATAAAGTAACTTAGAAGAGAGACTTAGATGACAGAGACCCTAACAGCCTTGAGAGGCCACACTTGACATTCAAACTAAAGCATGCTTGGGACACAAGAAGGCGATTGTGGCCTAAAAAAATACAAATGCCAAGAGACCCCGTCATGCCACTTCTGGCTCATACTACTTCAGTTGTTAGCCAACCACCTGCACTGAAAATGATGACAGGGAAAGAAAGGGAATAATAGGAAAACACATAGTTCCTTTTCTGTTCAGCTCTTCCTTACTCAGTCCACAGCATGTAGAAAGTACTGGTAGGGTGTGCACATATCTGGACGTGAAATAAAGTGGGGTTAATTTTACGCAGTGTTTCTACTGTTCTGGTAATAAGAAACATATGGGTGTGCACGAACTATGAAATATGACTTATGAAATTTTGGTGATCTGGTGAAAGTCAAATGCTCCAATTTTTGCATTTAAAGCTAGGATTACATGGTATGATGAAGAATGGTAAAATGCAGGAGAATGAAATTACATAACAGCAACAAAAAATATCATGCCAAATTGAGAGAAGGAATGTGCAAGAAGAGAGACAGCTAACAGCACACTTTCAGCTGTTTGAACAAGGGCTCCACATTTTCATCTAGCAATAGACCCCACAAATTACGTAGCTGACACTGTTAAACAGTTATGCAAAAACTCGAGGTAAACAAAAACAAAATAAGGAAAAAATCATATGGATTCTGAAAAATGATCCTTGTTCACTTTCCTGTATACATCCTCTTGGGACTTTTCCTTACACACCTACAGTTTTTCTTCTGTTTCTCACCTTCCTTCTTCTTTCAATGGAATTACATATTGCAAAAATAATATTATTCTCTCCACCTAGATTGTTCTTCTCCCACTGACTGAATGGTTCGTTCCCTCACTTCCTCCAAGTAGTTATATAAATATCACTTTCAGAAAGACCTTGCCTGATGGTCCTATTTCACCAGCCCCCTGACATCACCAACAGTAATAGCACTGCTACGACTTTAATAACCATCTGACATACTACCTAACAGGTTTAATTATTACTTTACCATTTGTCACCTTTAGTTTGTCTGGGCTGCTATAACAGAATACCATGGACTAAGCAGCTTATAGCAACAGAATTTTTTTCCCACAGTTCTGGAAGCTGAGAAGTCCAAAATCAAGGCAGATTAGGTATTTGGTGCGAATCAGCTTATCGGTGCAGAGATAGTTGTCTTTTCTTGGTGTTCTTACATGGTGGAAAAGGCAAGAAAGCTCTTTGGGGACTTTTTTCTTTTCTTTTTTTAAATTTTAAGTTTATTTATTTTGGACAGAGACAGAGTGCGAGCATGAGCTGGGGAGGGGCAGAGAGAGAGGGAGACACAGAATCCGAAGCAGGCTCCAGGCTCCAAGCTATCTGCACAGAGCCTGACGCGGGGGTCAAACTCACAAACCCTAAGATCATGACCTGGGCCGAAGTCGAACGCTTAACAGACTGAGCCACCCAGGGGCCCCTCTTTTCTTTTTTTTTACTGTTTATTTTTGGGAGAGAGAGACAGACAGCAAGTTGGGGGGGGGGGGCAGAGAGAGAGAGAGACAGAGAGAGAGAGAGGGAGACAGAATCTGAAGCAGTCTCCAGGCTCTGAGTTGTCAGCACAGAGCCTGAGGTGGGGGTCAAAACCACGAACTGCCAGATCATGACCTGAGCCAAAGTCGGAGGCTTAAGCTACTGAGCCATACAGGAGTCTTTTTTCTAAGTACAAGAATCCCCTTCATGAGGCTCTACCCTAAATGACCCAATCACCTCCCAACGGTTCTATCCCAAACACCACCACATCAGGGAGTAGCTTTCACCATATGAATTCAGATGCGGGAGGGGACACGGACACTCAGTCTACCTCACATCCCTAGTTAAGCTCTGTGATGGCAGGATTACCATAATTTGATAATCCATTCATTGCTATAATTAATTGTTTGGCCCAGAACAGGGGACTCAATAAAAAGTGTGATGAATAGATGCATGAATACCGTACATTCATTTTAGTTAATGATAGGGCTTGTTGTGGAGCCAGCACCATACCAGAGCCCCAAATAGATTATTTCACTTAATCCATACACCGGCCCTCTGCTTATTAGTATTTTATAGATGAGTATAATGACGTGAAAAGCTAGATCTCAAAGAATGTTCCCAGATTACAGGTTTGGCACTCCTTCAAAACTTGAAAGTTTTGAGCCAAATCTCAGACACACTGAATTAAAAACTCTGGGCGTGGGAAGCAGCAACCTGTGTTTTCAGCAGGCCTCTAGGTGACTGATGCACGCTAAAGCTTTGAGAACCACTGGGAGAGGTCATTGGCCAAGGGATACAGTGAATAATATGTGGAGCTGGGATTGAATTCTTACAGTCTGACAGCACGCTCTCTGAACCACTGCAGCACAGCTCTTTGATGAGGGCGCGCCTTTTCACAAAGTTCACTCCACGTCTAAGCACCAATCTGCACTTCATGCAGCATCTTACAAAGTTCTGCATCGTAGCCGGGATGACTCTGAGAGGGCAATGTCCCACTGGCCTCTCTTAGGCTTAAATTCTGTTGTTTCAAAGCACAGGCAACTCTTCCTTCATAGCAGGGACATCTTTGACCCGAGGTACAGCACGGATCCTCCCTCAGTGCACCTTTACTTGAATCTTGTTTCCACAGTGGTGATAGGCATTCTTAGATTTCCATATAACTTATTGATATCTTTTTTTAAAAGCAAATTTTTTAGCAGGAGCCTGGAGGAGAATGTCAGACTTGAGGGTGCGCTATGAAACGCTGCTTTGGATGGCCCTAGCTCCTTTTCCTTTCTTAACATGGTGTGAGAGTCTCCACACTACTCTCAGGAACATTCTTTCATCCCCATTAGTTGCCTCTACAATCTATGTGATCTTAGAAGAAAGAAAGTTCATGTGATTACCATATGTAGACATGTCAATGTTGCAAAACAAAGAGTGATTTATCCTTTAAGATTTGTTGCAGCTCTTCACAGAACCAAATGGATAATTAAATAAAAGCTAAAATTGCCAAATTAAGAGTAACTCAAATGGATTCATCTTTGGTGACAAATTTGAGGTTTCCGCCACCTGACTTCTCTTGGGTACTTACTATATACCAGCTATTGAGGATAACCGAATTTACTGATAACAACATTATTCATATTTTAAAATATATTTGGCTATCATCACTTCAATATAACCAATGCATATAAAGGACTTATAAATTGTTTTTTGAATCATTAATTAAATATTTGATCATATGAAATTTAACAATATTACATAGCATTTAGGAAACTGAAAATATATGACATTTTAGAGCATTTCATTCTTAACTTTTTGCACACAAATGTTAATTATAATAGTACAACTATATTATTTCTGTTATATTACAAAATAGAATTTATCTAAATTATTACACAGTCCTCTTAATAATTATTTTTTATTTTATTTTATTTAAAAAACATTTTTTTAATGTTTATTTTTGAGACAGAGAGAGACAGAGCATGAATGGGGGAGGGGCAGAGAGAGGGAGACACAGAATCTGAAACAAGCTCCAGGCTCTGAGCTGTCAGCACAGAGCCTGACGTGGGGCTCGAACTCACGGACCGCGAGATCATGACCTGAGCCGAAGTCGGCCGCTTAACCGACTGAGCCACCCAGGCGCCCCATTAATAATTATTTTTAGTGATCACAAAACATTGCCTTGAATTCGTATACCACAATTGACTTAACTATATAGCCTATAGTTATGCCTATAAAATATCTGAATTATTTCAGTTATTCAAAAGGACATGTGTTGTTGTGTAAATTATCTTATAATAATCAAGAATTTCTATATAACGTTCTTAAAGCTTTATATTTAAATATTTTTTCAATATATTATAGTAGACATATTCTTAAATTAAAAACCTATAGTAAAACATGGGATGCCTGGGTGGCTCAGTTGGTTAAGTGTCTGACTCTTGATTTTGGCCCAGGTCATGATAGCTGGGTTCCTGAGGTCATGATCCCATGGTTACTGAGACTGAGCTCTGTGTTTGGCTCTGAACTGTCAGCTTGAAGCCTGCTTGGGATTGTCTCTCTCCCTCGCTTTCTGCCCCTCCCCGCCTCATGCAGGCACTGGGCATACTCTCTCTCAAAATAAATAAATAAAATTAAAAAAAATGTTTTTAAATTATAGTAAAACAAATCTGAGTAGATTCAAACTGACATCTATCTGGGTTGAAATCAATATACCACTTCATTTGGTTAACCACCTCACAAATTTATGACATTAAATGCATACATGTGGGACTATTTTTAAGAGAAAAGAAATCATCTCATCATAAAACAAAAAGTTGAATCGCTTACTACAGCTGTTGTAACATTGAATGTTAACATCGAATTTTAGCACTTTGAATGCTGTAAAATGTAGTAACACATCATTAACTTATTTAGGAAGGAGCCTATTTATATAATAATAGTGTATAATAATTAAAAATGGTGATGTCAGTAGTTATTAATACACAGATATCTCTGATTTTTGCTTTTGATAGCAGTGTATAAGTAGCTCTTAACAGTTCCTTTGCCAGTGGAGTTGAACATTTTTATGTGTATACTATTTATATTTTCTCTTTTCCAAATATCCTTTGCCCATTGCTAGAACGTAAGATATTTATATTTTCATACAACTTTCTAAGAGCTCTTGAAGCCCTTCAAGACAATCTTTGTCAGTTTTATAGTATACAAATACAAATTTCTAACTTGCCTTTTGGTTTTAAATGCTTATTTAACATATTTTAATAAACATGTAAAATCCTTAAAATTCAAATCTTTCTTTTCTAAAAATTGATTAAAAATTTCTATAGTAACAAATCATTAACCCCTTTAGAAAGGAACTTCTTTCATGCATAGTAGTTTTAATGGCAATCTCACTAGCTATTAAAATAGATATATCTCTTATTTGTGCTTTTGATAGCAATGTGTAGCTCTTAACATCTCCATTATCTGGATTCCAAAATTATATATATATATATATATATATGTATATATATATATATATATCAAAGATAATATTTATATATCCTTATAGATCAAGAATGGCAAAGCTCCTTTAAGAGTCTGAAAAACAGACAATATAATCTCTCAGGACGCATAGAAGTTTGCTATATTAGAGACAAAGTCAATTAATGTACAATAAGCCAGTGGGTGTCCTGGGTGTTTCAGTTGGTTAAGCGTCTGATTTCGCGATTTTGGTTCAGGTCGTGATCTCATGGTCATGAGACCGAGCCCCACACTGAGCTCCACGCTGACAGCGGGGAGCCTGTTTAGAATTCTCTCCCTCTCTCTCTCTGCCCCTCCCCTGCTCACCCGCACTGTCTATTTCTCTCTCTGGAAACAAGGAAGCAAACAAAATACCTGATATAGTTGTTGTTTCCCCAGAAAGACTGTCCTTCATTGCTAACAATTCAACAAAATCTGTAGTTTGTAGCAGAGCCTTCAGGCAAGCATGAGGGGCAAAGTAGAAATCACCTGTTTGATGGACTGAATAGAGATCGTTTTTCTTTACAGTAATGAACAGTATCATAATGGACAAGATTGTTTTGGAGTGAAATAAATAACTCTTTTCTAAGAAACTGATTACTATTTCCCTTCAGGGTAAGAACATATTATGGGCAATGAAGGCATTGATACATTCCCAGGGAAATCAATACATCTTAAAATGTAATTTTAAGACATTTAGACTAGTAATTTTTACTTGTTTTGAATTAACCTAAGAAAGGCTAGCTTCACCTTTTATCTGACACTTCTTCTCTTGTTCAGCTAATTGGTAATAGAGAAGCACACAAAACAAATTTAATTATTTCTGGTATCCTCCTTTTTTCAGGTGAAAGAAAAAAATGATTATGGTGTTGCAAATAGCCATTTGGGAAAATCAAAGATAATTTTGGGCATAAAAGACATCTTGAAAATTATATTTTCTGCTGAATTTATCGTAAGATCTTGAGATGGCAAAATCAAATGAGTTATCAAAGAAGTTATGAACATTTGATTAAGATATGAACACACATGCCTGAGAAAAACAATTTTAGCTTAATCACCTACTAACCAAAAGGACAATATAATATTTAAAAATATATACTTTAAAAAAGGAAATATACATTTAAGGAAACATAGCTTTTTCTGAAGCAAGGAATACTCATTGTTTGCTTTTAAAAATAATAAAGGATAAAACCAAGACCAAAGAAACCACAGGAAATTATTGTGGCAAAATATTGTCTCTGATATATGGGAAGATTATCCAAAAGATAAAAATTAGTACTTATTACTATTTGTTAAGGACAGACTGAATACCTTAAGACCAATTAGTCCTTTTATACATGAGAAAACCAAAATTTTCGTTTTGCTTTTAACATAACGTTTAGCAATTGTGAATCCACAAATGTTTCCTTTTTAATGAACAAACCCTAAAAAAGGAGTCAACTTTGATGTTTTGATGAATGTCACCATTCATTTTCAGATTCAATGCTTACAGATATTGTATATTAGTTTTCCAGGGCTACCATAACCAATTACTATATTTCAGTTGCTTTAAACAACAGAAGTTTATTCTCTCACAGTACTGGAAGCTAGAAGTCTACAGGTAGGGCCATGCTCTCTCTGCAGCCTACAAAAGGAGGATTCATCCTTGCTTTTTCCAACTACTGGTGGCCCCAGGCATTCCTTGGCTTGTGGCAACAAGACTCCAATGCTTGTCTCCCTCTTCACAGAGCCTTCTTCCTCCTTTTGACTGCTTCTTCAAATGGCATTCTCCCCTCCGCACCAGTCTCCTTTTCTTGTAAGGATACCAGTCATACCAAATTAGGGCTTACCCTAAGACCTCATCTGAACTTGATTATATCTGCTAAGATCATTTCTAAATAAGGTCACATTTACAAGTGACCTGGAGATTTGGACTCTAATACATCTCTTGGGGGGACGCAATTCAACTCATAATAAATTGTAAACTAAGGCAAATACAATTAACTACCCAAACATTCTACAGATTGTATTATTCACTTAAGTTTTGTCTTACTGTGTATCTTTTTCCCATTCTGGAAGACACTGGCATTTTGTTTGAGGACAAAAGTACTTTCCCTTGCAGTGGGGGAGAGAGAGGGATAGAGGAAGGAGAACGAAACATCCCATTACCTTCACTTGTATTTCCTTGATATTATTGTTAGGAATTTCTATGTTGCAGAAAAAATTGGGAGGTAGGCCACTAAGAACAAATATTTTGCACACGATCAAAGCTCAAAAAATATATAGTGAGAACTATTACAGGTTAAACTATTTCTTTAACATTTTCTTAAATGGCAAAAAAAAAAACATGTATAAACAAGACCAAAAGGAATAGTCATTCTATGACATTTTAAATTATAAAATAAAATTAGATATATATTAATTGGGCAGGAATTCTGAATTTTTTCTTACTTAGTAATTATCAGGTATCCAAAAGTTACAATTAATTCAATCTAGTTTTGTCCCAGGAACTTAAATTAACTAATAATCTGAGAAATTATGTTTAAACTGACATCCTGGAGAGTGAGAGCCCTGTTGAATTCCTAAAAGTTCACTAAATTATAATTTAATGTGTTTTAACAATATACATATTCTATAATCTTAAACATTAATATAGTAGTACTATTAGTTTATGTGATCTATATACCAAAATAAGTTTAGAAAGTTCATATTAATTAATATTTCATGAGAAATAAGCCAAAAGCATATTTAAAAATATGATGCAGATTTGTATCATAATTCAAATGATTAAGATCAGATGAAAATATTGTCATTTTAACCAAGATTATAAAACTGGCCTGCCTTTACTGAGATTCACCTTGATTATGTAAACTTGAATTCTTATGTAAAATGGTTCTGAGTTAGTCAACTTGAGAGAAACTTGTTTTCCTTGTTTAAGACTAGCACATTCAAATTGTGCGAAGTCATTTCTTCCTTCTCCATCCCTAGAAATCTTATGTTACTTTTTACTATTGGCTTTATTTTCTTTTCTATAAAATGTAAATATAGAAATTCTTTTATTTAAGAGAAATTATAATCTAATTTGTGTACACTTATGAGGAACAAAAATGTTTCAAACTCAGGGTCACTAGGACAACTGGGAGGCTCAGTCAGTTAAGCCTCCAAATTAATCATGGTTCAGGTCATGATCTCATGGTCAAGAGATCAAGACCCATGTCAGGCCCTGTGATGGGCATGAAGCCTGCTTAAGATTCTCTCTCCGTCTCCCTATACCCCTCCCCAACTAGTTCTCTCTCTTTCTCTCTCTTAAAAAAAAAAAGAAAAGAATAAGAAAAAATCAAACTCTTGTATAAGGAATAAAGGCTTTCCTCAATTATAGATACTGACACATACAGAGAACTTGCAGTTTGTGGTCTGCATCTTGACCAAGATTTTTCTAAATGGAACATAAAAGCTCATTTCCCTGATCTCAAAGGTGTTTCTTCTTTCCAGTGGGCATGAAGTGTTTTAATTGATCAAAGTCATTGTGGATAAAGAGCAGAACAAGGAAAAAGAAGACTAACAAATAAATGTTTTTTCATTTCCAACCCTAGAGAGGTTCCTGCCAGAGATCACCAAATGGTCAGAACAAAAAATTTGATTCTCAACCATTGCTGTTCCCTATAGGGAATGATTCTTTCAACATGAACCAACCAGCAGAAGAACCAAACTTTGCCGAGAACCAGAAACAAAAATAAAACCAGAGAGCAAGAAAGAAATTTAGTGAAGGTAAATTATTGCACCTTAGGAGTTAATCCAAAATCCAAAGAAAAATAGAAGTGCACAGGATAGTTTTTTTTTCCCCTTTTATAAATTAGGCTTAATCTGCTTCAACATTTTGTTGGAAGCTTGAAAATTGTCAGTGTAACTTTCATTGTCAAAATCATGTTTCAAACAAATATATAGTGAGCACATACCAAAGGTGTATTTGATTAATTAATGAAGGACCCACTAGGATGGTAAGGTAGATTGAGAACATTTGAGACACACAAATTTTTATAGTTAGCTGGAAAGGGCATAAAGAAATAAATTAGCTATAGACACAAAATAGTTTAACGTCCAATAGGTCATTAAGACTGCAAAGTTTGTGGTTATATTTTATATTGGAAAGAAATCATTTGCTTCTCTACTAGGCAACGATATACAAGTAGATACTAACCTTTATAAATTCTGGCCGTAAATCTATAGTAAATAGCAAGTCAAACAAAGGTACATTCCCCTAGAGGAGGAATACTGGGCGAGCCTGCTCTCCAGTGCTCCAAGATGATAGTAAAAACTATCTGCCTTTTTCCATGTTTGGATTATTTTTCTTAACAGATCTTTGGGATTTACCGTACAAACAGATTTGGCAGCTTTTCCTTAATTGAAATGAGATAAATAAATCAAATTTGGGCTCTTTCTGTAAGAATAAATGAATAAATAAGTCCTAGTTGCCTTGGATATTGATAAAAGGATTATGTTACAGTGTAACTGTTTATTACTCGTGATTTATAGTGTTTTATACTTTTATTTGAGCACTTCATTTCTCTTTCAGTGGTTTACATACTGCTTCACAGTTGCTTGTGGAGTTAGGTGTTACTCCATAGCAGTGAAAATGATATTTAAAATGACAGTAATATTAAGAAAATCGTAATAGTTTGTCTTTAACTCAATAGTTGTCTTTAAGTTCGTTTTTGAAAATAAATATGACAATACTGAAGAGAGTGTTATCAATATTAGAAACGCGGTTTTGTATATTAGTCACATAAGTTCTGATTCTTTGTCTTAATTGTGAATATATAACTTTTCAAGAATAATTTTATCAATATAAGGTGAACAGTAGTAATAAAATCTTTTAGTTTATGTTTTCTTTGAACAGAATAGGAGCTGAAATTCTGGCAGGCTTTGGGTAAATGGACTCCTCACCTTCTTTTGCATTAACTTATAAAAGCAGGCTTATGGGGAGCATTAATTCTAGAAGAGGAGCTGAAATCAGAACAGAGCATGTGCTCCTGATATGCCCAGTTTCTGAGTCTCTCTGAGGTATTTTGTTTCATCTGCAGGTGGTTTTCAGGCATATGTCCAAATTTTAAGTGCTCTGAATCATATATTCCAAGAGGGAATAAATGTCGTATCTGTTATTTATATCTAGTGGGTATCCTACCATGTGTTTCTAATAATGCACGTATATCTTTACATCTGGAGAATTAGTCCATGCAAAAA
This sequence comes from Felis catus, assembly GCF_018350175.1. Lineage (NCBI taxonomy): Eukaryota > Metazoa > Chordata > Mammalia > Carnivora > Felidae > Felis > Felis catus. The sequence goes on from NC_058375.1 coordinate 66,762,168, forward strand.
TCATCAGATTTAAGTTTTTTTAACCTAAAAATATTTTACCATGACCTAATCATCCAAGACTCAAAGTAAGAAATTTACTATTCCCATTTTATTGATAAACCAAAGCTTGTAGTGATTAAATAGCTTGCCCAATATCACTAAGCTTGTGAGTTGAATAAGGATTTGACCCGGATCTTGCCCCTCCCTTACTATTTCCAATGCTGTTATACTGCCGTAACCTACTAACATTTGTATCACTGCCAAAGCTTCTTGAAGGTTCTCCCCGTTTCTATTATTCCTCACTATTTTCCTTTCATCAATACCCTATATAACAGCTAAAGAGTGTATTTTTTTAAAAAAATTCTAACAATATCTAATTGTATTCAAAATATAACCCAAAGACTATATGGTCTACAAGGCAATACCTAATTTGGCTGTTGCCTCTCTGATGGTTCCATCTTGTCTTCTGTCCCCACTCCTACTCTCCCCCCCCCCCCCGCCCCTTACAACCCTTCTCTTACCTCATATTTGCCTTTGGCTTCTAAACTTGCTATTTCCTTTTGACATTGCCTCTCCCCAGATCTTTATAGGACAGGCTCCTTCTTATTTCTCATCATCTACTTAAATGGCCCTCCTGACCCCACTATCTAACATAATCCTCAACCCATACGAATCTCCATCCAATTGGTTTAGTTTCTTCAAAACATGACATTACTCATTAATTCAATAAAATGTATTAAGTCCCTATAGTGCCTAGGGCTCTTCCAGACATTGGGGTTATAGCGGTAAATAAAACAGACAAAAGGTCATATCTGCATCAAATGTACATCCCAGTTGACAGACATAGGTAATAAACAAATAAACAAGTAAAATCATTGATATGTTCGTGGTGATAAGTGTTCTATAGAAAAAATAAAGCGAGAAAACGGAGGGTGCTGGGCAACGGTAACAGCATTGCAATTTTAAATACATGCTCAGGAAAAGCCTCTGAGAAAATGGGATTTGGGCCAAAACCTGAAGAAGCGGAAGAAGTGAGCTTTGCTTACATCTGCAGGGAGAAAATTCCAGGTGCGTGCTTTGACATTCCTGAAATATACCTACTGGTAGTAGTCTTTCCTCTACCTTGGACTGTACTTCCATGAAATTAGGGACCTTATCAGGTGTTTTATCCTTAGAGCTTAGACTAGTGCCTGCCATATTAGATACACTTTAATACCTAACCATTTTCCTCTGTTTGTTTCCAGTGCGTTTTTCAGTGATGAAATATTTTTGGATTGTGTTTTTAACACGTAGCATATTGGATTACCGTCATCAGGAAAATGATGTCTATATCCTTTTCCTGGTCTTACTGGCATCTTACACATGCATTCTTATTATACGTCAGTACTTATCTTACACTTGTATGTGTTCAAATCTCTCTGCCACTTTTTTTAACCACCTGCACAGCCTCATAAAATCTTCCTCGTTTATAGTGATTAACTTGATATTTTGCTATCTTGCCAAAAGTTTGGTGTTATTTTCAAAATTATGAATCTCACTATGTATTTCCTTTCTGTGCCATTTATTTAAATATCAAATGTGAAATGTGACTAGTCATGACAAAACATATCCACCCTGAGGCACGTATGGTCCCACCCATATATTACTAGCCTTTATCTATAGTGTCCACACGTCAATCATGGAAAGCTAGTACCTCTAGACTCTTGGTTTCTTATTTTTATCTATTACTATTCTTTGTATGAAACTTTGGCAAAACTGTGGGATTTAGTCTTTGGCCCTTAACATTCTTAATGTTAATAGTAAACATTCTTAATGCTGATGATGTCTTCCACACACACTTATTTATTCCCTCCTAGTCTCTTGTCTCTTAGCCTTCATTTTTATTATTCTTATACCACTAAGTATTATGGTTCCAGCTACTCTGAAATTCCAATTACATAAAAATGAAGATGTTTCAGTGCAGAAGTACTTCTGCATTTATACGTTAAACCTTTAATCCTTAATTTTATTATAGAGAAACCTGAACATCATGAAAGGCCAAAGAGTTCTAAACAACTTTGTTTGGATTTCTTCTTCCTCTTCGTTTTTAATCTCTGTAAGGCATCCATAGATACAGTTTTCCAATATTTTTTTCTTTATAAAGGTAACAATGCCCTAAATTAAGAAACTATTTGCCTTTGCTGGATATATATATATGACTTAATTACAAAAAGTAAGTCAGACAATTCAATTCATTGTATTTACATAAACCTGGCAAGAAGACAAATTTATCATTTTTGCATTGGGTGAGGAACTCTGCCTTGCTTGGAGATCTGGTGGGGCTACAGCAGGTAGCTGGCAGAAAGTGTGTTATGCTGGGTGTCTTTACGTTACCTGAGGTGCAGGCAGTCTGGATCACTCTCCCAGCCTCCTGTGCAAATTTCACAGATGCTGCTTCACATGCTTCCTGGAGTCCTCAGGAGCGTTTGAAATTCAGAAGCTTGGCAAAGACATGCTCATCTGATGCTTTCTTATTTAATCTTGCCGAAAGGGGTGATTCTTTCAAAGTGTGAAAATACCTTACCAAGCTATATCAACAGATGTATAGTAACTGAAACTCATTTTAAATACCTAAGGGGATTCATTCTCTTGACATACATTTAACTCCCATTATGATTAATGGAAGCATTACTTGATTTACAACATGCTCTTGCCTTTAGATGGCTAATGTCTGCAGAGAGAAGAACCATCAGCAAAATTATGAACTCTATTCATGGTTCTATTATGGAAAATAATTTCTTAGCTTAAGTTAGACCCCATGACTTTATTATAAGTATCACTATATCCACCCCTATTGACAGAATCCCAGGTTTTGCAACAAATTAAAAAAAAAATCCTAACCTAATTAGAAATTTTCAACACAAGATTATTCACTGTCAATACTAATGACTGCAATAAAGGCAGAAAATTCTAGCTAAAACAAACAAATGATTAGACTCAGCAACACAATTAATAGCTTTACTAATTTGTCTTCCCTCCCGTACATGTTAACTTTTGTATGAACTTTAGCAGATCTAAATAGCTATCTAATTCCTTTATGAATAACACACACTATCATGTAGCATTTATTGAAAAGTATCATATATAAAGGCACAAGGAACTGACTTGGTAAATATTAATTTTCACAATGAAGATATCATGAAACCTTATATTGATGCCTTACAAAATACATAATTTTAAGGAGTAAACCATATTTCCATACTTTATAATCTCCATTTCCTCTACAAGTTAGACCATCCTGCTCTATCTATGATATGAATAAGTTTAATTAAAGGCTCAAAGAGAACTTTAGATTTTATTTAATTTTCAAAGTTTTAGTTAAATTATTATTTGCCATTGTGTAGAGCAGACAAAATATTCTGTAAATCTCCTATCTTATTCTTTTTCATTCAAGTTTTTTTCCCTAAGTTATTGGCCATAAACTTACCAGAAAGACTCTATTTGACAGTTGGGTTCAGAGTGCAGGATTGGAGTTTTCCCTGTGTACATCCATCCAGAATTTAGTCTGCCCATTTAGTGTTGTGACTAGATGCGAATCAACAATGATGGTTCCAAAATATTGTGTTTCCAATAGTCAATTAATTTTTATGCCCAGTCTTTGATATGGTTATGTAGGACATTTAGAGGGAGGTCAGCTTTCTGGTGTTCTTTCATTAAATGACACAAGCGATTTTAATAGTTTTGCTTTTAGCATTCATTCATGCAACAAAATCTTATCATATCCAAGGCACTAGTCTTGGAGGTGTGGATACACAGTGAACGAAAAGAACAACAGTCCTGCCCTTTGGGAGCTTTCACAAACACAAACCGAAAGCATCTAATTGTTCTGGTAGATGTGACCTAATTGCCAAGTCCTGGCAATGATTGTTCAATTGTTCATTTGAATGATTGTTCAATTTTTACATTGCCCAGCTAGGAGAGGAAATGAACATTTCCGTCATGGTCTATATAAATAGTACTTTCTGGAGGTGTGCTCTACACAGTATACACGGTTGTAGTGAGTGAAACTGACTTGGTTTTAATTGTATATTATATAAGTAGTACACAAAAAGAACTCTTGAGTTCTCATCACCTGCTGCTGCTAAAGAGATATACCATAGTGACTCCAAAAGTGGAAATGTAGTTCCATAGGTAAATATATAAATAATTTTGGTAACTTATCTTCAGTTTCCTTTAGCTGTCTAAGAAACACTCAAAAGACGTGTTTAACTAGTGTCGTTTCCTAATAACTTTATGGTCAAAATGAAACATAAGAGGGCATAAAGAATGGAAATAGAAACCCTAGATTCTACGCTAAATACTTAGAAGTGGGCACTACTGTCAGTTTCTTCTTAATTGATGTCAGTTAATAATCAATATGCTTTTCTGGCAGGTGTTGATTCACATATTCAAAATCTGATTGGTTGTCGATAGAGGGTTTATAGGAATAAATATCTGACTAAACTCACACTTTAAAAAACTGTGATTGGGCACTAATCTAGAATATAAGAATTGAGTCAATTTACCGTATAATTCAGTGAAGTGTGTTCACTCGGAAAATATATTTTTTCAATATGTATTTTTCTGTGTCTTTTGTAGAAACATACAAACTTCTCCTTGATTTTTCTTTTTTTAAAAAAATAAATCCTTTGTTATCTTTCTTTGAATAGTCTTAATTATGCACCATTTGGAAGGAAGAAAACTCGTGCAAGTTTGCTCATATTAAAAAATGTACTTCAAAAATAATAGAAATTTTAGGGGTGCCTGGACAGTTCAGTTGGTGAAGAGTCCACCTCTTTATTTTAGCTCAGGTCATCATCTTGCGGCTTGTGAGTTTGAGCCCCACATCAGGCTCTGTCCTGACAATGTGGAACTTGCCTGGGACTCTGTCTCCCTCTCTCTCTGCCCCTCTTCCACTTGCTCTTTATCTCTCTCTCAAAATAAATAAAAATAAAACTTAAAAAAATAAAAAAAAATAGAATTCTACATAAATTAAAACTGACCTCATTCAGAAGTATGAAGTTATTAGTTAGCTACTCATCTGGAGGCTAATGGATTCTGAACTCATTTTTCCTGGACATTTCTGTTCCTGTCTCCTCTAGCTGAGAGGATGCCTTTGCTTAAAACAGCTTGTTCAGACCTCATCTCACCATGTCGCTGGCTCGTGCCCATATTCTGCAAGATCTTACTGTTGCACCATCTTAGTGTTTGGCTTTCTGTGCCCTAAATGCAAATTTCCTGGAAACAGAATATGATCAATTCTTTTTAGACAATGATTATGTTCCAACCCGAACTAGCTGTGGTCATGAGAACAGGAATATACGTTACAACTACAGCTATTTAAATCCATCTTTTCTGCCAGCACTATGAGTTTGGAGCAGTTCCAAAGAAATGGGTATGATATTGGCAAGAACACTTTGGTCGGAAATTTTCATTTGCACTAGGAGGCCAACTGCATCAACAGACTCTTGTCCTCTGCTTTCTACTGTGTTCAGACAATAGATTGATTCAACAGGCAACTGAGGGAAGGAGAAAAGTGAGATTTTTTTTTAATTTGGTTGTGTTTTCCCTGTGATGTCAACTTGGTTTGAGGGTTGGGAGGCAGAAATTAGATTGCAAGTTAAAGAGTAAGGAAATATAAATGAGGTTTGATTGGACAAGGAATAAGGGAAGGAGGTTACCTTGAGTGTGTCATAGGGTTGAGGTCAACTCTTTCCCCTTTTTCACTAGAAAATGTACAGTGTGGATATGTTCATATTTGTAAGAGAATAATCTGATAAAGAAGAGACAGGATAAAATCTATAAATCAGGATCACTGAAAAAAAAAGGAATTGACAATGTATTTGCAGATGGTTGAAGGGTTTAGACTTGTATAGGGAAAGAAATGACTCTCGAACCTACAGAGAGGCAGTCAAACTAGGATGTTATTAATTCAATTCTGAATTGAATTAAAATGTTTATTGCATCAAGTGAGGTTTTCAGTTTTTAGTTGAAGATAATTCCAATAAATTTGAAAATGTTCATGAATTTGCAAACCTACTTTTTATGAGTGAATCAGTTCCTGCTACTCAAGTAGACGGTAGATAAAAATAGCAGAAATATGAACTAGCTTAATTTGAGCTACAATTCTAAATTGTACGCTGTTGAGTTATAGGTAATTTGGGGCACATGTGAAGATCTAAAGTGATAGAGCAAACAGAATTCTATTTTGTGGAAATCTGGAGATTCCCATGGGAAGCAACTCATTTTAAGGGACTGAGCTAAACAAAACAAATGTGACCTAAAAAGAAAGTCTAGAGTGTTAGCTCTTAGTAAAACATGGTAACTTGCACGTATCTTTGTCTACAGTCTTTTAGGTCCATGCCTTAGAGAGAAAAAGGACTAGAAGTGCCATTTCAGTGGACTCTGTGACACCTTGATACCCAGGCAGCGCTGTGGTGTGTTCCCCATAATATGTAACCAAAATCAGAGATAGATGTTCACTGCAATTTCCTGAAAATTAGTGCAAAATCTCACAGCTTTGAGTCATCAGAGAACATTTTTGAGTACTACTGGGCCAGGCATTGAGGTGGAGAGATGACAAAGGAGGTGGAGGCTTGTGGAAAGCTACCACCTGAGAGAGAAGCAGTGGAACACCAGCTGTATAGTAAAGCAGGAGAATGCTCTCGGAGACCTCTGACACCCACTAGGGCAGAGGCAGAGTCTATGGGAGCACTGAGTAAGACAAGAACCTGGCAGAGTAGAGCACCAACACTGGACTCATTGAACACATACAAGACATCACCTCAGAACTCTCAGAAATAATTCACAGGGGACTCAGTAGTGGGCTGAGGAGTCACAAAATAAAACTAATGAGTCAGAAAACCACAAACACTAGAATGAGATATTCCAGGTAATGGAACTTTCAGGTCTGCAGCATATTATTTAGTCATATCGAAATACTTCATATGCAGTTTTAAAGAGGATAATAAAAGCCCTGTTAATTATGAATTTCCTTCTCTGGGGATATTGGGAAATAATCTTAATTTTCATCATCAATGTAGCTTGTTAAAACCCTACTAAATCCATTGCTATCTCTACCTCTATGCATTTTGCTGTTTTTTTTTTAATAATGCTATTTCCTGCTTATTCAGGAACCGAGGCATCTTTGTTCTAATATAGTCCTACTCAGTGCAAAGATAGAATTGAATAGGGTAAAAGCTGATGCAGACCTCATGGGACTGTCTAAAGCTAATAATAATAGCTTTAATGAGCCATTCGGGTGTTGCTTACACTGCAGTCACAGACTCTACAGAGTGGTGAAAGAAAATGCTGAGAGTGTGGGCTCCCAGAGGGATAAGCTAAGATTAGGTGGTTAGTGGAGAGCGAAGGAAAATTCTTTCTAGTGAAGCCCCAGATTAAGTTGCTGAGACTGCTACTGTAGCATCTAAGTACAAGTGTGTGATGAGTGACCACCACAAGGACGAAAGGTTCATATGGGATCAGAAGCCCAAAATATCAAAGTTCTTTGACCTCCTCCATCTCCTTAAAGGTAGTGAAATTGCCAAGCTATGACATTTCCTAACTCCTCAATGAATAATGCAATCCCCTATTCTTCAAGGAATAAGACTTTTAAGATCCACAGGAAAATTCCAATATTCTCTATGCTCAGCTCACATGGGAAAACTCTGGCTAAAAACAAGGAGCTAAAAATAATGAAAGAAAAGATCATTATCTGACTTAGGAAATTTTAGAATTTGAATAACATCAAACACTTAAGTAAGTTATGTGCTTTGAGTTACTTGTAAGCATGTATATGTGTGTGTGTGTGTGTGTGTGTGTGTGTGTGAGTGTTCACCTTTTTTCTTTTATTAATTGTGAGACTAAATCTTGGCCCATTTACTCTTTTTCTCTTTCTTCTTCTTTCTTTTTACTTTCTTTCTTTCCTTCTTTGATTAGGATTCTTGTTTTGCAAATAATAAAAAATCGATTTTGCTTTAATGAAAGATATTTATTGGCATGGATACTTGAATCAGTCATGAAATATTGTGAACTTCAGTATGGTTCCATCAAGTTGTTCTTGTCACCAAGATTCTAGATATGTTTATCTATGATTTACTGTGCCCTGCCTATTGTCCATTCTATTCATAAGCTGGCTTTATTATCATACAAAAACGATTGCAGCATTTCACTGTCTAAATTAACACATTTAAAAGGAAGAAATCTCTGTCCAGGCAAACCATGTGATAGTTCTGAAGTGTACTCTGTTTGGATCTTGTACTCTGTTTGGGCCTCCTACCTATCCCTTTTACAAACTAATTCATTTAGTCTAGTTCCCAAGCCTCACTTTCATTCTTGGGTGAACTGTGATTCCTCATCATGGTTCCTCCAAGTGGAAGATGAAGAGCAAACCCAAAATGCCCTATTTGTTGTATTTGCTCTTCTTCTAAACTGGGTGTCATCCTTAAAAATCACCCTGTGAACTTCACCTTCGACATGAAATACCACGGGATCAATTCCATTACTCTGGCATCTTCTTCTCCATGCACTAAGCAACATTACTACCCTCCAGCAATGTTTTTCATACCTATTTTGCTCTTGAAAAACATATCTAAAATATATAGCCTTTGCAAAGTGACTTCACTATCTGCTCTCATATCTAAAATAATATATGCCTATCAGAATCACTGTCTTCCATTATTTGAGATTCCTTTTGCCTTCTAAAAGGAAAGAAAAGAGGAACCTAATTTGTTTAGACTGCTTTATTTTTTTTTCATGATTTTTAGTCTTACTGGATATTTTCTTTCACTCTCTAGAATTTAGGGTGTTTTCTTATTTCGCACCAATTTTTGCATTTCAGAAAATACTATTGCAAGATTTCATTTTACTTATTGCAGCAAAATTGCCCACTCTCATGCCCTGCAATTTCTACTGGCATTAATTCTGCTGTTATATAGATACTGACCAAATTTTATCACTGACCCAAAACCTGGTAGGTTAAAATTTAAGTAGTGATGATGTGGTGTTAATGGAGCTTGTGAATATTTATTATTGAAAGATCCAAGGTGGCTTGGCCACATGGAACATATTGTTCCTTTGCTACTCTGCACCATATGGAGGGTTCACATTTGCATTTTAACCTAATCAAATATCAAATATTAATATAATCAGGAGGGGTCTAAATATTTTGAGAGCACTATGACTATTTAAATTATAAATATGAATAATGGACTTGGCTAAGTTACAAAACTTAAATATAATCATAGCTTTGGGCTTTTTCTGGTTTCTATAAAAACCCTTCCTTCCCTTGTGCCTGTCCTGAATATAACTAATATATGTTTCTAATCACAAATGGGCATAAAATAGTGAAGAAAAACAACCCTACTACTAGGTTTTATTAACATTATTGTCCCCTTATATTGAAAAGTAGAATAACTGAATTTGATTGAAAATGTTCTTCTTAATTAATGTTTTTGCGTAAAATATCTAGCAGTTAATAAACAAATAAGACCATGGATAGCTATTCTTGATTTGTATTGGATATATTAATGTGGTTGGTATAGACAAAATCTTATTATTTATCATTTAAAATGTTGATATCAGCTCATAAGAGAAAACTATCCTATAGGAACAGTCACTTCTGACATTGTAAATGCTATAGATAGCATGCAAAATACCTTACATTCAAACATAGTATTACAGTTTTTGACAGAAAAGTATTAAAGCGATTGAACAGTGTATCTTTTTAAGGAGTCCTGAAGTTCTATTGTTATAAGCTATTCCTTGAAGACTGATATTGATCACCACTTGACAAGGTTTAAAGTTCATCTTTTATTCACTGAGGAGACATTGAGGAAGCAATGATACATAATACAAAGATCAGGGCCATGGTGCATATACCAAGGAAATAAAGTAAAATTGTCAGCATATTCTAATGTAGGATATAGAAAATATACTGGGTGTTTTAATTTTCATAGTTTTGCTTTAATTAACCAAGGTGAACATATCAAGGAAAAATAGCTTGGAGTACCTACTTGATATAGTTTGAATGGGTTATGATGCATTGATTATATCTGTGAGAATATTTTGATTATGTTTGACATAACAAAATTAACTTATTCAGAAAATCAAAAATTCACGTGAATATAATAGCAAAACTCTACTATACATATATTTAACTCTGAATGGAAACCCTTTTAGGTGACAACTAACTTTCTGCATGATAAACAGAGTTAGAATAATGTAATCAAATATAAGGCATAAAAATCCCATTTTGGCCAGGATAGTAAGAAATACTGGTTTCTGGAATTAACAACAGCAACAGCAAATGTCAAATAACGCTAATGGGGAAAAAAAAGCAACACACATCGAAGATTCACATAAGCTTAGTAAATATGAGCATGAGTTCCAGACTAGATAAACTAGATGACTAAATTCACTTGCCAACTGAATGGGTATGAGCATTTTACTTAACCTCATAGGACTTCAGTTTCCCCATCCATACAATGGACTTTATAATAATATTAACTTCATAGGGCTGTGCTCAATATATAGAATGCAGTCAATAAGCATTACCTAGTATTTTCAGCCAAGGGAATAAGAAAGACATTATGGTTTTTGGTAGTCTGTATTCATGGAATAACAATCACACTGAAATTCATTTATCTATCTTTTCTTCACATATATTTGGAACTTGAAGAAAGCATAGGTCTTATTTTACTGGATCTGACAAATCTCATTAATTTTAGTAGTAAAATGATTTTCTCAATTCTAAAAATAAGTAAACAGTTAAAAGTAATTAATATAATTGAATGATAGGCTAATTTTTCTATATTGGAGGAGGCAACTGACTTAAGCTGGTTATTAGCTCATGTCTCAGATATTATTAAAGGTATACGATGTACACTTAAAATCAACATACAAAAGAACTAGTTTTTTTTTTTCATACAATCTTCTCCCCATGGGCTATTTTCAACTTTCCTGCTATTATGAATTGATATCAATAATGACAGAATAACTGCTTGATTGGTATATTAAATGTTACTTTTCAAATGCCAAGTAATTACTTCCCAAGATGTTTTAGTAGGTCCCAGAGATGTGAAGACAGTAGCCACCTTATTTTATGAAGATTGCCATACATATGGATTGTAGAATACATAGGAAAACTGCTGAATATCTGGAAAATAGACTAAAAAAATTAATTCTAAACAAATTTCAGCTAAGTTAAGAATTTTAACAGTCAATCCAATTAATTCTAGTTTTCCATAAGTATTTCTTACAACAGCTTCCAAATTTAAAATTCTCCAAAACAAAATTGGTTTCAAAAGTTCCATCCTTGGGGCGCTTGGTGGCTCAGTCAGCTAAGCATCCGACTCTCACTCAGGACATGATCTTGCACTCCATGAGTCTGAGCCCCATATCTGGCTCTGTGCTGACAGCTCAGAGCCTGGAGCCTGCTTCTGATTCTGTGTCTCCCTCTCTCTCTGACCCTCCCCCACTCATGCTCTGTTTCTCTCTCTGTCTCAAAAATAAAGAAACTTTAAACATTAAAAAAACAAAAACAAACAAACAAACAAAAAACTTCCACCCTTATTGTTCTGTGCTGGTATTAAAGTCAGGCTCTATATTGTTCATTTGAAAGGGTCAAAGAAAGTTGAGAATGTATAATTTCATACAGAATAAATAACATCAATATTATTTTAACTCTTTATTCTATACTAAAAGGATGTACATTAAAACATTGGCTTTAGTGGCGCCTGGGTGGCTCAGTTGGTTAAGCATCTGACTTTGGCTCAGGTCATGATCTTGTAGTAAGTTTGAGCCCTGCATCAGGCTCTGTGCTGGCAGCTCAGAGGCTTGAGCCCGCTTCAGATTGTGTGTCTCCCTCCCTCTACCCCTTCCCCACTCGTGCTCTCTCTCTCTCTCTCAAAAGTGAGTAAACTTTAAAAAAATTAAAAAAAACATTGGCTTTATAAATATAAATGCCAAAAAGAGTACAAATTCTTATTGAAAAATTCCCATTGGAAACCATATCATTGTGCATTTTCAAAATCATATATTAGGTATATTTTATATTTGATATGTCAAGAATAAGAAAATAATTCTAGAGTATGTCATGCTTTGCATATTTTGTATTAGCATTCTAGGAAAGGCACCAGATTTAAATAAGAAATCGTTTATAGATACAATTATAAATATAAGTAATTGATTCATTACTTTACTCAAAACTATAATTAAAAATTATAGTCAGATACAAAATGTATTTTTAATATTGCATTAAAATGTCATAATTTTCTTCCTCCAAATTTGTTTGATTCAGAAATTGTTTTTAATTTACTTGTGTTTGCTACTATTAAAAATTCATTTTAGGAAAGACATGAAGACTACATCAAAATAAAAAGTTTCTGCATGGTGAAGAAAACAACAAAACTAAAAGGCAACATACAGAATGGTAGAAGATATTTGTAAATGGCACATCTAAGAAGGGTTAGTATGGAAAAATATATAAGTAACTTATTCAACCCAAGATACAAAAAAGACAATCCAATTTTAAAGGGGGCAGAAGACATGAACAGACATTTCTCCAAAGATATGGCCAACAGACACATGTAAAGATGTGCAGCGTCACTCATCATCAGAGAAATGCAAATCAAAACCACAATGAGATATCCATTCACACCCAATAGAATGGCTAAAATCAAAAACATAAGAAACAAGTGTTGGCCAGGATGTAGAGAAAAGGGAACCCTCTTACACTGTTGGTGAGATTACAAACTGGTGCAGCCACTTTGGAAACGGCATGAAGGTTCCTAAAAAATTAAAAATAGAACTGCCCTACAGTTCAGAATCTCACTATGGTGTATTTATCTAAAAAAATACAACAACCATAATTAAAAGGTACATATGCACCACTATGTTTATTGCAGCATTTTATATAATAGCCAAGTTATGAAAGCAGCCCAGATGTCCATGGATAGATGAATGGATAAAGAAGATGTGACATATATAATGGAATATATTCAGCCATTTAAAAATGAAATCTTGCCATTTGCAACAACATGGTATAATCCTAAGCTAAATAAGTCAGCCAGAGAAAAACAAATACCATACGATATCACTCACATGTGGAATTTAAGAAACAAAACAAATGAGCAAAGGAAAAGAAAGAGAGAGAGGAAAAAGAATGCAAGGAACAGACCTTTAACTACAGAAAACAAACTGATGGTTACCAGAGGAGAAGTAGACGGGGATATGAGTAAAAGACACGATGAACATTAAGGAGTACATTTATCATGAAAAAAGAAAAGAAAGGAAAGATATGAAGAAAATAACAGTGTTTTGATCCTTTGCTCTTTTAGCAGATTAATGGTATTTATAATGAATTTGAGGGGATATAAATGGATCATTAGGCATTGGCAAAATATTACAGTGTGATGAAAATAGATTGGGGCTAGGAGTAAAGGTGAAGGAGGCTACTTATTTACTCATGAAATCTTGAACAACTCACATAACTGAAAGTTACACTTTTCTTACATGGAAAATATGGGTGATTTCTCTGACTTGACTATTTCATAGTGTTTGTATGAGTTGAAGTAAACCATGTATGTGTAAAGTTCTTTAAAGTATAGATAAGTGAAGATATTAAGATGTATTTGGCCATGACCAGCCACAATCAGTCTGCATAGTTGCACAAAACACAAAACAATTTTATTTTTGATTCTTACGACCATGATCATTGGCAGCATGAATCTAACTTGTTGAATTTAGGTTTGACCTCATATGGTTTCCACTTCCAAAAATCTATTATTTGCCCTCTCTACCACTTATGGAACATTCAGCCTGAATCTATTTCAGTTCATGTTAAAATGTGTCCTCAATTGCTTTCAGATGCAAGGCAGCTGAATCTTATCTAGAAGAAAACTTTAGGGCAGTTCAGTACTGTTGAGCTCTTGGCAAGTTGCATGCATATCTAATTTTGAATTTTAGGTATGTATAAGAAAAAAGGGTGTCAGAGGGAGATTCACAGTACAGTACTCAATTTATCAAAAAGAACAGAGTATGATCATAGCATTTTGATACTTCATTTACTAAACAAGCTGTTTCTTATTGATATATTTGAGAAGTCACTTCAGCGATGATCTCTGAATTTTAAAGCATAAATATAAGTTCAAAATGTGCAATGTGCTCTACAATAAAGTTAGAATTACAATCGACTTAGCCCAGAACATCTGCCAATATCCCTATAGACATGCCCTTTGGTCTTTTGGTTTTAGATGGCAACAGACCATGGATGATAATGACATTTCTAAAATAAACAAAACCACTCTCTTTGGAAATTTGACCCCACCCATCCTCTTTAAATAATTCATTTAAATCAATTAAACTGAATACATCTATCAAGGGTATGCTATGAGTTTAGGAGTTCTTAAATATATTCAAGGAATTCCTATATCTGCATTACAAAAATGAGGCCGTGATCACATCTTACCATTTTAGAATTCTGAAAGTTTAAATGGGGCTAACTTCAATTATTTGGCAAGAAATAATATTTTGTATTTTTTAATTTGCACGACTGTTAAAAATGCCCAAAAAACCCAAATTGAACAGGCAGTGGCCTCTCTGGTCATGTTAATTAAATACTGTTTGAGGTTATAATTTTGTTATTTTAAAACGTTAATAAAAAGAATAAGTTAAGCTATCAAGATTCATTAATTATCCAATGAGCAATATTCCTATGGCATTCATTCAGGCAAAGCAAGCTGACTTGCACCTTTTCATATGGATGGTTTGGCTACGTGTAAATATAGCCTGCATGCTCAGTGTGCTTGGGTCACAGTTTACCATAACATGCCTGGGAATAACAATAATATGCTATATGTTGAATAATCTTGTGCCAAGCCCAACAGAAACTTAATTGTACCTTGAGGACAGAGAAGAGCTTCTCTGGCACCTTAGGCAAATTAGAACTTTAGGCAAATTTAATTTATTCATTAAATGTACATGCAAACTATAGTAGAAAACAGATTCATTTACTTGGATAATTGAGGCCTCAAGCTCAGATATTTCATTAACTATTCAGATAATTTAGGCACTTTTTTTTCTATTCTATCTTTGAATTACCATGGTAATTGCTTCTTTTCCACTTGAATTCATGTGGAGAGAGAGTAGAAAACTCCCTCACATGCTTCCAAGTATTTTTCCTATTACCATTTTGCTCAAAAAGTATTTTTACATTATAAGTGAGGGATTTAATAAAACATTCTTAGAAGAATGATACTGTAAGAGATACATATATATAATCCATGTGCACATGTGTACATATGTTTTACATATATAACATATACACATATATCATATACATATATATATATATATATACATGTATGTGAAAACTTAAACACAGACATACATGTACATTTTGCCATTTGAAACTATTTTCTCTCTACTGGATTTGACATTCCCACTGATGTCCCTATTTGGGATATTATTAGATAGTCCTATAATCATCATTAAATGCATTACATTGTGCACTTATCTATTCATTTGGTTGTTGTAGGGAGTGGTGATGTTATTTATACAAGCAAATTGTTGAGAAGCTAAACACCACTGAAACAACAGGGAACTAAAATATAAGGAGACTATCATGTCTTCTAACAAGATTCCCCAGGCAGGATGTTGAATTTTAACAAGTGTTTTTCTGCATTTGTTAAGATGATTGTATGATTTTTAACTTTTATTTTGTTGATGTGGTATATCATACTGATTAGTTTGTAGTTATTGAAACATCCTTGTATCCCTGGAATAAATTTCACTTGATCATGGTTTATGAATTTCAAAATATTTTTAAATTCAGTTTGCTAAAATTTGTTGAGGATTTTTGCATCTATGTTTCCCAGAGATATCACCCTATAATTTTCTTTTTCTGTGGCATTTTTGTCTGGGTTAGGTATCAGGGTAATGCTGGCCTTGTACTATGAGTTTGGAAATGATTTCTGCTCTTAAATTTCCTGAAAATGATTGAGAAGGACAGATATTGAATCTTTTAATATTTGGTAGAACTTTACTCAGTGAAGCCATCTAGTCCTAGACTTTTTTTTGTTGGGAGGTTTTTGATTATTGATTCAATCCCCTTACCAGTAAATTGGTCTATTCAAATTTTCTATTATTTCATGATTCAATCTTGGAAGATTGTATGTTTCCAGGAATTTATCCGTTTCCTCTAGGTTGTCTACAGTTGGCCCACAGTTGTTCATAGTAGTCTTTTATGATTTTTTGTATTCTTTTAGAATCAGTTGTAACTTTTGTTTCACTTCTAATTTTATTTTTTTGAGCATTTTCTCTTTTTTCCATAGTGAGTCTAGGTAATGACTTGTCAATTTTGTTTTTCAAAGAACCAGCTCTTATTTTCATTGAACTTTTATATTGTCTTTTTAGTCTTTGTTTCATTGATCTCTCCTCTAATCTTTATTATTTCCTTTCTTCTATTAACTTTGGACTTCATTTGTTCTTTTATTTCTAGTTCCTTTAAGTGTAGATTATACTGTTTACCTGAGATTTTTCTGTGTTTCCTGAGGTAGGTCTATATTGCTATGAACTTCCCTCTCAAAACTGCTTTTGCTGCATTCCACAGATTTTGGTATGCTGTATTTCCATTTTCATTTGTTTCAAGGTTTTTAGTTTTGTTTTTGTTTTTAATTTCTCATTTGATTTCTTTGTTAACCAATTGGTTGTTCAGGAGAATGTTGTTTAATCTCCTCATATTTGTGAATTTTTCAGTTTTTTTCCTGTAGTTGATTCCAATTCTATACCCTTGTGGTCACAAAAGGAGCTTGATATGATTTCAATCTTCTTTAGTTTATTGAGACTTGTTTTATTATCTAAAATGTGATCTATCCTGCATATTTTCTCATGTGCATTTTAGAAGAATGTGTATTCTGCTGCTTTTGGATGGAATGTTCTGCATATATTAATAAGTTTATCTGGTCTAATGTGTCATTTAAAACTGATGTTTCTTGGGACTCTTGGGTGGCTCAGTCGGTTAAGCCTCCGACTTCGGCTCAGGTCATGATCTCGCAGTCTGTGAGTTTGAGCCCCACGTCAGGCTCTGTGCTGACTGCTCAGAGCCTGGAGCCTGTTTCAGATTCGTGTCTCCCTCTCTCTCTGACCCTCCCCCGTTCATGCTCTGTCTGTCTCTGTCTCAAAAATAAAGATTAAAAAAAATTTTAAATAAAACTGATGTTTCTTAATTTTTATGCATGGATGATCTATACATTGATGTAAGTGGAGTTCCTAGATACTCATAACTCCCTGACTTTATGACTAATAAATGGAATAATTTTGGTAAACTGAAAGTGACAGACCACAAATTTCTCTGTGCACTAGTGTTTTATTTATTTTTCATGAAACATACCCTTATAAATTCTAACAAAATATGTAACTTTATTATATCCTCAAAATTATCATATGTGCTAGTCAGGCTAATCATCCTTATTTTCAATTCACAGGTAAGAAAATGCAATTCAAAATGCCAAGTGATAAATGATAGAAATGTACATGAATCTAAGTGTTCTGAGACTAACCTCATGGTATTTCTTAGGCTAAGACAGCCATATATGTTAGCGTAATAATAATCGATATCTAAGATTTTTTTATTTTGCCACACCTCAAAGTAACAGATGAAAGTAGCATGTTTGGAATTTATGGTATTATATTGTTTACAGAATTTTTTGTTGTAGTTAAATGGCCTGATTTTCACTTACTTTGACCGTATATTATGTTCTGATGGCTGTTCACACCTTTTTAGTAGAGAAGGAGGAAATGCTTCTTTTTAGGATTGTGGCTTCAAGCTGTTGCAAGAACAAATTATTCTACACTTACAATGTATCATAGGATGATAAACATTTTTTAAAAGTAAAAACATACATTTTATATTCAATAAGGTATTGTTTTCTTAGAAAATTATGAGGAACAAGGATTTTAAAACAATTTTGCTGCATATGACTCATGAATAAATTCTCTCTTCAATGTAGAAGGCACCATCTTTGCCCCATTATTAGATGAAATAAACCCAAGGACAAAGGAAATCAAGAGGTAATCTTTTTGGCAATCTTGTCATGCAGTTTCTGCAAAACATTCCCCGCAGTGCAGGATTGTTCAAAGCTTCACATGCTGAGTCTTGCTTGCTGTGCGAAAAAACTAGCTGCCTCTTGCTGAGAAAGATTTTCTGAAAAGGAAAAGGAACTGAGTGACTTGCTATATCTGTTTGGCTCAAGGTCTTGACAAGCCACAGTCCGTGTCTCAGTGATCAGCTGTATTCATTTTGCATCATGTGCCCTGATTGGTTGAAAGTACTTAGAAGTGAGAAGGACACATCTTATTTAATGTTGCCTTCTTTTTTCCACAGAGCATGCTTTCCTACATCAACATCTTATATTGCATGCTCTTTCCCCCTCTATCACTATATTTCCTTAATCCTATATGGTCTCGCTGTCCAAAAAAACCCCAAAAAACAAAAACCACGCAACACTATAAATAATAAAAACACACAACTCACATATATTTATAAAACAGATAAAATACAAACACTGAAGATTGTGCTGAAAGTTTCATCCTTTGAGATTTCCAAACTCCCTGAGAGTGTATCAAAAATCTGAACTTCACATGTTTCTGAGGAAATACTGGGATTGCAGAGTGACCCTTTTCCACTGTTGCTTCCTTGAAGGTATAGACTGACATAGAAAGTTCTTTAGAAAATGTTGCCAGAAAGAGAGAGGACAGAAATTTTGCTGTGCATGAGATTAAGTATCTGGTATATTATACTAGGTTATCTCTTAGTCAATTGTCATGCATCCATACACTTGAAATTTTATTATTGTATTAATTAACTGATTAGGCATAGTAATGTAAAGAGTACAAAGAAAATATTCATAAAGAGGTTACAGTTGTTATGACTGCTTGAATATATGGCCGTGATTTTAATTATACATTATCTTGCCAAACATTTCACAAAAATATGAAGTTGAAAATGATTAAAATTATTTTTAAACTATTCTTTGCCAAGGATTTCTCTCCTCATGGTATTATCAACATTTATAAAGTTTAGAATTCTAAAAGCTCTCTTAAAAATCACTTCTTTCTTTGTTTTTTTTAGACACTGAGACAGAACTCCAAGTGGTCAAAATTTCCCAAAAGCTGTTAGTGTGGATGGTACCTTGACTTATTCCTGGCTAGTGGCCTTTTTTGGATGTCATGTTACATCATGTTTTATTTGGTTTTCATAATTAGTACGTAAAAACCTCAAAATATTATAAAATATGAAAGGTAAAGCAATGAAGAAAAGTAAAACTGCCTTTAAACTTAACTTTTGTGTGTGTGTGTGTGTGTGTGTGTGTGTGTGTGTGTTTGGTTGAAATTATTCATCACAGAGATAGGTACTATGAACTATTTTTTTTAATCCATAAAGTAAAGGGTTACTTGACTAATAAACATTTACCATCTTGAGCTCTCCAATTCTTCAAATTTAGGCTCAAAACATTTATGGATATTGTATATTAAAACAAATGTTAAAAAGAGAATGATATTGAATATATGGTAGATGTAGCTATTTTTAGCAGGCTTTTAAGAACAGCAGGTGCTTAATAAATGTTTGTAAAATAAACAAATTTTGTGAAATTTCAGATATACTGTGGCTTCTAGAAACTCCCCTCTAATAGAAACATCCTACATAACCATGGTCCTCAAAACAAAGAGAGTAATATTGGTGATGTACTACTAACTGCAGGCTTCTCCAGTTTTGCCAGGAACATTATTCTGTTCTAGAATCAAATCCAAGGTATCATATTGGATTTAGTAATCACATTTCCTTAGTATCCTCACATCTGTGACAATTCCTTTGTCTTTATTTTTAGTAACCTGGTCAGTTTTGAAGGGAAGTAGTTGGGTGTGATACAGAGTGTCCTTGAATTTTGATTTGTCTGATGGGTGTCTCATGCTTACAGTGGGATTAGGAGTTTTGAGAAAGAGTACCGCATAGGTGAAATGGCCTTCTAATTACATCATATTACAGATAACATGATATCGATGACATATCCCTGGTGATGTTAATGTTTGCCAACTGTCTCTATTGTAAAGTAGTTTTCCCTTTTTATACTTAATTCTTTGGAAATAAGTTGCTCTTTTAGCCCACACCCAAGTAGAAGAGAATCAAGTTCTACCTTCTGGAGAGAAGAATGTCTGCATAAATTATTTGGAATTCTTCTATAAGGATGATTTGTCTACATTTTATTTTGTATATTGAGATGCAGCAATTGTACTATTATATACAATTTACATCTCTTTTCATAATTCGAATTCTCTAGTTTTAAAACTAACTGACTCAATCACATTGTTTTTTCTTTGAGAACCTAAAGTGATTTTTTGGAAATAAAGGAGTTTATATTGTTTTTAGAATTTGTTTTTCTATGTGGTTTATTAGAACACAAGTGCCAGAACAACCTGTTTATCTCTTCAGTAGGAAATCATAGTAGGAGGAATTTTGACGTCCCTTGGTGGAGCTAGAAAATGATTAATTTTAAACTTAATAAACCAGATAAAACATATCAGCAGATTTCATTAAAGACATACATATACTAAGATATAGAGATAGGACAGCCAAAAATAATAATCTTAAACATTTTGAGATGTAACCACATACACTGTTTTTTTGTTTTTTGCGTTGTTTTGTTTTGTTTGCATGCAGACAGATGGAATAAAATGAACTGAAATTACAACTACATTCCACAATCAGGGAACATATTTTCTAAAAGCCTCAGCTTCAAGGGATTTGAGTTTATGCTTTTGGAAGGACTAAATAGCCTGCTCATCGTGACCTCAATGGGCAACAAGGGACATATAGAGACAACAGATCCAGCACGCATATTGGTCTATGGCCATTAAGTGCCTTATAAGTGAGTAACAAAACTTTAGAATCAATACAGATTTTTATGGGAAGACAATGAAGATATTTTCAAATAAAGGGTAATATGTTCAAACATATGAATTCCTGTAAGGATGTGGCTGGCTGCATTCAAGAGAGAATATGCAACGAGCATGGGTCTGCTAACCCATACATAGAAAGTCTGCATGATCTCAACTTTGCGAAATATATTGCTGATATCACATACAATACATTATATTATAAGAAAAGTTTCTCATGATGAGATAACGGATTGGAAAATATTTTTGCAAATGGTAAGATCTTCACAAATGGTAGTAATTAATGATTAGTAGAGTTCTTACACAATAATTCTCAATTATTGCTCAGAAAAGGTGTCAGTTTAATGACAATTTGGACCTAATCTCACTGACAGCACTGAACTATGATTTCATCTATAAGTGAAATATTTCGAGACATTTCACAGTTTTTTTTTCCTTCTTCATTAAGTTCTGTAGTATATGAGGCTAACATTTTCCAACAATGAAATCATTTTGCCTCAACTCACTTTTACCCACTCCATGTAGAATTAGGCAGGGACATGGAAGCTCACCTGATGGCCTATGTCTGTGTTCCCAATCACAAGTGACGCATGGGTAGCAAAGTCACCCGCACCGTCTGACACGCGGTCAGAGCCTGACACGGGGCTCAAACTCATGGCTTGAACCAAAACCAAGAGCCCAACGCTTAACGAACTAGCCACCCAGGCGCCCCTGAAAGTTCATCTTAACTCACTGAAGTGTGCATGACCACAATCTGAAATGGAAAGGCAAATATGACCCCAAATTGACATGAGGAGGTTGACTCCAAAGTATACTGATTCTCTGTGCAAAATTTTTAAACCATCCTCACCGGCACTCTGATTTAGACACTACCACTCCCCCTGCTTCCCTGTGCCCAACCACTCTCACTGGGTCCTTTCCTCCGCAGGTGGGTTCTGGTCCTCTGCCACATTCTTTCTATAATCTAATCTGGTTACATCACCCTTCATTTTAAAACCTTCTAATAGTTTCCTGTATCTCTCATGATCAAATAAAAATTGATTAGCATGGCCCATGGAGTCTTAGGATCTGGGTTTTGCTCACCTCTCCACACCCCCCTGGTCAGTCTCTATGCACTTGTCATAATGAGTTGCTTCCACCTTTTGGTTTTCAGACTCCCTTTCCCTGATCAGTAAGACAGCCTTACTGTCTTTTGTTCATATTGCTTCCTTAATCTGGAACATTCGTACTCAGTCTTTTGAGGAGGTTCTCCTATACTTGAGAGTGGTTTCAGGGCCCTTTATGTATTCCACACTCTGTGCATATTTCATTATTGCACCTTTTGTAATATTTTTATATCTGTCCTCTTATCCGTCTTCTCTGCCAGATGGGAAACTCCTTGGTCAGGGATTACACTGTTAATCATCATATCCCCAGTATGTGAGCAGTGACCAGTATATAGTAGATATTTATTGAATATTCGCTATGTAAACATTGAAGCTATGTTTGTGAGTACATCCCCAATTAAATGATATATTTTGTTATATAGAAACACATTTGAAAGAGGACATTTCCAACTACTTATGGTGTATAAATTACTTCCATTTAATAATGCGTTGTTTTTAAAAATAAAATGCTTAAAGAACATATCAGATTCCATAAAAATTTATATCAACATCTCCATTTCTTTATAAAATTTCACAACTTTTTTTCAAAATTATACTTCATATCTATAATTTCATGATCTTTTCTATTAAAATTGTTTCAATTTGCAACTTCTTACATATAGGTAAATCAAAGTGCATAAAACTAAAAATAGCATGTCCACTTGACGAAGCACAGCACACTTTTTAAACTCAACCCATGGGGTGCCAAGGAGGCTCCTCAGTTGTTTAAGTGCCTGACTCTTGATTTCAGCTCAGGTCATGATCCCACGGTTTGTGAGTTCCATCCCAGCCCTGGGCTCTGTACTGACAGCCCAGAGCCTATTTAAGATTCTCTCTCTCTCCCTCTGCCTCTCTCTCTTCTCTCTCAAAATAAATAAATAAACTTTAAAAATAAACTCATAAACAAAATGCAAGCCATTTATTCAAAAAGGCAAATTTAGTAGTGATGCTGGTTTGAGAGGATACGAGGCGCCAATTACAGCTGGTCTGAACATTGTTCAGAGGCAGTGAAGTCTAAGGGACCCTGTAGAAGGGAAACAGTAATTGAAAAATCACTGTGGTGTTGTTAAGAAAACTTTATCTCGTGCAAACCAAGATTACAATCATTGAGGACATTTGGAATGCAGGAACTAAATCAGTAAATGGTACTTTTAACCAAATCCCTACCTTTAAGAGTTCTTTCAGGGTCAGGGATGCTGTTCCCAGCTGGGAATAATTGCAGTGGTTTACTTCTCACCACATAGTCCTGGACAGTAACTTCAAGCGGAAACTATCTCCTGTTGTCAATAGCACTGCATGTGAATAACGGTAGTGTAACAACTAGTAACATCAATGTAGTATGAAGAAAATTACAGGCACTTTACAAGTATTCCCTAACTTAACTAGTAATACTTTCAAAGAGATGTTGGATGTCATGACATTTTATATAAACACAAATACAGAGGAAGAAAATAACATGTTCAAGGTAACAAAGATAAAAAAAGAAAAAAACCTGAGAAGGCAAGAATTCAAAATCCTGTCCTTTTGTTCCATTGCCCAAGATCTTAACCAAGGAAAATAACACATTGTAGCATCTGCAATGTCACTGGGGTGCCTGGGTGGTTCAGTCGGTTAAGCATCCAACTTCAGCTCAGGTCATGTCGCAGTTTGTGAGATCGAGCCCCGTGTCCAGCTCTGTGCTGACCGCTCAGAGCATGGAGCGTGCTTTGGATTCTGTGTCTCCCTTTCTCTCTGCCCCTTCCCTGCTTGTGCTCTGTCTCTCTTTCTCTCAAAAATGAACATTAAAAAGATTAACATATATATATATATATATATATATATATATATATATATATACAGTCACAGATTGACTTTATTTTGAAATAATGCTACTCTCTTTACTGATTTGGCTTTGGAAATATCTATTTCTTTCAAAACAAAGCAACCTATTCCACTTCCAAATAGGGACATAAGTTTGGGGAATTGCATTTTCAAGTTAAGTAATGTTTTGTTCTGATGAGACCTCTGGAGGTGGTTTTGACATTTAAAAATGATGGGAAGATAAAGTGATTAAAGCTGTCAAATGGCATTTAGAATGTGAGGAGGTAGTCATTTTATTACTTTTTTTTGCTACAAGTTTTATATACCTATGCTGTAGAGTACTTCTGTTTAGACGTGTGTGTGTGTGTGTGTGTGTGTGTGTGTGTGTGTGTGTGTGTTAAGGCATTGTGATTGACAGAAAGTACCACAGGATTATGAATAACCCAAATTAGAACTTGCAACTCCAGGGAAGCAGCATGTACAGCTAAGGTAAATGGAGATTCTTGTAACTCTTCTCTGTTGACAACTGTATAGTCCCTCTGTGGTTTCATATTTTCTAGTTGTACCATCTTGATTTCTGTGAAAATAATCCGCATCGTCAGAGCTCTTGTTAGCCTTTGATGCAATAGAAGAACATTTCTCTTACTTATAGCAATTCTCTTTTATTTTTAGGAATTATATAAGGTCTATTTACTTCAAAAGTTATTTTCACAGACCATTCAAGGAAGTAGGAAGCTGCCATGATAGCAAACCAGGTTTTTCTGTATAGCACAAAGCGTAAGTGTGAAAAAATATTTCTAGTCTTGTGAAAACCCAAACAAATTATTTTAACACAACGTTTCTGATCTTGTGGAAAGAGTGAAAACCATTACTGAAGTTGAATGGTGTTGCAACACACTGAGGGAGGCAGAGTCTTCAGTGTATAAAACTATGTATCATTATGTTGTCAGGAGCCTCTATTTTACATAGTAATTAACTGGAATAAATAATTGGGTAAAACAATAAATTGGGTAAAACAGGTGCAGATGAAAAGACAATCAGTAAACTGACCATCTGAAAATTCCCTAAAATGAAGCATGGCATGAAAATAGAAAACCATGAGCACTGAGGAGACATGATAGATAGCAAGTCTGACATATGTATATCATATATAGACATATAATATACCTCTCTATCTTCCCAACTATCATCTTCCTATCATGTAGACCATACATATGTTCCAGAAGACAATAATACAAAGAATGAGAAAAAACATGTTTTATGATATGTTAGCTGAGAATTAGCTAGACCTAACACAGTAACGATTTTACAGCCTTGGTAAAATCAGCAAGCATCAAGTATGAGAAAATAAAAGATGTTTACTCTGGGGAGCATTATGCCAATGTGAAAATACTAAGAAAAAAGAAGTTTTAGGAATCAAAACAGATGAACATGGGAGTGGGGGAGGGAGAGGCAAACCAGAAAACAGACTCAACTATAGAGAACAAACTGATGGTTGCTGGAGGGCAGGTGGATGGAAGGATGAGCTAAATGGTTGATGGGTATTAAGGAGGGCACTTGTGCCAAGCACTGGGTACTGTATGTAAGTGATGAATCACTAAATTCTACTCCTGAAATGAATATTATGCTCTATGTTAACTAACTTAAATTTATTATTATTATTATTTTTTTAATGTTTATTTATTTTTGAGAGACAAAGACAGAGACAGAGTGTGAGTGGGAGAAGGGCAGAGAGAGAGAGAGAGAGAGAGAGAGAGAGAGAGATCTGAAGCAGGCTCCAGGCTCTGAGCTGTCAGCACAGAGCCAGATGTGGGGCTCAAATTCACAAATCTGGAGATCGTGACCTGAGCTGAAGTCAGATGTTTACCTGAGCCACCCAAGTGCCCCTGAACTAACTGAAATTTAAATAAAATCTTAAAACAAAAGAAAACAAAAACAAAGAGAAAAAGAAATATTACTTAACAATAAGATTACAATTTAATAAATACTAGATGTCTCAATAGCAAAAATTCAAAGGAAAAGAGAATTAAAAGAATACAATGTGTAAGTAAAAATCAAGTTTAAACCAGAATTGTTTACAAAGTTTAAGTCAGCAGGTGAAATGCATTTTAAAACAAGCAAAAGTTGAGTTTACCAAAGACAGATGCTCACTTAAAATTTTCTAGAATGAAGTTTAGGAAGACTGAATGTGAACTCTATGGAAGCACAAAAAAGACAGGAATGGTATGAAAAAAAATTAAGTAGAAATGATACAAACAATAGCTGACTTTGTAAAAGTGAGTGAATGAAAAAATTTGTCTTATTCTTCAAAGGAAAAAAAATCAAGACATAAAGATCAAGGCATAGCATCATACCTCATATTACTGAATCACTATTTAATTTATCAAGAAAAGTCCAATTGTAGTCATTGAAGATTTGCCAGTTTTGGGTATTTGTTTCCCTTTCCCCTCTTTCTTCACACATTGATAATAAATGTCAGTTTATATTTTTGACTTATATTATTTCATATCAACCTCCTTTAGTCTCATATGAGCAATAATTTTATTACCTCTTTGCAAATATTAATAAAAAGATCCTTACTGCCGTTATTTTCCTTCTCTAAAACAGATCAGACTATTTTAAACACAGTTTCATCTGAAAATCTTTGAGAAGCAACATTTTCTAGTTAATTTTGGTATAAGTTTGGTCTTCCGATTATTTCAAAAATAGGTGGTATGTCTGTCTAATTAAATAGGGATATTTTCCAAAAAAAAATTCAGTATGCTCTGTGGTGGGCAGTAAGACGACTAAAAGACAGGGCACATGGACTCACACAGATCTGGATTCAAATGCCTCTGAAACCCTGCGTATTTTCTTTCCCAGGGTATTTCTCATTGTGCTGGTTGCCTTTTCCATCTTGTATTTGTTTCATACATTTTGTAAATTCCAGTCTTCATCCTTAATATTTGATCTTCTATTGGCACTGCCAATATTTCTAATTTTTTGCATTGACTATTTCAACTATTTTGTTGGTTATTAAACTATTGTCTCTGAGTTACAGATTTGCCATTCTGAAATCACCTCTGTGATTTGGGGGCTGGGACAGTGATGACACATGTATCAGTGATGACACACCGTATTTTCATGCGGTTTCCTGTTGGGTTTTGCAAATGGGGACACTGGGGAAGACTGGGGGGCAGGGGATGGAATGGAGGCTTTTTCCCGTTTTGTTTGCTTGCTGTTCTTTTCAGCATCATGTCAGTGATGGCCCATAGCCCTACACTAGCTGTTAATTTCAGTCCCATACTTCTTTTAGTACTCCCAGAACCAGCACTGTTCATAATAATAAAAGATAGAAACAACCCAGTGCACATAAACAGTAGAATGTATAAATATTTCATGGTCAACCCTAATGCAACAGTGCAAATGAATGAATGAATTAAAGTAACCTGTACTAACTTAAGTGAATCTCAAAGACATAATGTTAAGAAGGCAAGATAATGGAATATATACAGGATAATTCCATTTATATAATGTTCAAAAACATAGGACACACATAGGTGTTAGGAACTAGAAAGAAAAGTGAGAACATGATTACTTCAAAATTTGGTGGTTCTCTGTGGAGGAAGGAAAGAGATGTGATTGTGGAGAGACATCTTCTGGGTAATTAGATGAGTAAGTCCTATGTTACTCTTCTCTAAATTCGTATACATTATGTCTCAGTTTTTGTGCTTAAACGTTTTTTTTTTCATAATAAAACTAAAAATAGAATAAATATGTAAAACACAAAATTTCAAAGGTGGCCTAAAAAGGGCCTTGGTAAGATAAATGGTGTCATATAAATAGAAGAGATTCAGGGCTTTTTTAAAAGCCATGTTGGTAGAGATAAATAAAACCAAGTTTTAGAATTGTAAATATACTATTGAGATTTTCAAAAAAAAAAAAAAAAAGACAGCAAGGGAGAGAGGGAAGGAGGAAGGAAGGAAAGAAAGAAGGAAGGATGAAAGGGAAGAAAACGAGGAGTTAAGAAAGAAGGGAGAGGGCAAGAGGGAGAATAGAAGAAAAAAGTAAGGAAAGAGAAAAAAAGAAAAGAACAATGGTATTATCCCTTTCATAATTTCAAAGAGAGAGGGCTCTTTTCAACAATGGGAATTGTGTTTATGGGATCTGATGCAAGTTATGATTCTCTGTGTTCTGTGAAGGTGCAACAAGTGTGTTTTCATCACAAAAAAATATAATAGCAAAGAAGAATATAAATATTACTCAGCTATCCTCATTAGCTCTTATTCAACTTAGCCATTTTGACAAATTTGTTTGTTCTGGTGAACAATTATACAGTTTGATGTAGTCTGGCAGACAATTTCTTAATCCCTTTTAATGCTTCTGTATTACAGTTATGGAAATTACAATTGATTCCTTAAGGCAAAAGGCAAAATTTAGGTATTTAAAATGAATAAAATATTTATATTTCTTGTTACCCTTGCCTGAGGTTTGATTTAATAAGTTCCTTGTTTTTTTTAAACTTCATATTGACCCATATTGCCTAATATTTAAAAAAATTCTCTATACATGTTTATTTCTCCTTAATTTACTTATAGTGATGGAAGTAATACCTTGGCATTGCCTCTATTTAGAATGGTAAAAACACATTTTGTCGCCATGGTATTTGATCTTTTGACCTTGTTAATCAAAATGCTGAACAACCATTGCATTATTCACTCTAACTGGGCTCCTGGAACTAACCCATGAGACGTTATGGAATGCGGTAGTGTTGGATAAAGTTTCCTTATAAATGTTGAGTACCTAAACATCCAACTCACTGTGGAACACATACCTATTATGACAAAAAAGAAAAAAAAAGAAAGAAAACAAGAAGAGAAGACAGAAGTCTCACAAGCTATAGCACTTTTGTAATAGTTATGCCAATGTAATAGAAATGGTGCATATTACAGAAACCTTTATTAGCAAGCCCAAACTCCAGTGTTGTGAGTTTTTTTTTAAGTTTATTTATTTACTTTGAGAGAGACAAAGTATGAATGGGGGAGGGGCAGAGAGAGAGAGGAAGAGAGAGAATCCTAAGCAGGTTCCACGCTCAGCATAGAGCCAGACGCGGGGTTCTATCTCAAAACTGTAAGATTATGACCTGAGCCAAAATCAAGAGTCAGATGCTGAACTGACTGAGCCACCCAAAGGCTCCTCCAATGTAGTGAGGTTTATAGCAAGTGATACAACTTATGGTCTGCGGTTCAAATAAATGCTCAGACTTCCAGTTAAATTGGGATGTTTTGCTATAGTGATTTTTATTTCTAAAATGTCTAAGTCACATTCTAACTATTTTCAGATGATGCACATATGCCTTAAACATAATATGGCATTTTTCAAAACTATGTATTGCCATCAGGTGTGAGCAGAAGGTACGGGGGAAACTCAGATCAGGAAAATTTAAAGGAGGATCAAAGAACAGAAATCCAAAATATTTAGAAAGGCAAGGCTATCGATAAAACAGAAAGTTAGTCCATGCTGAATCAAAACAAGATTAAAAAGATTGAACTCAATAAAAAGTGACTAGAAAGAAGCTTCCATATAAATGTGTTTTTATAACACATTCTCTAGGCTTATTTATGCTAATACTTAAATCTCTGAATAACCAAGAGAAAATCTAACACAACAAATGGCCACTGGACATCTTTTCAAAGATGCAACTTTACTCTTGTGACTTGAATTACACCCACTGATAACTTATTCCATAAGTTATGCCATCTCTCTTGGTTCCTTCTTCCTCTGTTTCTTTCAACAACTAATTTTTTTTTCATGGTCTCCCACTAGTCAAAACAATAGTGACAATACCACCTCCCTTCAACTGTATACCCCTCAAATACTGCTTTGTCCTCATTGCTAATATTTGTGGTCCTATCTTAAGTACACTATTAGCTATTTTCACCTAAAATGCTGTTTCCAATTTTTTGAAAACTTGCAATTTGGTATCTGCAACCATCAGGACTGATCTAGCTGTTGCTCAGTTACCAGTGATTGCTGGTTGCTTTTCAGTCCTTAGCTGTCTTGACTTCTATACTCCCTCTTCTCTTGAAACTCTTTTTTCTCTTGGCTTCTAGAATGGAATTCTCTCTAGCCACACCTCCATCTCCTTGTAAACTCTATCCATGGCAAGTCATTCAGAACTCTACATGAGGGGTGCCTGGGTGGCTTAGTTGGTTGAGCAGCCAGCTCTTGATTTAGGCTCAGGTCATGATCCCGGGGTCATGAGATTGAGCCCCACATCAGGCTCTGTGCTGAGTGTGGAGCTTACTTGGGATTCTCTCTCTCCTCTCTCCCTCACCATGTCTTAATTTTTTTTTAATTTAAAAAGAAGTCTAGATGAATTATGATCTCATTTGCCTTTAGGTACAGTTAAATGCTGTATACTAGTCCATACATATATTCCATTCTCCTTCTACTGGTTGCAATGAGATTCCAAGTCTGACTATCCCAGCTACTTCTGTTCTCTTCCTGAGAGCACAGAAAATATTTTCTACTCTCCAAGTCCTAGTGAGCATGGGAAAATTATGTAAGTCTATTGCAGTTTTTACTGACTACTCTCCTAGCAGTATTTTACCATTCCTACCACACTGTGCATAGGACACTATGAGGCTAGATGAGAGATAATTATGAAGCTTGCCATTTACCTTAGAAAGAATTGCACACATTCCCTGTGTTTTGAGATTCTTCCAAACACTTTTGTTATTCTGTCATTTTCACCTTGCCTCAAGACTCCACCTGGAGACAGGGGCAAGTCATAGGGGTCCTTCTGAATGCCCTTTCACTTAAGATTCCTTCTTAATGACTATAATTTTCCTATTCTCCTCTCAGTACAGGTAATCTTTTTCACAGAACCATACAAGGTTTTATATCATTCCAATATTCAGTTCACTGATTCTGCTATAGCAGCATTTATTGAGACGTTAGATGCCATGGAAATAAAGTTGATTAGGAGAAGGAACATGCCAGGGTGTGGGGAGATGAAGGATTGAAGGGAGAATTACTACACTAAAAACATAGCAGTTTGTACTCTAATTTGAAAAATGGGATAGTAATATCGTGTAGAATAACTAGTTTGTACATTAACTTCTAGGGTTTATATAATATTATATATTGCATTTCTAACATATTAATATATATAATAACAATTTGACTCCTCTGTAACTATTCTTCTATATCTCACCATATAAAAGGTTCTATATCCAGAATCCTTATAACCTTTCATCTTTATAATTAATTATGTACTTATTTTCTCCTATCACACATATTTTCATATTTTATTTTACCAGCAAAAATGGGTTCATTCAGGAATAGCAGAGAATCGCAATTTGAAACAAGCAAGTATAGCAAAACCATAGGTAAGTCTAGAGAATAAAGGAGAAAAACACGCTTTTATAAATAAGAGAAAGAAAGAAAGAAAGAAAGAGAAAGAAAGAAAGAAAGAAAGAAAGAAAGAAAGAAAGAAAGAAAGAAAGAAAGTTGAGAGAGCTATTGTAAACAAAAAGTCCATTGGAGTAAACTAGGAGTTCAAAGTTTAGTGGCTTCTCATTGGCTGAGATGTCACTGTCTCTCATTGGTTAAGCTGTTGCCAGGAGAGGAGGAAAGTCTTCCTCCTGGTGGGTTAGTAAAGTAGTAGCTAAATTGTATTGACTTGAAAGCACTTCTCTTCCCTTTGGGTCTGCAATTAATAGAGTGGTAGGGTGTGAGAACTTCCCCTTCTGGGGTCCCAACTCTATTTTAAACAAGGTTTTCTACTATTAAAATTCACAGTAACATTGGGGCACCTGGGTGGCTCAGTCGGTTGGGCGCCCAACTTCAGCTCAGGTCATGATCACAGGATTTGTGAGTTCCAGCCCGGCATCAGGCTCTGTGCTGCCAGTTCCGAGCCTGGAGCCTGTTTCAGGTTTTGTTGTCTCCCCCTCTCTCTGCCCCTCCCATGCTCTTGCTCTGTCTCTCTATAATAAGAAAATGTTAAAAAAATTTAAAAAACATTCACAATAATGTTGAATTATTTGTAACAAGCATTGGAGAACAAGATGACATTTTTTCTTCTTCTTTTTTTTTTTTTTTAATATGCTGGTAGATGTTTGGACTCTGATTCTCAGACCTGAGCTCTTGTCAACCTTTAAAGGAAAATGCCAATGAAACAATTTTTTAAAATTTTTTAATAGTGACATTTTTCAGCTACCAAAATAAATAAATGTTTTAAATAACTCATAACAAACTTAACACAAATATTATTAAAATCTTAAAAATTTGAAAATGGTCAGACCTAGTGAGGTAGTTGTCAATATAGCTAGAATATCATAAAGTGCTGTAAGGTAGTAAAGGATATTATTAGTTCTATTTCAGAGTCATGTCCAAGGCTTCACCTATAGGTGAAATTAAATATGTGTCATGAATAACTTTGAGATTCCAATGTTGGGACATGATTGATTTTTCAAGCTCCCAATATTATCACATACTTTTCAGGACAACCTCAACCTATCTGCCATTTGGTTTGTGGTACTGTAACATTCATCCATTTTCTGTATCCAGACACATTAAGAAATCTTATTTATAATCAAATAATTTAGCAGCTTTTAAATTTTCAAAATGTCATGTTAAATATTTATTTTGGTTTAAATTTCCTAAATAAAAACCTCTGATCATGGGTGTTTGAACTGGCTGCAATAAACTCATCTGCTTTTTCAGGTACAGTGTTACATAAGAAAATAAGAGATAATTTAATGCATTGTTGAACTAATAATCCTTACCAATAAGGAAAGTCCAGATAGGGAGGATGTTTTATATGGGACAGTGATGACCAGTTTTCAGTACTATTGTGCAATACAAAGCATTTTTCTCTTGGTCATTGCTCACCACCTCCTGTCTCTGTCTCCTTTTCATTTCCCATGCTTTGACACTAATGTAGTTTGAATTCAAGATAAGGCATGGCCAAAAGTTACAAAATATGAATCACTTGAGGAATAATGAAGACAAACTGCCTGTTTTATAAATTTATATAAAATTTGTTTTATTTGTTTATATTTGTGAATCATGGGTATTATTACAATATGTCTATAATCTTTCTCTGGAGAGGAGAAAATTACTGCTGGTAAAAAAAGAAAAGAAAAGAAAAAAGAAAAGGAGAAAAAAGTTGCCTATATAGTGAAAATTAAAAGTGGAAAACAAACATATATCAAAACAAAGTCTTTACTCTGTTTGGGTGATATGAATGCCAGAAGGTGACTTGGCTCAAGAAAATAATAAAACGGATAACAAATATCAGAGAATCTATAGTTTAGAGATGAAAAACATGCCAAACACACGGGCAGCCTGGAAGTTGGCATGGACATTGTGCATTTTTCCATGCTTGGGGGAAAGCAGTGATTTCCTTCTGCCAAGTCGGCCTCAGTATTAGTGTCATAGAGATTCTTCCCATGTTTATGGAGATTGTCCAGGACTGGCTCATATGCTGAAAAGGATGTACTGGCACCTTTACAAATATGAAAGCCAGAAAGGAGCCGGCTGGAAATATTGAAATGTTGGTGTGAGAATTTAGCCTGCTTAGGAGAAAGGCCTGGGAACTTTTGCCAACTAGGACAACAAAATATTATAATATAGTGATGCAGTGATTTACAGATCATTTGAAAAACACTTTCTAATAAAATATCTACCTGACTTTGGAGGATACAGAAGCAAGTTCTTGGGATACCTTGGGTTGCTCAGTCGGTTCAGTATCTGACTTGGGCTCAGGTCATGATCTCACGGTTCTTGAATTCGAGTCCCGCATTGGGCTCTCTGCTGTCAGTGCAGAGCCTGCTCTGGATCCTCTAATCCCCTCTCTCTGCCCCTCCCCAGCTTACGCTCTCTCTCTCTCTCAAAAATAAATAATCTAAAAATAAAAAATCTAAAATCTAAATATAATCTAAATAAATCTAAAAATAAAAAAAAATACTTAATAAAATGGGGCACCTGGGTAGCTGAGTCAGTTGAGCAACTGACTCTTGGTCTTGGCTCAGGTCATGATCTCAGGGTCCTGAGTTCCAGCTCCGCATAGGGCTGTGCTGCTGACAGCGTGAAGCCTGCTTGAGATTCTCTTTCTCACTCCTCTGCTTGCATTCTCTCTCTCTCAAAATAAATAAATAAACTTAAAAAAAAAAGATGCAAATTTCTACCTCATTTGCTGAATCAACTGTGAAAGCACTGGAGAGGGAATTCTTTCTCTGTTTCTCTCTCTCCTTCCTTCCTTCCTTCCTTCCTTCCTTCCTTCCTTCCTTCTTCCAAACATCTCTCCCTCCCCTTCCCTTCTTCTCTCTCTTTCTCTCTCTTTCCATCTCCCTTCCTCCCTCCTTTCCTTCCTTCCTTCCTCCCACCTTTCCTTCCTTCCTTCCATTCTCTCTCCCTTTCTTTTTCTTTTTCTTTCTTTTTCTCTTTTTCTTTTCTTTTCTTCTTTCTTTCTTTCTCTTTCTTTCTTTCTTTCTTCTTTCTTTCTTTCTTTCTTTCTTTCTCTCTCTC
The DNA here is from genome assembly GCF_018350175.1 of Felis catus. Lineage (NCBI taxonomy): Eukaryota > Metazoa > Chordata > Mammalia > Carnivora > Felidae > Felis > Felis catus. The sequence goes on from NC_058375.1 coordinate 66,796,577, forward strand.
TTTCTTTCCCTCTCCCAGGCATTTGAGATCCAGTTAAGACTTGGTTTAGCTACACAAAAAATCAACTGGGTCTATACCACTCACTTGAAACTAGGTAAATCATGTCTAGTTAGTAAATATGTAGTTTAAAGTCTTTTAACAAGGAATTGTCACAAATGTGTAGCTTTTCTAGAACACTTATGTCTTGTAACAGAGGAAAGGGAGGCCCATTGAGAATAAATCTATACGCTGGAACACATTTTTCTTTTCTTTCTATATTATTTCTAGTTTTAGTACTAGTACTTCTAGTAACAAAGTATAAAATTAAAATGCAGGGCGATGTTGTTTTTTTTTTTAAGTATGGGTTTTGAGTCACATGGAGACAAGTCCAATTTCTACCTTTGCCACTTACTAATTATATAATCATGGACAAGTTATTGAACTAGCAAAGCCTAAAATGTCCCATTAGTATAATAGGAATAATGCAAACTTTATAGTTTTAAGAAGATAGAATGGGAGAACGTATGTTTAAAAAGCCCAGAGTAACTGGCATACAGTATGCATTCTGAAAGGCTATGTAATCTGTCTGAGAATTGAAAAAGAATTTGTTGAATACTTATGATATGCTAGACAATGATTCAGGGGAATACAATCTTTGTTCTCAGGAAAACTACTGAGAGGGCAACAAACAATAAACATATAAACAAGTAAATATAGAATATGTCAGATGGAATGTATTTTATGGTAGAAAATATAGTATTCTAAAGGGTAGCAGTTGGGCTGAAGGAATCATTTTTGTGTTTAGAAAGGTAGTGAGGGAGATTTCAATACAAAGGGGGTATTTGGCCATGTTTATAAGATATTTGGGGGAAAATTTTTTGTTGCAGGAACAGTAAGTGTAATTGTCTCGAGACAGAAGCATTACATTGGTGTCATTTTTGCTTTTTTAATTATTACATCCTCTTTATTGACGGGTAGTTTTAAGCAGCTGTATACATGCTCTTAAACATATGGTATTCTTCAGTCTGAAACAATCTCCCTGGCCGCATCTCCTATTTGCCTAATTAACTTCTATTAGTTTTTTAGATCTCAATTTAAATCCTTTCCTCTCCTCCTTGGGTTCACAGGGTAGGTCAGCTCCTCCTAAAACTATCCTCCCATGACCACATGTTTTTTCTTTTAAGAATTGCTCACATTTATCATATTTGTAATATTGTATTCATTTCTGTATTTATCTTAATAAATTTGGTCTGTAGCAGTAAACCAAGTTCCAGAGGAAAGTTTACATGTCAGTCATAGACAGCCATCATAACTTAGTGTCCAAAATATTTCTTGGAAAAGAATAAGTTTTCAATAAAAATTGTGCATATATGCATAGCAGTCAATGGGTGTATAAAGAAAGATAGGTAAGCATTTGGAAACTGAGACAATTCTATGTGGAATATAAAGTTATAAAGTTATACTTTATTTGGAAACAATTAATAAAAAGGTAATGGGATATTTATTTCCTTTATAGGACGGTGAACTTTGCTGACTTGTATACCTAACTTCAATTAGCTACATCTCTGATATGGTCTATAGCTCAAAGTAAATGAATACGTTCTGGAGGGCTCAGAAGTAATCCATCATCTCCCCCAGAAAATAGTATAAAGCGGATGTTCTTTGGCTGGTGGCTTAAAAAAAATGCTCGAATACTTAAAATAGCATACTCATAAAGCCTAAACCATGTCTCTGTATGAAAGGAATAATTAATATTAAGTACTTAAATTGTGTTTAGCTCTTCATATTAACTATGGCTTCTTCTGCATCAAAGATTCAACTACAGAGCAAAGGAAATAAATCTCCATATTTAAAAAAAAACCTCACTTGATCTTTTGTGTCATAGTAGTGCATAAAATATTCATGTCCTGGAGGAACTTAGTAAGCATTTAAAAAAAAAAAAAGAGACTTATTTATTTATTTATTTAGCTATTTAGCTAGCTAGTTAGCAATTTATTTAGCTAATTAATTATTAGTAGATAAACTAGGTAGAGTCAGACCTACTGTGTTTCAGCATGTTTCTTTGGCAAAATACATAGTATTGATCCATAAGTAATTTCCTATTAACAGTGTGGACTTTCACGCATCACTAGAAACTTTTTTAAATGAACTAATTTGATTCTCTTACGTGGTACTTCTAATGGGGAGCTATTTAAATTGCATTTTCTGAACACTGAACAGATATAGTCAAGAAATTTAATAGGTGGCAAGCTATATGGGAAAAAAATCATCTTACAGTTTCAAAGTCTAAGTATTAAGTCTGCTCATTTCCTACCAGTGTGACATTAACCAAATTAATATTCATAAATATTAGTTTCCTGGATTTAAAATGGATATACTACCTGACATACCTATCTTACATAGTTCTAAGAACAAAAATACAGATTTTTCTAAATGCACCTTCTATTCTTAATTAGCTAAGTGTTTACCTTAAATGATTACTGACTTTTGTCCAACATTATATTTGTACCTTTTTCTCTCCTCCTCCTCCTCATTACTATTATTATTATTATTTTATCATGATACTTTAGGAATTTATATTTATGTAATGTAGGAGATTATACTAATCAGATTTTTTCTAATATTGAATTGTCTTTGCATTACTGGGATAAGTCATTCTGGATCATCATATGTTACTATTTTTTATACATTGTGGAATGTGATTTGCTATATCACATCTAATTTTATAAATGAGTCTAAAATGTGATTTTTATTTTATTTTATTTTCCTTATTCAGTTGCATTTTACTTCACATTTTTCCAATCATTTCCAAGTATTTATTAAATAGTTTATTTTTTCCCCACCTAATGCTATATTACCCTCAGAGAATGAAATGGGTGGCTTTCTCTGTGTTCTGAACGTATGAAAAACATTGAATAAAATAAGAATTATTTGTCTCATTATTTGGTAAACTCTTCCTAGATTACTTTCACATTTGCTGTATAAACTAGTTATAATCTAGTTTTTTTAGGTACAAATCTCTCGTTTCTTCTCCTAGCTGACTCCTTCATCAAATGTTTGCATTTTTCTCTGGATTATAAATTTGAGAGTGAGCTCACCCTACTTAAGGTTTGCAAGTGACCGAGGCAGTGGCAACCTCCCTTTGGTTGTATTTCGGTTGTACTTCGGCTGTATTTCCTATCACTTTCCTATCACTTTCTTAGCTAAAGGTTCTATCCGTGCAAAGATGGTAGAAACTTGTTTCCCCTTCCTAATGGATGGGTGATTCATGTTCCACACCAGCCCTACCGCTGTCTGACTAGCTAGTTTCATGTGGGAACCAGTACCAACAGAGCAGGCTGTTCCCAGTCCCAGTTCCATAGACAGGACCGACTGTAGTTTTTAAGGCTCCTTCTCTTACGCCGGGAGTTCAGTTCCATCTCTGCCCTTAATCTTATTCCAACACCTCCTGATTTCCCTATTTCCACTGGTGTCCTGAACTCTTTTCTGTGGGACAGATAGATTTACCTTCTAACACAACCAATCCATAATGTCACACCTTTCTTAAATCCTCTAATGAACGCTTATCTGACTTAGAATAGAATTCAAACATCTAAACACGAGTAGCAGCATGTCCAACACTCTCTGTTATCTGCCACCATTGCCACAGGACCCTTGTTTGCTGTGCTCCACCAGGCCCTTAAATTTACTCCTTGAAAAAAACAGAGTTAGGTATACCTAGGGGTATTTGAACTTTCCGCTCTCTCTCCTTAGAATGCTTTGCCCAGACTCTTCCCATAGGGGCTACTTTTCTACATTTTGATCTCATATTTGGGGTCATCTTCCCAAGATCTCTTCTTTCATCTCTTATCTCAGGTAGCTTTCATCCCATTTTACATTTTCTATAAAGCCATTTGCTTAATTTCTTTTATCCCAGTCAGTGGACATTACCTTGCTTATTTATACTCTCTCCCATATAGAACATAAATTTCCTACTTCTGTATCCCTACTACCTAGGGTAGTGCCTTGTTTTTGGTAGACAGCATATACACACTTATTAAAACAAATTCTACTAAAATTAGAGGCAATCTCAATATTAAGGAAATAGTAACATTATTTAAAAGAGTTAAATAGGGGCGATGTTATCATGTATTTAAAAGTCTTAAAAATGTAGGAAAATGTAGTAGCTGGAATTGGTATTGGGTATCATAGAATGCCAAATTCAAAATTATGGAATACAGTGCAATCACATCCATGAAAATCATCTACTTTTTCTTTCTTTTTAATTTTTGATTATGGTTGACACACAATGCTACATTGGTTTCAGATGTACAACATAGTGATTCAGCAAGATCATACATTATGCTATGCTCACAAGTGTAGCTACCATCTGTCACCATACAATGCTACTGTGATATTGTTGACTATATTCCTCATGCTGTACCTTTTATTCCCATGACTTGTCATTTATTTTTTTTTCAACGTTTATTTATTTTTGGGACAGAGAGAGACAGAGCATGAACGGGGGAGAGGCAGAGAGAGAGAGGGAGACACAGAATCGGAAACAGTCTCCAGGCTCTGAGCCATCAGCCCAGAGCCCGACGCGGGGCTCGAACCCACGGACCGCGAGATCGTGACCTGGCTGAAGTCGGACGCTTAACCGACTGCGCCACCCAGGTGCCCCTCATCTATTTTTTAAAAGAGTACGTGAGAATGCTAACAGTGGTTGATTATGTGTGAGAAGATTCAAGTTGTACATGATGTTTTTATTGTCTTTTTAAATTTTCATGTTTCCCCAAATTTCAACAAATATGTATTTAGTAATAAAATAAAGTGATAAATACCATAAGTGAAAAGTGACTTTTTAATACCTCATTGATTTCTCTTGGCATTGATCCATATATAGACAATCAGCAAAAGACCATCACAATTGTGTATAAGAGTTGATAGAAGAGCAGTTGACCAAAACCTCTCAAGTCAGATAAAACTGCATTTATTATTTACAAAAATAATAGGCTTTATAAAGCTGGATAGGCTTTATGCATCAGATGGAATGTAGATGTAGATACAGAACTGAGAGCTTTGATCAAAACCCACATGTCCATACTTCCTTGGAACTTACAGTACAGGTAAGAGACATACTAAACAAGAATTATTAAGCAAGTGTTATGATAAGGAAAATAGGCTGAAGGTAGGGGGATATTATAGTTTAAGAATTAGACTACAGTTAATTAAAAGAGAAAAATTAGAAAATAATTTAGCAAAAATATTCAGTGATTTGAATTAAAGTTGTCCAGTCATAACTAATAGAAGGAGTTGCATATAATTGTATGTCTATTATATAAATTTTTACAGCTAGCTTAAGCAACATCTTAATTAAAAAAATAATAAAAACACATGGTTTGGGAGAACGTGACAATAATGTTATCCGCTTTTTTATTTGTTTACCCCAGTTGAAAGTTTTCCACTCACTGTAGATGTTGCTATCATTTAAATAAGCACATTTCACTTCTAGGCACCTATAATGATTAAATTCTTTCTCATATTGAGATGAAGTATTCTTTGCTTACATTCAATTTAACTCAATCTTCTGAACTTACACAGGATAAGCCTAATCTCTCAACTAAATGCTAGTTTATCAAGTATAAGAGACAGCTATCAAAAATAGGTATGAAAGGCCCTTAAATTGTGTCCTTTCCAGTCTAAGCACATTATTTTTAAATATATCACTGTTTCCAGACATAACTATCCTAGTTAGTCTCCTAGACCCTCTGAATTTGTGATGCCAGAATACAATTTAGTGATATAGGCAGACTTTGACTAGGAAAAAAAAAGGAAGGGGATATAGAATTACACAAATCTTTCCCTTAAATATAAAGCTGTAATAAGTATCTTACAGTACATTATTTATTTTAGCAGTCATATATTGTTTGATTCTTATATAACACATTTATTAATTGCTTTTTCTCTGATCCCCAATAATTTTCACATTACTAAAACCGATGAAACCAATTAGACCATTTCTTGTTTTATCCTGTTTATGGGTTGAATTGTGCCCCCCACCAAAATATATGGAAATCCTAACCTCAGTAATTGTGAACATAACCTTATTTGGAAATAGTCATTGCAGATGCAATCAAGTCATGTTGAAATCATACTGAGTTAGGTTGGATCCTAATCAAAAAGATTGGTGTCCTTATAAAAAGGGAAGAGTCACACACACACACACACACACACACACACAAGACCATTTGATAATGGAGGAAAACATTGGACTGATGCATCTACAAGTTAACATACACCAAGGATTGCCAGCATCACCAGAAACAAAGAAAAAGGCACGGAGCAAATCCTCCTCTAAAGACTTTAGAGAGAGCATAGTCCTGACTATACCTGGGTTTTGCACCTTTAGCCTCTAGAAATTCTAGATAATAAAATCTTTTGTTGTGAGCTACATAGTTTATTGTAACTTGTTACGGCAGCCATGGGAAACTAATACAGATTTTGGTACTGGAAAGTGAGGTACCTCTGTAAAAAATACCTAAAAACATAAAAGTGGCCTTGGGATAGAGTAAATGAGTAGAGGCTGGAAGAATTTTTTAGTGTTTATTCATTTATTTATTTATTTATTTATTTAGAGAGGAAGCGAGCAGGAGAGTGGCAGAGAGAGGGAGAGGGAGAATCCCAAGCTCAGTGCAGAGACAGATGCGTGGTTCGATCTCACGAACCTTGAGATCATGACCTGAGCCGAAATCAAGAGTCAGACCCTTAACTGACTGAGCCACCCAGGCGCCCTAAGGCTGGAAAAATTTTGAAGGACAAGATAGAATAAGTCTTAATTGCCTTGAAGAGAGTATTAATAGGAAATATGAATGCTAAAAGACCTGGTGAGGTCTCAGATGGAAATGAGGAACATGATTTTGGAAATGCCTTTGGAAAGACTACTCTTATTATAAATTGGAAGAAAACTTGGCTGAATTGTGTACTGCTGTTGGGGGAAAGTAGAACTTGCAGGTGATTAAAGGGGATATTTAGCTGAGGGAATTTCCAAGTAAAGTGTGGATGGCGCAGCTTCGTTTCTCCTTGCCGCTGATAATAAAATACAAGAGTAAAGAAATAAATTAAAGAAGAAACTATAAAGAAAATAGGAACTACTAAAGATTTGAAAGGTCACAGCCCATCCAATTGCAAAAAAAAAAAAAAAAAAAAAGACAGAGCATACTGTGAGAGAACACCAAGGGTGGGGCTGCACTAACTTTTGCTGAAGAGTTTAGACATGTGATTCACGGGGTCAATTAACCATCTCCGTAGAAACACTGCAAACTTGAACTGAAAGGGGCAGAGATGGGAAGAAATGAAACCAGGGTGCTGGAATTCTAGGATTCAATAAGCAGCAAATGGCCAGTAGGACTCTTTGGTTACAAACATGTGTCAACCTTCAAGAAAAAGAAAGAATAACTCCAAGGATGACAAGAACTGATTTCACCTTGATTTAGGACTTCTAGCACTCAGAACTGTGACCCCAAAACTTTTGTTTTTTTAAGCCACCCAGTTTGTGGTAATTTCTTATGGCATTCCCAAGAAACTAATATAACCTCTCAGCAGCTTTTGACAGTGCTTAATACTATCACAAAAATCTTCACCATAACTTCTATTCCACCAAGGTTTTAACTGGTGTCCCTACATCTACTATTGCCCACTTCCAATGCACTTTCTATCTTGCAGCAAGTGTGTCCTTTTAACTGCCATCATACTAGTTATTCTAGTCACGTGATACTCCTGTATGGCTGTCTTTAAAGAAATATTTCAAAGACCCATGTGCCTTGCATCCTATGGTTCCTCTATTCTCTAGAACCTCACGGGGAAATGCATGAACAGGGAATAAAGAGTGAGAATAAGGAATCATGTACCGAAAAGTATTATGGGCTTGACCTAGAAGTGGTGCACATGTGTCTTCTCACATTCCATGGACTAGAATCCAGTGACATCACCACACCTAGCTACAATAAAGACTGGAAAATAAAATCTAATCATATGGACTGGAGGAAGAAGATAAGGGTTTTGTAGCACTTAGAGGAATCTCTTCCACAGCTCACTGTATTTTTTAAATGTTTATTTTTTAATTTATTTTGAGAGAGAGAGACAGAGACAGAGGGAGAGAGAGAGTGGCAGAGAGAGAGGGAGAGGATCCCAAGGAGGCTCTGAATTGTCAGTGCAGAGCTTGACACAGGGCTCCAATCTCACAAACCATGAGATCATGACCTGAGCCAAAGTCAAGAGTTGGACACTCATCTGACTGAGCCCCCCAGGTGCCCCAGCCCACTGTATTTTTCATCCACTATGCATTTTATTTATTCTCACACATTTGAAACACTCATTGCTTCCCCAAGTGAGACAATACCAAGTATTTCCAGTGACAATATACAATTCAAAATTCAGAAAACTCTGTCAGGTTCAGTTATGGATTTTTCAGGTACAAGAACCTGTGCACAAAAAAGACAATTTATTTCCATCCCTAACACACACACTCAGACACAGAAGCTGGGACACAATAACATCAATAATAACTTCCATATGTAATGGAAAGAATGGGAGACATCCTGATGGTCAGACCTTATTAAGACCTCTTACCCTAACTGTAGGGGAAAATTTATTTAGATAATGATTATTCTACATGGGAAGTAATTTTTCCATTATTTTCAGGGCACCAAGTCTATTTTCTGGAAGATTCTTTCTTGCCCTCTACTCCTTACAGTTATATCACCAGCATGTGTTGGGGAAACAGCTTCCTGAGGTCTGAAGAGATGTTGCATGGTGTCCCCTAATGGTAAAAATGTAGAGTTTCAAATAATAGTTTACAGCTTCTTTCAAGTATAGTCCCTAAAAAACTTAGTTGATCTCTAATCTATTTATTTCCACTCAGATCTACATCCCAGTAACTACATCTCATTTTTCTAGACATAATTCCCAAGTCTGATTCACTTGCCTTTCCTTTTCACGTGACCCCCTTCTCTCAGATTAAGGCTAGCTATCGTAAGGATACCCGAGACGATCAATCACTTTGTTGTTAAAGTAAAACCTTCACTATGATATTTGTTATTAGGCTCGGCCAATTTGTATAATGAGAAGTCTAGCTGGACCTTTGTCACTGAAGACGTTTCTGGCCTTTTCCTTCATAACCAGAGTTCTAAAACAGCTTTTTTTTTTTTTTTTTAACAATTTGAGGCCCATCATTTCTGAATTTTCTCCATTAACTTTCATCTGTCCCTGAAATCAGCTGAATCTTGAATGAATTTACCTATTCTCTGTACCACCTTTGTCAATGCAGCAAGTAGTATTCAGCACACGTTAAAATTCTAAAGCCTTCAAACTACTTTCCATAGACTATAGACTTCATAAGCATGCTATTCTGCCATCACAGTTATTGAGGGGCCTCTTTTGCCATATATTTCTTCACAGAATAACAAAATTATGTATTACTATCAGTCTACTATATTTAATTTCTTATTGTCTTACCTTACATGACAAAGCCACTGCTATATGTCTTAAAATTTAATTTTGGTAGTACTCTACCCACCTTTTCTTACACCAAAATCTCTATCAATTGGGATTTAGTTAGGAAAACAGAAATGCATTTAATTTAGGGGTTTATGTAATTAAATATCAAGGTAAACTACATAAATCAAAAGTCTGCTAGATATTAGGGAATCAAAAAGTTGCCAGAAGCACAGAAAACTGCCAGCAGTGATCATAAATACCCTCAACATCAAAGTGGAATGGAAGTCCACAAAGCCACCTTGAAATCACCTTTCTGACAAAACCCACTTGTCTACCAGAAGGAAAAATAATAATAACTTCTATTTCTCCTCTACCTTTCAAAAGTTAAACAGTCACTGCTGAGTTGTAGATCTGATCCAGATCCTTACTGTAGGAATCCTGAAATATATAATGCTATGATATCTAGCCCCTCAAATAAAGGAAAAGAATAGACTAAAATGGTCACCTTGCCAATAGTCTGAATTTCAGCTGCCAACACATTCTGAAATCTTCAATCTCAGTTCAAGATCCTCTGAGATCTGTCAATTTCTCACAGTCACTGTTTTTCTTTTCTTTTTTTTTTTTAATTTTTTTTTCAACGTTTATTTATTTTTGGGACAGAGAGAGACAGAGCATGAATGGGGGAGGGGCAGAGAGAGAGGGAGACACAGAATCGGAAACAGGCTCCAGGCTCTGAGCCATCAGCTCAGAGCCTGACGCGGGGCTCGAACTCCCGGACCGCGAGATCGTGACTTGGCTGAAGTCGGACGCTTAACCGACTGCGCCACCCAGGCGCCCACAGTCACTGTTTTTCAATGCTAAGGCTCAGTCATTCTGTATTTCTGACCTGAAACATGCCATGTATCCCCTCAAGCATAGAATTTGCTTTTTTTTCTTTTTGGAATATTCTCTCATTCACTCTCCCATTTCTCAGCTAACTTCTACTCTTTCCTCAAATATCACATTAAATATTATTTTCTCGGCCTTTTTGTGAATCCCTAATATAGTTTAAATCACATCATTACATGTTTATATTGTACCGTGTCCTTTAAATTTCTTTATTCTTAATGTGTATCACACTTAATAAATAATTTTTTCTCTTTTCCCCCACTAAATTTTAATCTCCATAAATTTATGGACTACCTTTATCTTATTTACCATTTCCCCAGAAATGTTCTCTCATATGTTAACTAAATCTATTTTAAAATTATTTTGTTGTATTGTTCAAAATTATTATTTGTTGTATCTTTTAAAAAGATTCTTAAATGGTTAGCTTAAATTCATTATTACATTTCCTTCATATTTCAAAAGGAGAAATTAAAGTTAGTCTAGCATAACTTTTGAGTAATTATTGTTTTAAAAAATCAAGTTAAAATCAATTACCTGAAAACTAAATGCATTGTATTTTGGTACATGTCTTAGCAAAGAAATGGACAACATAGTCTGATTAAATGGCATTTATTAAATGTGTACCACTGAAGGTGTCTCTACTCATTCGTTGCCGTAGAAAAGACAAAGATAAGCCAAAAAACAAACAAACAAACAAACAAACAACAACAACAACAAACTTCCTTCAAAGGAAGTAGGATACAAATAAGAAAAATACACAAATAATTGCAATATTGAGCAATTTCATTAATTGTCATTTTATCCAACTACCATTTAGAATGGATTTTATAAGATTACTTTGTCAAGTGCATTATATTGAGGTCTGCATGTTTTGTATAAAACTTTTTTGTGGACAGTTTTTGTTCTTCTGTTGTTTTGTTGTTGTTGTTGTTGTTGTTGTGTTGTTATTTGGCTGTAGGTTAGCTAATCAAAGAGTGGGGCTCCATCTTTAATTAACAAAACAAATATTAGTAATCTGGGACCTTTAAATAGACAGTGGTGCAGTTCTTGCCAAATGTTCATTTGAGACATCTGATACTTGAAAGAGGCTTTCTTTTGTACTGGTTAATTATCTCTTCCTCCAGATTTGGTAGGTAGGCTCAATCTGTTTTAAGTTAGGTTTTCAGGATGCAGCATATGTGGACTTCATTATCTCAGTGTCCCATAAAAAAGGTCTTCATTGAATTACTTCTCATGTTAAACTTGTAGCTTTTATAGCTGAACAATGTCCACATTTTTCATAAAAATGTGTGAAGACATCTTCCATTATGTTCTTCAGTGTCCCGAAACATAAGAAACCACATGTTAAAGTCTTCCTACAATTATGAGCCAAGAAAATGTTTGTGTCTGAAGACAACCTTGGGAGAACCACATTTTTCCTTTTTGCTTTGACTGCCAAGATGAACAGACATAAATTCAGTGTTTATCTACAGTGATTGACTCATCACAGGTGCCTGATAATAGCAATTCTTCTCTTCCCTTAAAGTGCTTTTTTTCTTGGCAGGCCCTGGAAGGAATGTTTAACAGAATTGCTTTGCACTGTATTGAAGCTGATTCAAATTCCTTAGAAAACAACAAACCAAAAACAAAAGCTCTAAGTATAAATAGTAAATAATCAAATAAACATGATAATTACTTAATCATGTTATCCAATGCATGATGCATTAAATATCAGTAACAGCTTACCTTAGTTTTTATAACACAAAGGTAGTTACTTCATTTTTATACATTCCTCTTATTATGACAAGAAAAAAAATCCATGTGAAATAATGTTCTGAACAGCCTTCTCTTTTTTTCTTTAAGGAAAACAATCTATTCATTCAAATTTCTTTATATATCTATATTGAATTATAAATTTTGAACAACTATGCACTAGTTAGTATATTTGAAATTGATTATAAGTGTATTAATCTTAGAGAAATAAAAATGTAAAAAATGTTTATTCTAATGTAAATTATTATACCTCACCATTATATTTACCAAAAGACCAAAATTTCTCAGGACAAAGAATTATGAATCAAATGTTAATTGAAGAATTACATTATTATAGTAATGGCTATGAAGTAAATATATAAACTTTGAGAGATTAACATGTAAGAATACATTCTTAAAAAACAGTAATTTTACTGTTTCACTCATGGACCAATCTGTAGAGCTGTGCAGAGTTTTGACCACCCATAATAAAACCATAATAATCCATTTTGCTCCTCATAAGAATTTCCTTTCTATATTGCAAGAGCCATTGGAATCTTGGTCATTTTAAAATGCTTTTTAAAACATGAGGATCTATAAAACATATAATTTTGCTAAAAACAGAAAAACCCATGTTATTTGAATTACTGGTTATAATTTTGGAAAAAATTGCTTTAGTATATAAGGTAACATTTATGAAGCTTTTTATTTGGTGTTTTCTTTGTTGTTTTGAATAACAGTACAGATTGTGAAAAGCAAGCATAATAAATCATTTTCTGGTCTTTTTGAAATAATAGGGCAAACAAGAAAAAAGTTTTCTTAATATGTTTTATTCATTTGAATACCTATGTAATTTTAGTCATCTTGTAAATTCACGTATCAGTAAGAGCTGTTTTTGTCTTGCTTTTTGAAGAAAAAGAAAAGATTCATGAAGTATAGCCCTGATCATTACAAGCATTAGAATATCCTTTTAGCCAAAACCAAATAACTAATATTCCTCTCACTTCTGAGTTAGACCTTATTCATGTAACATTATTCTTATACAGTTTAACACTGGAAAGCCTGGTTATTACCAAATGAAATGTAGAGTGACCAAAGAGTGGTCATTCAGAAGTTTTATACAGCTTCGTTTCCAGTATGTGTCCATGATATATACTTTTCCCAAACAGGGACGTAGCAGGTGGAAAAAGACATATCATACAAACTTCAATTTTAAAATGCAGGAGTAGGGGCGCCTGGGTGGCTCAGTCGGTTAAGCCTCCAACTTCGGCTCAGGTCGTGATCTTGCGGTCCGTGAGCTCGAGCCCTGCGTCGGGCTCTGTGCTGACAGCTCAGAGCCTGGAGCCTGTTTCAGATTCTGTGTCTCCCTCTCTCTCTGACCCTCCCTCGTTCATGCTCTGTCTCTCTCTGTCTCAAAAATAAATAAACGTTAAAAAAATTAAAAAATGCAGGAGTAGATATAGTAATATTAGATAAAGTTCAGTGCAAAGAAAATCACCAGGAACAAACAAACAAAGAGTGCCCAATGATAAAAGGGTCAATACACCAAGAAATTATAGCAACCCTAAATGTTTACGGGTCAAATAAGAGAACTGTAAAATACGTGAAACAATAACCATTAACACTAAAAGGAGAAACAGACAAATCCACAATTATAGTTGCATCCATCAACACCCCTTTCTCAATTGGTAGAATAACTGGACAAAAATCATCAAGAGTATGAGGAAGCTCAACACCGTCAATTAGCAACACCTACCTGACATTTATAGAATACTTCATTCAGGAATAGAGGAAAGACATGTTTTTCAAGCATCCATGAAATGTATAACAAGATAGCTGTATCCTGGATCATAAAACAAACCTTGGCAACTTGAAATTAATTAAAATCACACAGAATGTTCTCTGATCAAAATGGAATTAAAGGAATAGTGCTAGAGAGATAACAAGATAATTTCCAAACCCTTGGAAACTAAACAACATATTTGTAAATAATCCATGTGTCAAACAGGTATTCTCAAGAGAAATTTTAAAAATTACATATTTGAATGGAACCAAAATGAAAATATATCAAAATTTGTGGACACACTAAAATAGTGCTGAATACACTATTAGATGCATACTGAAAAAAAGAAGAGTTTCAAATCAATAATTTTATCTTTCACCTCAAGAACATTAAAAAAAGTATAAAATAAACTCCAGCAAGTAAAAGAAATAATAAAGATAAGACTAGAACATCAACATTTTTTTAAAAAAAATAGAGAAAACTCAATAAAACAAAAAGCTGGCTTTCGTTTTTTAAAGAAAAGATCAATAGAACTGGCAAACCTCTACAAATACTGACAAAGAACAAAAGAAGACACAAATTATAAATATCAGAAATGAAACAGGATATCACTACAGATGTACAAATATCACAAGGAAAATAAAGACACACTATGAGTAAACACAAAATTTTGACAACTTAAATGGACAACTACCACAACTCACCAAATGTGAAACAGGTAGTTCAAATAGTCCTCTACCTATCAAGGAATTGAATTTGCTTTTTAAATTTTTTTAAGTTTATTTATTTATTTTGAAAGAGACGGCATGAGTGGGGCAGGGGCAGAGAGAAAGGGGAGAGAGAGAGAATCCCAAGCAGCCTCCTCACTGTTGGTGCAGAGCCCAACATGGGACTCGAACTCACAAAACCATGAGATCATCATGGTTCATCAGTGTCATGGTATTGAATCTGCAGACATCAAAATTCAAATAAAGCATCTTTAAAATTACTCAAAAAAATATGGTGGTATAAACCAAACAAACATGTACAGGAGTTATAAGTTGAAAATTTCAAGACTTTGATGAAACAAATCAAAGAAGATCTAAAAAATGGAGAGACATGTTATGTTCATGGATTGGAAGACTCAGCATAGTAAAGATGTCAGTTGTTCCAAAATTGATATACAGGTTTCATATGATTACTATTAAAATCCCAGTGAAATTTTATATGTAAAGGGAAAGAAACTGAAATAGCTAGAAAATTTTCAAAAATACACAATAAACTAGAATAAAACCAGTCTACCTAAATATACTTATTTAAAAAAAAATTAGAGAGAGAGAATGGGTGAGAGGGAAGAGGGAGAGAGAGAAAATCCCAAGCAGGCTCTACACTCAGTGAGGAGTCCAAAGTAGGGCTCAATCTCAGAATCGTAAGATCATGACCTGAGCCCAAGTCAAGAGTCCAATGTTCAAGCAACTGAGCCACCCAGGTGCCTGAAATTTAAATCTTATTATATAGCTATAGTAAACAGAAGTGTGTAGTATTGAAATAAAAATAAACACAAAGATCAATGGAATATAATAGAAAAGCCAAAGTCTGACTGACAAAATTATGCCCAATTTATTCCTAAGAAATTTACAATAGCAATTTAATAGAGGAAAGATAATAATGTCAACAAATGGTGTGATAGCAACTGGTCATCCAGAAGCAAAAAGCAAATAAGTAAGGGAAGGAAGGAAGGAAGGAAGGAAGGAAGGAAGGAGAAAGAAAGGAAAGAAAGAAAGAAAGAAAGAAAGAAAGAAAGAAAGAAAGAAAGAAAGAAAGAAAGAATAAAGAAAGTTCAACCTAAGTCTCTATACTTATATATAGTATATATAGTATATAACTTTGTATAAAATTAAGGCAAATAGATCACAAAATTAAATGTGAAACATAAAACAACAATAAAACGTCACTGGAATCTCGGGCTAGGAAAAGGTTCTTTTAGACTTGACACAAAAACTAAAATCAATAAAAAGGGAAAGGAAAAAGTGGACTGAATCAAAATTAAAAACATTTTCTCTAAGTAATATATTAAGACAATACAAATACAAGGTAAACACCAGAAGAAAATATTTTCTAATCACATCTGACAAAGGACTAATACTAAAATATATAAAGAACTTTCAAACTCAACAGAAAGCGGGAAAAAAAGACATAAAGAAACATTTCATTGAAAAGGATATCAGACGGTAAAAAAGCACATGAAAAGATCATCAACATCATTAGCAATTAAGGAAGGCTAAATTAAAATCACCATTAAAATAATGGTGATATATCACTATATACCTATCAGAATGGCTAAAAAGTAAATAAAAAAAAAGAGACACCAATTGCTGATGAATCTGTGGAAAAACCACTCATATAAGATATAAGATATATTCAAGTGATATGTTCAGAGTGCTGAATGAGAGTAATCTGGTCAGTCTCTCATTTAAAAATCCTGTAGAGATTCATCCCAGGGACAGGTACAAATCAGAAATAGACTATTACCCAAACAATAAACTTTCCTCAGCTCAGCTCACTGCTATATCAAACTTGAAATGTCTATGAAGGAAGAAAACAACATTTGAATTCTTAACCATTATATTTTTTTAACTGTTTTAATACAAGGTCGAGGATTCAGTTATTAGACGTGATGATGAGCAGAAACATTTGGACAACAAAGAAAGAAAGAGTGAGAGAATCTAAAGGTCCTGATAAGTGACACAGATATTGGAGTTTTCAGATTAACAATTTAAATAATTGTTGTAAATATATTTCATAAAACAGGGAGGATAACATGGAACATGACAGACGAAAATGGAGAAATGCGTAAGATATTTAGAGTCTATCTTAAGAATCAAACAGAAAATCTACACCTGAGAAATGTATTGTCTGAAATTTAAGAACTCATTAGATGACTTCAAGAGGAGACTAGACATTACAAAAAATTGTGCTAATGAAGTGAAAGACAGGACAATGGAAATGTACTTTATCTAAAGTAAAGCAGAGAGAGCAGAAGTAATTGAAAATAAAGCTAGGTGCCTAAGAGATATGTGTATTACAGTGTAGAAAGATACAATATATGCCTAACTGGAGTTCCAGAAGGAAAGAAAAAGAATAGGAAAGGAGAAAAAAATGAAGAGAGGACGGCTAAGAATATTTCAAACTCATAGTTCCAGGAAACCTAGAAAACCTTGTAAATGCATTATTTACAATCCAAAGACAGCAAAGTTTTTTTTAAGATATATCTTAGTCAAACTTCTGAAAAGAAAAAATCTTGAAAATAGCTCCTTCAAAACAAAACAAAAAACAGAAACCAGAAGAAAATGGAATGTCATATTGGCAGAAGTGAAAACTTGGTTTCCATGTCTGTTGAAAATACCCTTCAAAGATGAAAACAAAAAAAAAAAATGCCATTTTTAGATAAGACAAATCTGAGATAATTTGTCATTAGCAAATCTGAAAAAACAAAATTCTAAATGGAAAAATGTATACATAATTGTATATTGATGGTACAAAACACTAAACCACATTCAATAGCAGTTAACACAGAAGCTATAATCTGCAGAATTGGTTGTTTTTATATTCAAATTTTCTAGAGATTATACATTCGGTTTTTTTTGTTTTGTTTTTTTTTGTTTTTTTTTTTTCAACGTTTATTTATTTTTGGGACAGAGAGAGACAGAGCATGAACGGGGGAGGGGCAGAGAGAGAGGGAGACACAGAATCGGAAACAGGCTCCAGGCTCTGAGCCATCAGCCCACAGCCTGACGCGGGGCTCGAACTCACGGACCGCGAGATCGTGACCTGGCTGAAGTCGGATGCTTAACCGACTGCGCCACCCAGGCGCCCCTATACATTCGGTTTTAAAGTGCTTGTTTGTTTAGATGGAAAATTTAAATGAAGAAAGTAAACTCCTCTATTCATAATATAAATATAAAATGAAGATCACATATAAGTCAAATAAAATACATATATTGAGAAGCAAGAAATTTATTTACTGAAGCTGCTATTCTTGTATCTCACATAGTGTTCTTCTTATCCATAAAATCTACTGCTAAACTATAAAAGGATTGAGATTTTAAAACTATGCCTTGCACAAATTGAGGAAGCTGTAAATATTTCCTGGAGGTAGTCTTTAGAGATATGAAGTTGATGATTCCATCAGTATAATTCTAATTAATACCATATTATAAGTTAATCAAACTGAAAATGAATGAAAATGCACAAATATCAAAGGCGTATAGAAGTATGAGAAGGCTTGCCTTGGAAAGTAAATTGAAAATCAACCAGGGCTCAGTCTAGTGGCATTTAGCATTCCTATCACCCATAAGCTATATGTGATATAATTATTATCAGCATTTATCCTGGAAACAGTTAATCCATTACTTAATATGTATTTGGAATTGAGTCAAGGAAAATATCAGATAGAAAGAAGTTATTTGGCGATTTGCAGTCTTTGTGAGTAACTCATGCTTGTAAACCCGGCTGTATGATTGCCTCCATTTAATCCGTCTTTTTCATTTTTAAAAAGCCACCAGTTATCTTGAAAAAATAAAATAAAATCAGCCTCTTTTTCAAAGATAGAAAATTGTATCTTAGTGTAGAGGTACATAATGCACTGATGCTGATAACAAAATGGAATAAAGAAAAATTAAAGACATTTAGAGCCTAGCTCTTACAAGATGCATTTGTGTTCCTCAAGCTGACTTTATGTAAGTGAACACAAAAGAAATAGCACCATCCAAAAGGCAAAGAAAGAATATGGCAGGAAGCCTGAGTTAGGGAAAAATGTGGAAGGAGGACGAGTGGTACTGAACCCAAGACAGGAAAGTCATAAGCTGGCAGGGGGATCAGAACAAAATGAGCATAGAGGGACAGAGACGTGTGACTTTGGCATTGGCACACAGCACTCCGATGCTGTGTTTGGTACGTAGGTTATGTTCAGTTAGCTGTTTGTAGATTTTCAAAATTCGGAGACCATGTAAAGTTCCCACTAAGATGGATATGTGAGAGGTGCGAAACAGACTGGCAGGCTTCTATCCCACATTTTCCTTAAAATTCGCTATACATACATTACAAAAAAAAAAAAAAAAGGAGAGTCTGAATATATTGTAGAATACAAAAGAAGCATGTGGCATGGTCATGTTGCCAGGGCCTCAGAAATGTGTTCTACAAATTCTTCCTTCAGTGGTACAATAAGACCGATATGTATCATGTTCCAAATTGTTATCTGATGGAGGAATCAAGTCTTGTTTCTCCCATTATGAAAATCTACAATGAGTATTGTGGTTATTTAAAAAAAAATCTTTATTTTTTAGACAGAGAGGGAGAGAGAGAGAGAGAGAGAGAGAGAGAGAGAGAGAGAGAGAGAGCACACAAGCAGTGGAGAGGCAGAGAGAAAGGGAAACAGAGGGGATCCAAAGTGGGCTCTGGGCTGGCAGCAGAGAGCCCTATGTGGGGCTCGAACTCACGAATGGCAACATCATGACCTGAGCCAAAGTCAGATACTTAACCTACTGAGCCACCCAGGTGCCCCAGAGTATTGGGGCCATTTTTAAAAGTTGGGTTAAATGTACATTTTCCCTCAAGGTCATTACATGTTTCTTCACTCACTTTTATGCAAATGTACACAAATGAAATAAGACCATCCAAAAGGCAAGAGATATTAGAGTAGAACAGATTTGGTGTTAGGCAAAGAGAAATTAATGTATAAGAAAGAGGACCATGTTATTTCCCTGATAAAAACACAAGATACATTCATTATAATAAAATGAAAACAAATAACTTTTACTGAATACTGACTACATGCTAAGAACTCTTAAGTATTATATATATTAACTCGTTTTAATTCTCAATCATACTTAGAGATAGGCATCAGTATTATTTCTACTGCATCGAAGAATAAATTGACACATTGAGATGTTAAGTTATTTGTCCAGATTTACATTTCTAATAAATGGCAGAGCCAGAATCCAATCCCAGGCTCTCTGCAATTCCCAAGTGTGGCACCTATCTCTGACTTCAGAAGCTTGAACATAAAGCATCCCTCCTGGATGGTCCTAAAGCACACCGTAGGCTTACTCCCATTATATAAGATAGTTGTATCTTCCGCTTTCCACTTCTTATTCATCTTCCCACTAGATTGTAACTTTTTACAGAATATAACTCGACATGCATTTTGTTCATCACTATATTCCCATCATCAAAATAAGCCTTGTTATTTGGAGCTCAGTGATTGTTTGCCACAAATGAATGAGGGTGTTCATATTGACGACTGACTCTGTGCTACATATAATGTTGGATCCTTCCTAATTGTCCCAGTGAGTAATGCTGAAGAAATTAATAAGTGAGTGAGAACTCAACTGAGTGGCCAAGTCACTTGCAATGTGATGTGACTAGAAATGAGCTAAAGCCACAAATTAGAATTCCTGCTGCTTTTTGATGACATTTAAAATTTTCATTAGTAGATTTATGTCTCTAAGTTAGAAAGTGTTTCCAAAAATAATTTACCTGGGAGTACTGGATCATTATTTATCATTTGAGTTCTTTCTCTGTCCCTCCATCCCTCCTGCCCCAGTAGTCATAAAGAGAGTACATTGGTGTGGAAGTGGTTATGACACTTGGTTCTTGGCCTCATTAAATTATTCCTGTGTTCAGATGGGAGTGGGATCTCACTCCCTAGAATTTTAGAGGAGTTGCATATAATATCCCTATGCTCCTGAGGAGTCTAAAAAATACCAACTCCCATCTGGAATGATCTCTTCTCTTCTCTATCTCCTACAATCCTGTATCCCTTTATTCCTGCCTCCCTCTTTTCATGGGATTTTTCACTCCTCTCTACTAAAAGGATCATGTCCCAGTTGCTCCTGGGTTGAAACGGCAAAATAAAAAAAATGAGTCTATTTCAGGGTTTGTATATCCATTATTGGGAAGGGGAGAAGGGGGATATTTTACCACTTGGGCCCGGGGGGTGGGTGAAGAAATGGGTTGGGTTCCTCTTTTGTTATCAGTCTGCTAGGGCTGCTATGACAACATGCCGCAGACTGGGTGGCTTAAGCACAGATACTTTTCTCTCACTGTTTCTAGAGGCTGATGGTGCAAGAGCACAGTGTTGACAAGTTTGGTTTCTCCTGAAGTCTCTCTCCTTGCCTTGCAGATGGTTTTCCTCATTGTGTCCTCACATGGTCTTCTCTCTATAAGTGTGTAGTCCTACTGTCTGTCTCTTCCTTTCCTTATAAAGACACCAGTCCTGTTGGATTAAGGTCCCACCTTTGTGACTTCATTTAACCTCAATTATACATTTCAAAGCCCTATCTCCAGCACAGTCATGTCAGACTTTAATGCTTCAGCATATGAATTTTGGGGCACACAACTCAGACCATAGTACTTTCCTTTTCATATGTGAATTCCTCCTAAAATATTTATAAATGCCTGCGCCTTACAGGAAGGAGTAGAATTTCAGAGAGTTCTTGACTCTTGTGAGATGAGATGCAGAGTCCTCCTATCAATATGACTTTTACTTTTTTTTTATTTTCTGAGCTTACATTTATGCCCTTTATATACTTCATTTCAATTATTCAAAAATAATTTTTATTCTTCTCCTTCAGTGTGGTGCAATACATATTCAGGGCATAATTAATTTTGCAGGGTTGCCAAATTGTCCAGAGAATTCATTGTATTTTTACATCAGGCCATTTCTATATTGTTGTAGTAACCTTTTCCTTCTTCACTTAGTTCTGTACCCAGGGAAGCCGTTGACCTCTGGGGTATTAGTGTAAGTATTTACATACACAGAAGATCCTACCTTGTTGAGTGTTCAAACAGTCCATTATTAAAAGATATTCTGGAAAGTTAGGATGCATATTAAACACATAAGAGAAATACTCATATATACTTTTAAGAATATGTCACAAATATCTCAAACTGGTAGTTCGGAAATACAGCTTCCTACACAAATTTGTTTCACACCCTGTCTTTTGTTTGGTTTTGTTTCTAATTGACATAGAATGCTTTGGGGTGAGGATAATCCTTGCCTTTTGGTCAAGGACAAATTTCACCACATTAACCACTATTTCTACTAGCTCTATTACACCACCTTCCCAGCCACAAGAGACATGCAAGGTTTGCATTCTCTGTTTTAAAAGGCAGGCAATCTGTGATATATGAACATTTATAGAATGTAAATTATTTATTTATACTGCCAGAAACTCAGAAACATTAGGGTGGATGATTGGGTAGAAGCAACATAAGGTGAACACTAAATTTTAGACGTCTATTATTTTTATGGGGATGAATAAATTATTTGCATATTTTAAGTATTTGTATCAAAAACCATAGACTATTAAGAAATGGCCTACACGATACAGTTTATAAAATAATAAACAATATGAATTGCCAATAATTCGATTTTAGAAGACTTCATATTAAAATTCATACTTTTTTTTAAAGATCAGAAAAACTAATAAAATTGTGGAATGAATTCCTACAATCAGCGTAGCAAAGTATTGGTGTTCACTGTCCCTGTTACTTCTTATGGCTTTATTGCCTACTCAGTTTCTCAACTTTTATATATGTGATGTTACTGGTCCCCACAGGTTTGAATTTGTGACTACTACTTTATTTTCCCACTTAGCCTGCTGAAAAATGAAAAAAAAAAAAAAAAAAAACAACCCCACATCTAACCAGTTTAAGCAAAACAAATGAGTTTATTTGCTCACATAACTGAAAAGTTCAGGGATGAGCTCTCTTAAGGAACACCAGAATGCAGAGATTCCAGGAGTTTTGTTTCAGCTCTGATACCCTTTGCTTTTCATTAGACTATTCTTTCCTTTGGCTCCATTCTCAGTTTAAACAATATTTAACCTAAATTGTTTGCACAGCTACAGATTTCAGAGACAGGGGAACATCTCTTGCAAATATCTTCAACAGATCTCAGGGATAACTTTTATTGGCTTCAATGAAGCCATGATTTGCTTTCTGACTAAATACTGTGGCTAGTGTTTGGAGTTCTCCAATTAGGCTTTGGTCATATGCCCAGCCCTAGATTTCATGCAGCAATGGAACAACATGGACTGACTGGGGGCTGTGCTTGTGAATTAGGTCAGACAGAACAGAATATTTATTAATCTCCTACTGCCTGACATTCCCATCTTTTCTTCAACTTAGGTAATCTTAAAGCATTTTTTCTTTTTTTTTTTTTTTTAATTTTTTTTTTCCAACGTTTATTTATTTTTGGGACAGAGAGAGACAGAGCATGAACGGGGGAGGGGCAGAGAGAGAGGGAGACACAGAATCGGAAACAGGCTCCAGGCTCTGAGCCATCAGCCCAGAGCCCCACGCGGGGCTCGAACTCACGGACCGCGAGATCGTGACCTGGCTGAAGTCGGACGCTTAACCGACTGCGCCACCCAGGCGCCCCTTAAAGCATCTTTTCTTAACGTGATACAACTATACCATCAACTAATTCAGACACATTTCAAAGCCTTCTTAGTATGGGATTACCTAATATCTCATGCACTTCTTGTGTAAAACTCCTAGTCTAAGATATCTGGTAAACTAATAAGCCTTTCTTTTGTCTAGGATCAGAGTGACTGCTTATGGTCTGGAACTCACCCTCATCACGCTCAATACACTGTTGCAGTGAGTAAGGAGGACATCTTCAGTAAAAACTTTATTTGGATAGGGAAAATAGAGAAAGGGTACATAGTATTCATCTTTCCACACCAGGCACAATGTCCTTTTTCTACACGTGGCAAAGACTCCCTGCTCTGCAGTGAAGAGAGTTCTCTGATCAACCAACCTTCCTGTTCCTGCTTCTTTTTGGAAGTTTTCACAGTTTCATTTTCCTATAATATCATATTTGAGAAAGAGATTTGGAAAAATACCTTTCTGGCAATTGTTGTGGTTTAGCTTTGCCTTCCCATTGGTACGGATTTGGATCAGAGTGTCTGGGGATTGCTTTAGGAGTTAAATAATTGTAGGACTTTGTTTCCCAAACTTGGGAATTTATCAAGCAATACAACTAATTCCATTGAAACCTATGTTGGCCTCCCATAAATCTGCATTCAATCTACTCCATGGGGTAATCAACAGAGCCAAGGATCTAGAGGTTTTACTCTTTAATCCCAGCATAGGTATTTGTTTTTTGGCAACTGCCCTTGAAAATATTTTGCTCATAGCTCTTGTCTTTAGAATAATGGTTCTCCATCTTCTCTCTGGATCTCCACCTCTAAAACAATAAAGTGAACCTATCCCTGCCTCAGTGAATCCCAGTATATTTCTCTTTATTTATATTATTTTTTATTTTTTATTTTTTAATTGTTTTTCAACATTTTTTATTTATTTTTGGGACAGAGAGAGACAGAGTATGAACGGGGGAAGGGCAGAGAGAGAGGGAGACACAGAATCGGAAACAGGCTCCAGGCTCTGAGCCATCAGCCCAGAGCCTGACACGGGGCTCGAACTCACAGACCGCGAGATCGTGACCTGGCTGAAGTCGGACGCTTAACCGACTGCGCCACCCAGGCGCCCCTATATTATTTTTTAAAGTGTGGATTTTTTTCTTTTTCTTTTCTTTTTCCTTTTTTTTTTTTTTTTTTTTTTTTTTTTTTTTTTTTTTTTTACTATGCATAGGCAGTCTGTAAATCAAAAGATACTCAGGGCGTATTGATGGCCACGTCAAGCTCCCTCTTGGATCTTTTCTTACCTCCTGTTTTCTTTTCTTTTCTTTTTTTTTTCTTTAGTACAGAGCTTGGGATGTGGGTTTTTCAGCACTAAAATGTACATGGCTCTCTTATAATCAGATTTCTTAGAATGTTGAACCCTGGACAAAAATATATTTTCTAAGTCAAGCTGTTTTTCCTTCCTTCAATCTGCTCAAGTCAGATTATTTCGTTTGTAAGAATTTACTTAAGATCAGATATAATAATTAGCCAACTGACTTAAATATCCTTATTTTATATACATCCCAACCTACATAAACACATGGCCTGGGTTGCAGTACCAACAATTTACCATGGGAGAAAGGTTGACCCTTTATAACCTGAGGCATACCATGTACTATCTCAGTGTCTATAATGTCATATTTTACCAAATGTCATTTGCAAAAACCTACATTCTTAATTTTTGTATTACTATATATCAGTGTTTCTATTGGACCAATTTTTCTAATTCTAACAAATTTGAAACTGAGATTTATTGTGCACTTAATGTTAAACTGACAACTTTTATGTTTTTCTTTCCTGGCTAGCACATAAAATACTGTAATATTATTCCTTACAAGTGATGTCATTTAAACATGGATAGTATTTAGTAATCAAAACCCCCTTACAAGTGACAAAAAACAACTAAGTATTAACTGGATAAGGGGATGTATTGCCAACATACTAAAAACCATGTGGGAAACACTTGTTTCCAAAGACTCGAATTATACCACTGGGAATCTTTCAAAATTCAGTTCTCAGCTCTACTTTCATTGGTTGGTTTCATTGACAGTCAATTTTTTTTTAATTTGTAGTACAGATGTCCATCTTCTTCTGTCTTTATTACCTAACCTAAAAGATATGAATCTCTTTGGCTTCCTTTAGGTCATGGACCCCTCACTGTGTCCCTCCTCTGCATACATACAATTAGATGAAATATATTGGATGGCCAGACCTGATATATCGTTCCCATCTATGTTGCTGGACGATGATATATATCTCATCCAAATCCTTGGGCTGAAATCAGGAGGGATCTACCAAAAGTAAATAGGAAGGATAGACAATTGTCTAGTATTGACTACACTATTTTTTTTCTCAAAAATAAAAAGAAAATTACACTAACAGCACAAGTTTAAAAAAAAATAACACCCAACTCCTTTTAGTGTATGAAAGTAATTAGGACAGTGATTACATTATGTCTTGTAATTACTGAAAAACTGAAATGAAAAGCAATTGATTCAATTGATAAAAGCATGTTTGGGTAAGAAAAACAAATGGCTACATAAATGCACGTTACATTAGGACAGGAACAACAAAATTGACATCATAAATTTTCTTTCACAAAAGTATATTTCTTCGTGGATTAAAGTCAGTTACATTTTTTAAATACGCACCCATTCCTTCTACCACATCACTCACTCAAATCTGGGGGTATCTTGTTACAAAGACTTAATGTTGGTTTCACAACATTAAACAGGAACACCTCCTTCCCTCCACCCCCCCCCCATTTTTGGTATTGACTACGTGCCCTAACCAACTGAGATTAACTGACTAGCTTTATTAAAAATAGGTTAGCATTCACTAATGTCAGGAAAGAGTTTAAAGTAAGATAAATATACTCTTAAGCATAAAACAGTTAATTCTACATGGGAAAATGTTTGACAAAGTGCAGCATAGTATTTAAGCATTTTAAACAGTGTAAAAATACAGATTAGGAAATTGCTTTTGAAGTGTCTTATAATGGTCAAATTAGTTCAGGAAGAGCACTCTGCTATTAGCTGCAGTGGTTTTTGACCTCAATAGTCTGTTCTTTTAATAAAGAACCATGTAGGTCAATGTTAAAATGAATTTAAGGCATAGGGTTTCACAAATATATAACTTATGCTAGTGGTTTTCAACCCTGTTGCATATTTGAATCTCCTCGGCTCAAGCCCAACACAGGGAGATTTCCATTCAAGTAGTCTGGGGTGTTTAAAGCTTCTTTGGTAATTCTAACACTCAGACAGAGTTAAATACACTGATTTTGGTGAACATGCTTAAGAAATTCACGTTTGCTAACGACAATGCATCATCTTAAGATTAGAGAGGGTAGAACTTCTGAGTAAATGTGTTTATTACCCATGTGCAAACTTATTTTATATGACTTTCATTAAAACACACAAGAAGATTTTCTGGTAATACATTGCTGAATGGTTATATCATTATTTTCATAATCAAATTATTTTTAGTTGGAAATACCACTTTCTTTCCAAAGGGAAAGGAACTTGAATTCAAAGAGTTCAATAAATCAATCCCCTTTAAATTTACTGAGAACTGGGTAGCTATGGTTTATAGACATTAATTTAAAAATCAGAGATACAGTGGGAATCTGAAATTAATTGCTTTGCTTTGGGGATCACTGAGAAAAAAAGTTCTAATACATTCAGTACTTAGAAAAGACTAAGAGAGAAGTAACATGTGAGATTAATGAAATATACATAAAGGTGAACACAAAGATTATTTGAAATAAAAAGAGAGACGTATCTATATAGATACAAAATGTATCAGATAATAACAGGAGAAAATTGTGAGCAATGTTAGCCAGTATATCTTAAAATGTAGACAAACTGGAGAAATTCTTAGTAAAATGTAGATCATTCAACTTATTAAAATAAGTCAAAATTTGAATAGTCTGAAACTATTGCAAGAATTAAATTCATAATTATAAATATATTCCCAGACACCAAAGCCAGTTAAGCAAAACAAAAACAATAAATCCCCACTAGTCTCAGTTCATTTAAAAGGCAGACAAAAGAAAATGTTCATGAAAATGGAAAATTTACAGGCCAATCTCACTTATGAGCTTGGATGCAAAAATTAAAAACATTAAGATATAGAATCAACAATGTATAAAAATAGGTATATATAATGGTGAAGGTGGGTTTACACCAGAAATGCTACTATAATTTAAGATTAGATAATCTATATAGGTTATTCATTACGTTAGGGCACTAACAATGAAAAATATTATAGTAATAGATTCAACAATAAAGAAAGCATTCAATAAGATCATGCGTATATGTTTTAAAAAACACTGCTATGGCACTCTAAGTTCATCTCCAAAACCTGAAGAGATGACTTCAACAAAAATGTATATGAAAATAATGTAACTATTAACTACTTCTTTTGAAATGGTATTGGAGATCATGGTCAGAAAAATAAGACAAATAATAAAAACACAAAATATCAAGCTTTTTTTTTTAAGGAAAAACTTATCTACATTAAATTTCAAAATAATTTATATAAATTACTAGACTTGGGTCGCCTGGGTGGCGCAGTCGGTTAAGCGTCCGACTTCAGCCAGGTCACGATCTCGCGGTCCGTGAGTTCGAGCCCCGCGTCAGGCTCTGGGCTGATGGCTCGGAGCCTGGAGCCTGTTTCCGATTCTGTGTCTCCCTCTCTCTCTGCCCCTCCCCCGTTCATGCTCTGTCTCTCTCTGTCCCAAAAATAAATAAACGTTGAAAAAAAAATAAAATAAATTACTAGACTTATTTGAGACTATATTGACATTGCTGAGTAAAATGCCAAAACCCAAGGACAACTGTTTTTATACACACTGATAAAAAAGAGTAATTTTAATTCAGGAAAAGATGGCAGTTGCTAGAGCAATAAGAAATAATATAAAGACCCAGTAGTAAACACAAATGTGCTTTACTTTCACGGAGAAAATTATAAAACTCTACAGTAAGAGGTTAAGACAGACATTAATGGAGAGATATACCACACTCATAGATAAAATATCAGTATCATGAAGATGTCAATTCTCATACTCAATGCCCAACTAAACAAAATCCCGTGTGTGTGTGTGTGTGTGTGTGTGTGTGTGTCTGTGTGCACAAAGTCATAAGTCATCAAGAAGCTCCTGATGAAAAAATCCAGTGGTTTAATATGAACTATAGTATTATAGATTATTATAGAGTTATTTTAAGGCAACAGGAGACCATATTAGATAAGAAAGTTATAAGCAATGAAATAATAATAAAAATATTTTTAAAAATTTATGCATATGCATAAATTTGGCATATAAGAGATGCATCATTGAAGATTACTGGACTGATGGGCTAATGAATTACGTTTTCTGGAACAACTGGTTATCTTTATGGAAGGAAAATGGATCCTTACTCAGCACTCATGTAAAAATAACTTCATGGTGATAAAAAATGTTAAAAATAAAAACCTGGAATCCTTAGAATAAAAAAGCATAATGTATTTTCATGTTATCAAAGAAGTGTTTTCAAAACAAGGTAAAAAATTCTTTCCCTAACCCTATCTCGAACCCTAACCCTAGATGTGAGGGAGAAAAAGAAAAAAAAGGTAGAAGTGGTATACATATAGAATGGAATATTATTCAGCCATTAAAAGAATGAAATCTTGCCATTTGCAACATGGATGGAGCTAGAGCGTATTATGCTAAGTGAAATAAGCCAGTTGGAGAAACACATATATATATGATTTCACTCATCTGTGGAATTTAAGAAGTAATACTAATGGGTAAAGGGATTAAAATACGTTGAGCACCGGGTGTTGTATGGAAGTGTTAAATCATACATTGTAAAAATGAAACTAATGCTACACAGTATGATAACTGGAATAAAAGTAAAACCTTAAAAACAATTCTGCAAACCATAAGAGAAGGAGATGATGAGTTTAACTCTATTGAAATAAAAAAAAAAAACTCCAATGAATCAAAAGACATTGTAAAAAGGACAAAAAGACAAGCTATACACTGGATATAATATTGGCCACACATTTAACCAAGAAATGATAAGCATAGAGATCTATCATAATTCAAATAAAAGAAGAAAAAAAGGCAACAATAATTTTAAAAAAAAATCCTCCACCAAGAGAGACAATGAATCCAATTCTAAAATGGAATTTATAAGAAGTTCATGGAATAGAAGTACAAATATCTTATAAAATTAGAAAAATACGTACAACTACCATTTAAATTATGGAAAAGCAAATTAAATTCACAATGAGACAATATTTTACACTCACTACATTGGCAAAATTTTTGAAAAATCAGACAATTCCAGGTGTTTTGAAAAATTGGAACAATGGGAGCTCATTTAAGTGTTGGTAAAACTGGGAATTGGTGTAAGCATGTTAGAAAAATATGCAGGATTATCTGATAAGCTTGAAGATTTACAATATATGACCCAGTAATTCTTTTCCTTCACGTATCGTCTATACCAGTGTTTTTTGCAACTGATGTGCATCAGATTCATCCACACAGATTGCTTAGACTGCTGGGCCCCACTGCCACCCAGAATTTCTAATTTTGCAGGTATGTAGTGGGGATGCAGAATTTGCTATCTAACAAGTTCCAAGATGATGTTGCTGGTTAGGCAGGATAACACATTTTGGGAACCAAGACTATAAAATACATTTGTATTTGTACAAATAGAGTCATACACAAAACTGGAAACACATTTCCACCAGAAGAGTGGGTATATAAAATACACCAGAATACAGTACTGTAGTGATTGTGTTAGATGAATGGATGAATCTCTGAGCTAAAACAGCAAGTAGCAGAGGAGTATATATAATATATGTACAGGGGCACCTGGGTGGCTCAGTCAGTTAAGCTCCAACTTCATCTCAGGTCATGATCTCACAGTTCATGGGTTTGAGCACCCACCCGCCCCGATCCCCGCCCCGTCAGGCTCTGTGCTGACAGCTCAGAGCCTGGGTTCTGCTTCAGAGTCTGTCTCCCTCTCTCTCTCTGCCCCTCCCCCACTCATGCTCTGTGTGTGTGTCTCTCTCTCTCAAAAATAAACACTAAAAAAGTATAATATATGTATAAAATATATACACAAAAATGAATTTGTATAGATATCAAAGCATGCAAAACACACACAGACCTGTTGGTAAAACTATACATAAAACCAAGGGGAAGTTACATATTAAATTAAGAATAGTGATTATCTCTCCTGGGGAATGGGGGATATAAATGAAACTGAGCATACAGTAGTTTAAATGTATGTTTTAGATTGGATAGTATGGAAATGAGCTATTCCTTTTTTTTGTAATTCTTTTCAATTCACTTACATTTTGAACTCCAATGTACTAAGTATTCATTAATAAGAAAAAAAACAATCCCTAATTGCTATTAACCTTAATTCAGGCTGCTAATCTCTACTTTCATTGTCCTTCATAACTGCTTTTTTTTTTCTTTTAAGACTGTCTACTTAGTGAAATTTCCTAAAACAATTTCTAGAGAGAGAGGTTTTTTTCTTATCTCATAAACCTCCAAAGAGTCTGCGCTTTTCAGTCTTTAGGTCTACATTTCTTTGTGGAATGATCACAAATTCTTACTGCCAGCTAGACAGGCCATTTCTCTGTGACCTGCCTTGAAAACTACTCTTTCAACCAGATACTTCCAATATCCTGCTTCCTCAGCCATGAATAATTTTATAGAAATCCAAAGCCTTAATATTTTGAACTGGGATTCAAAGTTATCTAGTCTAACCATATACTTTTTGTGTGGATTTGTCTTGTAGTGACATCAGAAGATGTCATTATTGAATCATATTGAATCTCATATTGAATCATATTATTGTAGAAAATTCAATAATTAATAAAAACCATTTAAAAATATATGTAATTTCAAAACCAAAAGTAAAAGTACACTATTTGGAGAAAAAAAATGTCCTTCATTATGGATCCCCAGACTTC
The DNA here is from genome assembly GCF_018350175.1 of Felis catus. Classification (NCBI taxonomy): domain Eukaryota; kingdom Metazoa; phylum Chordata; class Mammalia; order Carnivora; family Felidae; genus Felis; species Felis catus. The sequence goes on from NC_058375.1 coordinate 66,827,858, forward strand.
TATACCTAAATACAACTTCTGGATAAAACTTTGGAAGTACACAGAGCAAGTCTGAACTAAAAATTATGTCAAAGTCTTTCAAGTATTTAAAATAGTTTTTACTTTCCTGTTAAATATCCTTCCCTCTAATCTAGGTATTGCCACATCCTTTTTTGTGTTAATTATTTCATCTTTGGACATACTCAAATTTATCAATATATCTCTCAACTTATGAAAGTGCCACCTATCATTATTATACAATGAAATCTTAATTAATATATCCAATAATTTTAATTCATTTTAGTGAAAATATAACATTGTTAATGTGTGTTCAGGTTACCTGAAGTTAATGTCCATTAGTCTTTTGATAAAGCTTCCCAATAATTCTCTTTGTTTACATCCTAAGCTTGATTCACAATGTATCTAAAAGCTTTTTTTTTAACATTGAGATTTAAATTAACTTTTATTTCATCAGGTTTCTTTTATTAATCTACTATGTTAAGATACTTTTGAGATATTAGATACAATATATATCATTTCCCCCCAAACTTTCTATAACCCACATATATTACTAACTTATTTTCTAAATCCTCATCCAAAATGTTGAAAAAAGAATTTGAATTAGGATCAAGAATAAAACCTTAAACTCTTTCTTTCACATCAATATTGACCCCTTAATGAACATTTTTCTGATAAATTTATTTAAGAAATTACCATGAGTAAAATAGTTAAGTACAAATTTCATCATGTTATTCAGTAATTTGAAAGATTTTAAGCGCAGTGCATCTCTAAAGCCTTTTCACTTATCAATCTAGACATCCTATCAAAAATGTAAAAGAAGATAGTTTGATATGTCCACTTTTCATTTCAGAGAACATTTAATGACGTCTCTTAAATATTTATTTTTTAATGTCCACAAAACACTTGTAAGCCAATCTGTATAAGACCAGTAGCAACTTCATGTGTTTTTGGTGTCCAGAATCCCTCTCTTTCTATGGGATGGTTATTTGATTTCTGTATTAATTGAGTTGATACCTCTTTCATCATTTTTCTGGTAACAGAATCTTTTTTTTTTTTTCACAATGGAATCCATAGTATGTGTTTTGGGGGGAATTTTCCAAGTCTCCTTTGTGACTAGCTAGTCTAACTAGCTCTTAGAATAGGCACACCACAAAAGCTGGGTCAATGCTAGGACTTTAAAAAATGAAACCATTCTGTTTCTTTTGAGGTTCCTGAGATAACAGCATGTATCTTTATTGGGGTGACTAATTTGAGAGTGATGGAGGTTATCTTTTTCAGGAGGTGGAACTGTACTGTAGAAAGAAGATTATATTCAGAGATAAGCAGAACTGAGAGATACAGAAAGAGGTCTCTGATAACATTGCTTGTGTCCCAGAATCTCTCAAATCAGCTGCATACTAATGTTTCCTTGTGATATGAAGCAACCAATTCTGACAGTCTGAGTATGATATTATGTTCTTGAATTTATCCAAAACTTTTGGGTGCCTATAGCAACAGGTGGAGGGAGTCCTTATAAATAATAATATCACTGCTTTGGAAAATCAAGGGATTTGGCTATTCCTTCGCTTTATAGGCAAGTCTTCTGATTTCTAAATGCCTCTTGTGTTTCTACGCTGGCTCAAAGGAGAAAGTGAAGAGTTGAGTAATGCCCTTACATAAGTCAACATTTTACTCATTTTGCATTTATTGCGGTGCAATTCTCTCTTTCTTGGTTTCTGCTTTCCTATGCATTCACAAGAATTTGTGTATGAATTTTAGGCTTATGTGCCAATAGTTTACTTTGAATTCCCTAATTTTTAAGGGAAATTTATCTAAAGTAGTTTTTAAAATACTATTTGCATTTTAAAAATAAACTATAGTAATATTCATATAAAAACAATTACACACCAGCATATTTTTCTCTCCTTCTATATAACAGCATTCAAATAAAATTGGCTTGTTAGTTGTCACATGATCTGTAACCTGAAAACATACTTTAAGTCTGATTATTATTATAAACTTAGTTTCATAAAGCCTGTCAAACATTTGAAAGAACTGGTTTGAATAGGGCAGAACTTGCCTTCTTATTATTCTTTTATGTTTTTTAACTTGTATTCATGGAAAATTAATCTCTAAACTTTCACATTTGCTCTGCTAAATATTTAATATTATCAATTACAAGGATTTGGTTTTTATATATGGTCCTTTGATGTGTCTTTCTCCTACAAACACTGAGAAAATTCACTGCAATTTGAAAGGCATAAGGTCTCCCTTTAGACTTTCTTCGATTAAGGCTGTTTTCTAAAGTATCCAAGACCTTTATTTTTTTAAAAAAATGGACTTCTAGGCATTCTAAGTGAGAAAACCATTTGGAAAATGAACCAATGAACTATTGCAATTTAGAGGGTGTCATCAGTCTGTGACAGTGACACCGGGAGAGGTACAAAGTTCCCACATCCATCTCAATGGACTAATTATGGTCACTTAAGTGTCAGTGTTGTTAACTTGTTTCACTGCAATGAAAAGAGCTCACTACTGTGCTTTTCTAGGGCAGTTGAACACCCACCCTAGCAGGAGATGGCATTCATTTGAAATAATGTGCAATAGGGAGAGCCTTTACGAACTAGATGTGCAGAAACTTGAATATTATTTTGATTAATTGGTTAATTGAGGTGCTGCTACTACTGTCCTTAAAATTAGAATAAAAGTAATGGTGGCCGTGTTGTCAGCTAAAAAGTGGCAGGACTCCAGCCGTGAAGTTTATAGGATTTTGTATTTTTTCTATAAAGTATCATCCACCGGCAGGGAAGACAGTTTACCTTAATAAGGTAATAAATATTTTCGCACATCTCTGTGTCTTATAGTACTACCTGATGTGAAAACCCAAAGAAGATCCAAATAAAGTAACAAGCAATGATGAATCCTTACTCCCTTTCAAAGGATATTTGCAAGTTTCATGTTTTAAATTGTGTTCATTACCATCTTCTCTAGGCTGATGTTAAGCCTTGGAGTACACACACTAAAGTGCCACCAGTAATTAGGGCAAAGAGACATTCTGAAACTAGCAGAAAATATTGAACTGCTCTTAATCAGTTGAACATTTCTATCTCAGTGCAAATACATCAAGGGCCATCATCATCTGGGATATATGTCCTAATATGTTACATGTTGTAATTAAAACATGTCTCTTTACAAAATATGTATATTGTATACTATAACATATCACATTTATGGGATATGTTGTGATTAAACATATACTATATGTTGTAATTAAAAGAGAACACGACAACTTTAATTTGTTGATATGATGTGATTATTTTTAAACTTAAAAAGAAAAAGAAAGAAAGCTTTGTCACAAAACAAATTTCATTTTGATTTCAGGTTGACACGTTCCACCTACCAAAACCCTAAAATCAAACTATATGTTTACATTACCATAGAACAAAGCAAAACACTGTATACATCATATTTGGAAATGTGCATCCTATGTGCAAACCTCCCACTATAATTTTGTGTAAAATAGGATTACTTCTTTCAAAAGCATACTCAGTAAGGTGTTATGCTCTAATATCCTGTTAAACAAAACACTTTATTCCCAATAATTATTTTTAAAGCAATTTTAATTAAATAAAGGAGAAGTCTGGGACCATAAAACAATCTTTGCTTTGTTACTCTAAATTACTGCCTCTGAGTTTCTAATTTAAAAATAGATTAGAAATATATGAATTCAATAGACTGCCTTTTTAATCATTCATCATTCATGAGTATAATGAAACAAATGTCTGTAATTATAATCAGTTAGGCCTTTAAAATCCTAAATCTTGATATCAAAAGAACGACACTTCAAGGAGAGTCTTTTATACAAAAAAGTTTCTTTTTGGCTACTTATTCTAGACATGTTAAGGCTACTGGATTAGTTTTCTTTTCCAAATTTCAATACAGAGAATAGGCAGGAGATTGATGGCTTTTAGAGCTACACTCAGCAACTAATACAACTACTGTCAAAAAATCAATTGATCATAAGTCTGTGAATAAAATCTAAGAAATGTAGTCATAGTAATATGGTAAATCTAAAAATTATGTGGAGACATATTCATATATAATATGCACTGTTTAGATACATATGCATATATAATGCCATTCTAAAGCAGGAGAATGAAAAACACAAAATCCAGAATAGAGGAGAAATAAAGTTATTGGACAGGAGTAAATAAGGAGTTTCAATGGCTTTGGCAATGAATTATTTCTTAACTAGGGTAGTAAGTTCACTGATAGTGACACCTTGTTTTATTTTTGTATGTGTTAAATACTTTATATCAGAATGTAATTATAAAATAACTTGATTGGTGGGCTTAATTACTGTCAAATATTATACTTTTAAAACTCTTATAATTTCAAAGGCTAAAAGCAATTACATTTTATTTTTCTCACACCTGTGTCTGCTAATTCTAGACTATTCTCAATGTAGTTGGTAGAATCACAAAAGAACAGGTCAAAGCAAGCAAGTTCAGTTCAAGTCTGCTTATTTCACATCTACTCACACTCCTTTAACTAAAGACAATTTCTATGTTAAACTGAAGTCGGTGTGACTGTGTTATAAATCTTGCCTATGGTAGAGGCAGGCACTGCAAAACCACTTGACAAAGGACGTGGATGTGTAATTTAATTATAGGGAGGGGGTGAAGGATTGGTAAAGATAATCCATCTGCTACACTATAAAAGAAAAGCCTGGTGAGTTAAAAGACAAAGGCTAGAAGTTATCAGGAAAGTTCCAGAAGTTATCAGGAAAGAACAAAAAGGGTGGCAGCATTAAGAGAAGAGTTCTGAAACAAGATTTCAGATGATTCCATTATAACTTTAACTAACAGGGACATATGTCAGAATAATAAAAATAAAGTCAATAATTTAAAAACTGTAAGTTTTGCATATATAAATATATATGTGTATATATATATACATATATATGTATATATATATATATACATCAGCTTTCATATATATATGTATCAGTTTTATAATTTAGGGGAAATAATATAAGAAAAAGCATATGAACAATAACATACATAACAAATAACATGTATATTTCCTGTTTGTAATTAATTATATATTTGTTCAGGTTGCTTATGTCTTCATGATTAAATCACTGTGCATTTCTGTTTCTAGTAATTTATACATTTCTTCTAGATGATTCAATTTGTTGGTATATAATTGCTCATAGTAGTCTCTTAAGATTCTTTTTATTTCTGGGACACAGATATAATCTCTCCCCTCACTTGTTCTGATGTTTTTTACTTGAGTCTTGTCTCCTTTTTCTTAGGCTACCTAAGGGTTTGTCTATTTTGTTTATCTTGTCAATAAACCAAGTCCTAGTTTTGTTGATGTTTTCTGTTACCTATTTCATTTATTTCTGCTCTAATTTTAACACTGCCTTCCTTCTTCAATATTTGTACTTCTACTTTGGGCTTATGTTGTTCTAGTTCCTTGAGGTATAAAGGTTGCTGATACGACATCTTTCTTATGGGTGCTTCCTACTATAAACTTTTCTCTTAGTCCTATTTTTTCTGTATCTCATATGTTTTCGCATATTGTGTTTTCATTTTTATTTGACTCAAGATACTTTCTAATTTCCTTTCTGAGTTTCTCTTTGACCCTATCGTTGTTCAAGAGTGTGTTGTTTAATTTCCACGTATTTGCAAATTTTTCACTTTTCCTTATCCATTGAATTCTAGTTTCACTCCATTTTGGTTGAAAAAGATACTTGATATGATTTCAATCTTTTTTAAATTTATTAAGACTTGTCTTGTGGCCTACCTTGTGATCTATTTTGGAGAATGTTTCTTGTAATTAACACTCTTAGTGTAAGCAAACACAAGAATATCTAAATGCAGGTCTGCTATATGTCAATTATAGTAGTTAGACAATAATCACCTGATTAAAACTAAAGATTGAGATAAAAAAGAACTAGTGAAGAGATGGACAGAAATTAATGAAATTTAAAACAATTTCAAAATATGGGAAAGAATCAACATAATAAGTCAGAATATACTAGAAAGGGAGATCAATATAATTACGAAAAATAGTACAATTGGCTAACGCACAAGACAAGCACTTTTGAAACACTGTTGTCTTCAGAACATTAAATAGGAATAATATGGTAAATCAAAGATAAGATTCAGGCTTGTTTTTTTTTTTTGTTTTTTTTCCTTCACAGCCTCAACTGGAAATAGTATGCTTTATACTTTGATTTTAGTTTTGCCACTTATTAGGTTATTAACTACAGCAACAAGTTAGCTAATTAATCTCTCTGTGGCCTAATTTCTCATCTGCAAAATGGTATACATGTATGTGTACATGCACATTTAAGAAAGAGAGTGAGATAGTGACGGGGATGGGGGTAGGGAGAGAGTGAGAAAGATAATGGGGTTTGGCTTAATACCCCAAAGCATTTACAACTAAGCAAACATAGGTGCATAGCAAATGTTGGCTCTTAGTTGCTTAATCCAGTGGAAGAAATATCAATCCTCTAACCAGATGAATGTGTTTGAGCCTCAGATCACCTAGGTGTAAGGTGTTGGCTTTGGCAAGCCTGTGAGACTTCTTTCATAATCCATAAAAGAGTAATGTCATTACCTACACTAGAGTTGTTTTAATGAGATAATGTGTGTGGGAGTGCTTAAAAAGAAATTATAATTCATAATCAAATTTATTCATCTTTAATCCTTCTTTAAGAATTATTTCTGACCTTTGTATGAAAATGAAATAAAACAGTTCTTATAATGAGTCTTCATTTTTTGGAGGGGATATGAATATTGACATTATAAAAACTAATACTAGACAAGAAAAATAAATTAGTCAGGTAGATAAATTCTTTTGTATGATTTGTTACATTACAATTCACCATGTCATTTCCTTCTACTTAGAAAAATTACTTCAAAATAAAAATATGACATTAGAACAAAAACTGAATTATTAAAAAGAATAAAACAAGACTAATGCATAGTGCCATTGGTGACACAATTTGCTGAAACGTTAACTGTAATAATATCAAATGGATTGATTTGTAGTCCATAATCCAGTTATATAAGTAACAATCCATATCTTTGGAAATCGAGTTTTGTTTGCAAATAAAATAAGACTTAGGAAATAAAAATTTGATGATGTTGTACAAATTAGGTTAAACGTTTCATATACTTTAAAAAATATAAAAGGATTAGAAAAACAATTTGTTTATATGGCACAACTTCAGAATACAAGACATACAATGCTCTGGAGACTAGGGATTGGATTTATTCAATATTAAAAATGTCACTAAAGAAATCTTAACCAGAGATTTCAATTTTTTAAGAAGTGAAATAATAAAAATAAGACGTTTGAGCTTGTTGCATAGGAACATATTTTAGTTTTACATGGAAATTGAATATATAAGTTTAGAAGAGGTGAATTTTTTAGGGAGGTACAAAGGTACACCAACATTGCAACTCTCCATTATTCTCTGGGGAACTCCATTTACTTTTGAACCGTCTCAACAAATTCAACTGTGATGTCTTCAAATAACATGAAATATTCCAGGTATATTAAGTAGAAATCAGAATAAAAACTGTTTTTCTTTTATTGTACTGTATATTTTAATGATTTTGAATGTGTAACTGGAGTTTTCACTTATATTACTAGATAAGGTAAGTCTATAATACCTTAAGATGGTTAAGTATTTTATATTCCAAGTTCTGCACATTTAGTAAAGCTTATTATACTAACCATATTGACTCAGTTTAAGTGATGAAATCTGTGATAGAATGCACCCTGCTTGTTTATATCTAGGTTACAGTTTATCACCTTGTAACCTGAAATTTATTTTAACCTGAAAACTAATAGCAAAAACACTGTGATCGATTTATCTTACTCCTGATGAATGATGGCTACATTGTTCTTGAGTCATAGAAACAAGTCAGCTGATTGTTCAAAGGCACAAAAGAATTTAAGGATAATTCAGTTCATTGTTCTATTAGAAATAGATTATTATGATAATTTTGTATAGTCTGTTAAATATCATTTCAAAGGACTTAAAAATAAAATATCTGTATTTATGAAAAGAAACTGAAGCACAAATTTACAAAAAAAAAAAAAACAAACGAAAAAAAAACAAAAAAACAACCATATTCCCCGGTTAATGAGCCATAGCTTTGCTTTCAAGGTCAGTGATTATTCTATCTCATTATGATTTTGTTTGGGTCAAGCAGTGTAGGTCTCCTTTATAGGTTATCCTCTCCATTCTTCACTTAAAAAAAAAATCAACACCAACCACACAAACCAAACAAACCAAATCTCCTAGTAATTCTTATTTGATCAAATAAGAATTGATCAAATCCATTATTTGGATCTCATGTATATAGTTTCTGGTAGTTGTTGCATTTAGAAATATGTATAAATATGTCTGATTTGTGTTTTTTATATCTACTCATAAACCAGCAGTCTTTCAATTCACATTATTTAAATAATTTTCTTTATTCATCTTTATACTGTCGGCCCTGGTCATAGTCTCTCCTTAGACAATTGGTTGCCCTAAAGAGAAAGTAAAAGTATGATCTGGAAGAGACATTTTGTGAAGTCATTATTAGCTATTAATTATTGTGTAGAAACTAACTTCTTAGATTACCCATCAAGCCAGAATTGGATACTGAATAATGTTCAGAGCCAAGTAGAACTGAATTTGTAGCCCAAATATGGCAAATGCCAGCTCTGTGGTTTGGCTGTTTGTCTTAATTTCAACGTCTATAATAAGGGAGAAAATTGTACCTATCTTTCAGGATTATTTTAAGGATTGGTAATAAAATATGTAAACTGATATGTTTGATGCTCAGTAAATGGCAACTCTAATTAAATGTTGAGTTAGAATTTCCTTGTTTCTGGGAGTCCAAGAGAGGTCCTAGATATATTTAGGGCAAAAGTAATACAATGAGCCTAGGTGAAAACAAGATGGAGGGAGGGACTTCTAAAAGTCTTCTTTCCAAGGAGGATACTGAGTGAGACAGGCAGGAGACAAACACACCCACGTGCAAATGCACACACACACACACACACACACACACACACACACAGAGTATAAAGTGTTATCACAGTCAGGTCCAGAATGAAGATGCCCAAGTCATTTGTGTGAAATTTCCTTTGCACATGACCATCTGAGTACCTGCCAAACTTCACAAAATCAAAGATTTTACCAATCTCAACTGTGGATTCCAAAGTCTGTCTAACCACAAAGCAAAATACATACATACATACATACATACAAACAGAAACAAACAAACAAACAAACAAACAAAAACAAATAAGCAAACACAAAGTAGAAGCAATAACAAGCTGATGAAAATGAAAGTGTTTATAGCTAGTGACCTTGTTGCTGAATGAGTTATGTAGCAAAACACTGAGTTTCAAGAAGATTTAGAGGAAGTGTTTCTTTTTTATAATGTTTATTCTAGTAGGCACATGTTTTCATATTGCAGAACCTTAACATTCAATTTCATTACTATATTACAAATTTGCTCCTATAAAGTTATCATATAAAAACTGCACAGTTTAGCCAAGTAATACAGAATGACTATTCAAGTTCAAATAAGAACACTTCATAGGTAGCTTCATAAATGACCTTTAATTATTTGGGAATCTATAACCAAACTTTTTTTTCCCCAACTACGTAGAGTCATTACCTTACCTCACACTAAAAATGCAGAAAATAGATTACTAAACTGTTCATAATATATCTCAATAATTCTGTTTAAAATATACTTTTCTACTAAAATTTAATGTAGTCAATTAGAGATAATTTTAAAAGTATTTTTAAGTTCACTAATTATTTTAAGAGAGAGAGAGAGAGTGAGACAGACCACATAAGTGGGGGGAGGTACAGAGAGGGGGCAGATAGAGAGTCCCCTAACAAGTTCCACACTGTCAGCGGAGAGCCCAATGCTGGGCTCAAACCTATGAATCACGAGATCATGACCTGAGCCAAAATCAAGTCTTGACGTTTAACCGACGGAGCCACCCAGGCACCCCATTAGTGATAATTTTTAGATGTGTGATAGTTAATATGCACAGTGAGCCACTATGGAATTATTAATTTTCTTTAGAAATATGAATATTAAAAACAAATTTAACATATATATGCATTGATTTATATGAATATATACATATTCAGCATACACTTGAAATTAATAACCTAAGAATTTGGGTCATCAAGACATGTTTGGAATAAGAAAATATGCCCGGGTCAGTAACAAGAGATTTTCTTGAATTTATTCTGCACAGAATATTTAATAGTATGTTGTATGCTGATAGTACAGCAACATGCACTCATAAAATACCTAATGTGATAAGATACACGGGATAAGAAAAATGAGCACAGATTAATAGTTGCCAACAATAGTCAAAATGTGGTTTTTATCTTTTACATTTTTATAACAATCAAAAATAATATTTGAAGTAAATTAAATAACAGCTTTTTATTAAGAACAAAACAATCAAAGGGGTGCCTGGGTGGTTCAGTCAGTTGAGAGTCAAGACCCTTGGTTTTGGCTCAGGTTGTGACTTCATTGTTTTTGACTTCAAGCCCTGAATCAGGTTCCATGCTGAAAACATGGATCCTGCTTGGGATTCTCAATCTCTCTCTCTCTCTCTCTCTCTCTCTCTCTCTCTCTCTCTCTCAAAATAAATAAATAAACTTAAAAAATACTTATTAAAAAAAGAGCAAAACAAACAAATGTCAAAATATAACCAAAAGAAAAGAGAAACAAAAATAAAAGAACAGATGATCATCCATCAGTGTACTTTAAAATGGTACTTATTAGATCAAATGTGAATATGAATTTATACCCACATTTTTAATCTTATAAATTCATGAGTTAAGAATTACACATTATGCGATACCTAGCTTTACAATTATGAGAGTTTTTTTTCACAATCAGCTCTATTATTATGCTTTTTAATTATAAAATATGGAACACTTTTTTTAAACACCTATTAGAATTTCCAGAAATATTTGATTATCCAGCGATAGAAATAGGAAAATAAATATATTAGTTGGATCAGTGCAAAGGAACCATAAATTAATAAATCAAGAACTACATAAATATTTGACTATCTAAAACCTAGCCACTCCATATATACCATAGTTATTCTAAAGAAATATACTCTATGTGTATTTCAATCTCGTTGGTAAAATCAGTTATTTTATTATACTTCTTGTCCAAATTTTTAACATTGTAGGAAGTCATATATACCATTTATCACAGCTCCCAGTAATATTAATTTCCCTAGAAATATTTTGATAATCATTTTTTATGGTTAATGTAAGCCCACTTGTAAGTTGGAAAAACACCTTATTACCCATGCATTGGATATAAAATATAGAGATTTGCAGGCAAAATGAATGCATGTATATAAATTCATGCAAAAGTTAACTTTTATCTCAGTTAAAAATAAATAGAAGCATTCCCTTTTGAAGTCTCTTTATATTTTAAATTACTTGTTTATTTATATAATTACATAAGATATTGAATGGGTATAGATATAGGGAGTTGTGTAGAAATACTGTAAGTTAATGTTTATTAGCAATGGTTGATACTTCTTGAATACATAAAATATAGTTTTCATTGGGCTTGATCTTTGTATCTGTAATGTACAGAGGATTTTAGAGCTACTTCTCTCTATCTTGTGAACACAAAATGGAAATCTTAAATGATTTCAGCAAAACACCATTGAGAGATAAACTCAATGCAGCCATATTTTCATGTTCAAAAGTATGGAGAAGACATACTTCAAGTCTATCATGCTGCATCCAATGTTTACGACTAGCTTATTCCCATCAGCATGCAAACGCCTCCTAATTTTGACCATCTTAAATACATTAAATCCCATAAGCAAACCTGCTCTTGACCTCTCTCTCTTTTTTTCCTCTTATGGCTAAACTCCATGATAATCATATTTATTGTATTTGAGTCACATTGATTACAAGTTGCAGTTAGTGTATGTACTACTACAAAAGTAAAAATGCTAATTAAGCTATGATCAAAGCTTTCATATCACTTAGAATTTTTATTTTATGTATATTGAAAGAGCTTTTTAGTTTTTATTTATGTACCAGTCTGAAATTTTAAACAACTGTGACAAAGCTTATGAATAAGCAGGCAGTGACAACTGCATCAGAATAGTTGCCTAGGTAGTAATAAGTATAAAGTGTTATTAATTTTTAAATATACCCTAAATTCAGAGATTTAAAATGTGAAATAATATGTATCTTAGAACTGATGAAATGTAGTAGGTGTCTATATTCTGGGTTTAGGCATTGTCTTCCTGATCTCTCTTAAACCTTCTCTAATTAGGCTTTCATCTATCTCTAATTGAAAATCTTGTTATTAACTTCACCAGTGATCTTGTGATAAAAATCCAATTGGAAATTTTTGGTTCTCTTTATTCCTGTTCTATCAGCAGTATTTGACACATAAGATGCCTTCTTTTGGCTTTTGGCATTCACTTGATATCTTCAACCTCTCTTATTGCTACTAATTTCTTTGCTAGTTCCTTTCTCTTCACCTTTAAATATTGGAGCACTCCGAGATCAGTTCCTGGACCTCTTCTCTCATCTGCACTCACTCTTCTGGGGATATAACACTGCTGTGGCTTTAAAGAACTAGCTGCAACTGACAATTCCTACGTTTTTACTTTTCATTCAGACCTCTCCTCCAGAATTCCAGGATATCCACGTATGCATTTGGCACATCCATCTACCTGTCTTCATGACATTTCAAAGTTAACTTGATAACTTCTCTAAATTCAACTTCTCTTTATTTAGTCTCATGTCAGGAAATATCTCTCTCATCCTTCCAGTAGCAGAAACCATCAAAGCCTTCATTTCACACTTCACTTCTCTCTTCTATACTCTCCGCTTAATGTGTGAGAAATCCTTATTCGACCTACTTAAAAATAGAGTCATTGTCTGACCACTTCTCATCACCACCACCACTACCACCCTCCTCAAGCTGTGATCTTTGGTCACCTCAATTCTCATGCTAGCCACTAGCTGTTGTCCTTGTTGACATTCTTATCCCTTTAGAGTTTACTATTAACAAAATCCAGAATCATCTTTTGGAAACAAAGTCATAATCATGCTGTTCCTCATCTCAAAGCCCTCCAATGGCTTTCTACCCCACTCAGCATAAAACACTACAGGGGCCTCCAAGATCCTTACAATCCTACTGTCACCACCATGCTATTCCTGCCTGTTTGTCTTCACCATTTTTCTTGATGTGCTTGTGTAGATTTCCTTGATCTGCTTTAAACACAGCATGTGAGCTCTGGCCTAAGGGCAGATGCATTTGGGGTTCTTTCCGTCTGCAACATTTCTGCCCCAGGAACCTGTATGGCTGTGTTTTTGTTTTTTGTTTTTTGTTTTTTATCTCCTTTAAGTATTTATTCAAAGCCCACCTACTCAGTGAAGACCTCTCGGACCAGGCAAACCACCACCAAGATGGACTCTTCCGATACTTCTAACCTGCCTTGTTTTTCTCCATCAAATTTATCAGCGTCTCATGAACAAGGTATGCTATTTTATTTTACATGTATCTCTTCTCATTGGATTGGACAGATCTTTTTATTTCCCTAGCCCTTTATTTATTGTATCATCCTAGCACCAAAAGTAATGCTTACATATTGCAGAAGCTCCATAAACATTCTTCAATAAATGAATGAAATATTTTAGTTCAATGTTAGAGATCTTAAAAAAAGATAGTCTTATTATTTATGTTTTTTAAATGTTTATTTATTTAGTTTGAGAGAGAAAGAGACAGCATGCACAGGGAGAGGAGGGGAAGAGAAAAAAAGGGAGAGAACGAATCCCAAGCAGGCTCCACACTGTCAGCACAGAGCCATCCTAGAGCTCAATCTCACATATGTGAGATCATGACCTGAGCCTAAATCAAATGTCAGACACTTAACCGACTGAGCCTCTCAGGTGTCACAGGTAGTCTTATTATTTAAAAAATAATAGAGAGCAATGACCCCAGGAAAGGGAAGAGAGAGGAAGTAGACATGTCTCTATTAATCTGGAAGCATATATTTAACCTAAACCTCATGTTCAGACTAATTGGAATCCGACATTTGAAATCATAACCACCATATTTGAGGTTCATCAATCAATAGTGATGATAATTATCACCCCATTTTCTTTACTCGAGTACATCAATAGGGTATGCAGTATTAGCAAACCAGCAGATTAGGATAAAAATATTTCCCCTAACTAATTATTGGTAGATTGCTATTACCTGGCACGACAGAATGCTAAATCATCCCAATAAATCAACACTCAATCTCATTGCCTCTGATACACTATGATTCAGATTATATTGAAAAGATACACATTTGTTACTTCCTGTAGTGTGGTTTTAATACCATAAAGCATTCAAGTACCAAATGAAGTTAACTTTTAAAAGGTAATAATCAATTTAAAGTATATATTCAGAAGACAAAAACAATTGGAATATCTGTTTCATATGTAATAAAACCAAAGTAATGAGAGTGAAACGGAAAATAAGTCCTATTCGTATTTACCAGCACCATCGCACATTATACTTTTTTTTCTGTTGGATTACTTAAGTGCTCTCACTCTGAATTTTTGGTGTTTCTATAATTACATTTTAGATAATTTTTACCTGTTTCATCAAAAGTAAATTGAGAAACATGTGCCCAAAAATGTATTTGACTTTATGTTCCATGAAATTTTAATCACAAAAAAATGCTGACTATGACAAGAATAATACATTATTTTTCTAAAACTTTAAATAAAAAAATGTTAAGATTGTGGAACTCCTTTGCTGAAGAACATTGAGCTTCAGGCATACTTTTCCCTTGATCTCTACTAAGAATACAGTTAGAAAGGCAAAGAAAGATACTTGAAAGTAATTGTCTATATAATTTTCCTTAAATGTCCCTTATCATCACATATTACTCTCTTAATAATAACAATAATTAATAATAATAATAATAATAATAATAATAATAAAACTAGAGAATTAGCTTCCAGGTATCTACTACGAACTAGATGCTGTATGGACATTATCTCAAACACTCCAACAAATAATAGTGAAGTAGCCCTCAAAGGGTTATATTATATTGTATATAGAATATATTGCCTTCAAGGGTCTACTATTATCCTCATTTTATAAGTGAAGAAACTGAGTCTCAGAATGAATGGCAAATTGCCTCATTATCTCCAGTTCCTTAATGTTTTCTGCATCCATGAACTTTGTCTTGTGGTAGTTTCTTTGAACAAAGTGGTGAAGTGTGTATATATATATATATATATATATATATATATATATATATTATTCTTCGTGGGTGACTTGTTTTGGAAAATAGAATGTGTGAAATTTTGAGTCTAGGCTTTATAAAGGACTGGTGTGTTTCCACTTCTTGCACCATTGCCATTGCAAAATAAAGTACACATCTTAGTTTGCCTGCTAGTTCACAATTAATAAGAAAAAAAAACTGTGTCAGAGCTGCCCCAGCTGATACACAGACCTGCAGTGGGAAAAAGAGATGCCTAGCTATTACAGCTTGAAACAGGGATTTTCAGCTAAAGTCTGTCTAAATCAGATGAACTCTAGCTGGCCTGAAAATACATGAATTAACAATAGATGACTGTAGTTTTAAGGCATGGCATTTGGAGCAAATTTGTCAAGAAAGAATAGCATACCAATACGGTTTGCTATCAAGGAGGTTAATATTTGCTCAAAGTTTCACAGCTATTATGTCGTGGAACCAGGTTCTAAACCTAAGATGATCTTAATATATTGTTTCAATTTTTTGAGCATCATGACTCTTCTCTTATTGCCAACACTTCCAACCATCAAAAGTTAGTAATGACAAACATGAATCTACTTTAGGACCATAATCCAAGCCAAATCAATGCTCAACAGGGTGATCATACGTTCATGTCTTCCTGACACAGATCCAGTTTTCTTCTCTTTTATCCCATCATAGTTATTAATAGTGCCTCTTTGTACTCTGAAAAGTTCCATTTATTATATGTTTATCCTAGTGAACACTAATAAATCTAGTGACAAGTCACTGCATGTTGTCTTCATCCTGAGAGAGAAAGAGAAAGATCTGGTTGGAGAACAAAACTATGATTGATATCAAGGATCAACAAGAGGTGGACTAGAGACAATGTGACCCTCAACATCATCTTTCTATCAACTGTGATGGGAAATTAAACTGAGGGAAGATGATCAGTTTTATGCCTATCGATTTTGAGGTACCCAAGGGGTTGGGTTATTCATATAAGGATATTTTAATTGCGGATATTTTAATTTTCCTGTAGGTTTTAGTAGAAGGAGGACCCATCTGAGAATCTGGAGTGTGAAGTAAGATTGTATCCCAGCGTTAGATTAATAAACCATATCATTTGGACCCTTCAGTTAGTCTTTATAAATCTTCATATTCCTCCATAAAACCGGGAAGAAGATACTACACTATCCAACTCATATGACAATTAAATGAAACAGTGCTTATGGAAGTGTTACAGAGTCGGTAATGTTCATTTTAGTTTTAAACACTGTATTATTGGAGTGATAAGAGCCATTGAAGTTTACTATTACAATTTATAATAATATATTTAATTCTTGTTATAGTTTGTATCACATAAACCCTTCTACTAAGGGCTATTTTAAAACTGGACAGCTTTCTTTAAAAATTGGAGAGCATTAGAGAACAACCAAGATAATCAGGACCTGAGAGGTTATTATCCTTAAAAGGAACGGAATACACAGAGGTGAGTCCAACTCTCTCTACCATTTTTCCAATTGAACAAATCTCTGTTTCCCAACTTGAAATACAGAAGCCATGCAAAAAGTGAAAGCTTACAGATTTTAGCAGCCTCACTGTGAATTCCTAAACTAGATGGTGGCCTGAGGCAAAGAAACAAAACAGAAAGTAACTGTTGAGGAGAATAAATGAACAAACAAAAACAAACAAAAAACTAAGCAGGCTCTTACAAAGATTCCCAAATTGAAGGAAAGAGAAATTGGAATTCAGGAATTATTTTAGAAAGAAGCTCTGGTAAAAGCATCAGGTTTTTTATTGTGACCCTTGACAGGTAATGTTCTGGGAGTAACACCAAGCCAGACAAACAACCTTCAGAAGACTTACAATTCTACCATTTTTGTCCCTTTGACCAAGTCAACCTGACCTGCTTTTTTTTTCCATTTATATATATATTGTGGTAAAATACACATAATATAAAATTTACGATCTTAGCCACTTTTCAGTGTGCAGTTCAGTAGTATTAAATGCATTCATACTGGTGGGCAGCTATCACCTCCATCCATCTCCATAACTCTTTTTATCTCATAAAACTGAAACTCTGCATCTATTTAACAATAACTCCCCACTCAACTTGATTTGCTTTGATTCACATTAAGGGACAAAAGAAGTTGAATCATGTCTGGCAGTAGATAATACTTTTCTCATCCTCTATAATATTACATACAAATTCTCAGCATTTAACTTACAAAATAAATAAGGCATACCACTTTGGAAAAATATTTAGCAATACTCACTAAATTTCATATGTGCAATCCTATGGACAATAAATATCCAACAAAATTGTTTACATATGTGAGCCAGAATACATGTTCATAGATATTCAGAGTGGAATCATTAAAGCAGCCTCAACCAAACTGTAAACAACCCAAGTAATCATTAACAAAAGAATGGGTAAATAATTCTTACACATTCATACAATGGAATACTACAATGCAATGAAAATGAATGAGCCTTTTCTATATGCAACATGGATGAAACTCACAGACCTAACTCTAAGCAGCAGAAGGTAGACACAGAAGAATAGTTACTGGGTGACTCCAGTCCCATACTGCTCAGAAACAGACAAGGGTGATCTATGATAATAGAATCCAGACAGTGGAGCCACTGGGAGATAAAGAGGGAGTACGAGGGAGGCATCTGAAATTATGTTAATGTTCTATTTCTTGCCAGGGTAGTGGTCCACAAATATTTTTACTTTGCATATTTATCAAGCTGTATGTTAAAGATTTATAAATTTTTCTTTGTATGTGTTATGCTTCAAAAAATGATAGAAATATGCATAGGGCAGCATTTTCACTCATCCATTTGATCTACTAGATATTATTGCATAAAAACTATCTGATATTTGCACATTAGGTAAATGAAATGGAATGATGCATTTAAACACCTACAAGATGGAATTTATTGTAAAGGAGAATAAATGCTTCATAAATTCTTCATAGGAATTCAGGCATTTTTGTTGTTGTTTATTTTTAGCATTCCCCCCATTTTTCACCTTTTATTTATGACTGAACCATAACAAATCATTACTTCTCTGTTTCAAATAATTTGAAACATCCAGGGGCACCTAGCTAGCTTAGTTGGTTAAGCATCTGACTCTCGATTTCAGTCCAGGTCATGGTCCCCCGATCCATGAGATAGATCCCTGCATCCTTCTCCGTGCTGGGTGTGGAGCCTACTTAAGATTCCCTCTCTCTCTCTCTCTCTCTCTCTCTCTGTCTCTCTATCTCTTTTTCTTTCCTTCTCTCACCCCTTTCGCCACCCCCCCCACATTTGACCTCTCTCTCTCAAAAAAAAAATCCACATGGTGTTTACTCTTTGCTAGACACCATTTTAAGCACTTTATCTATTATTTATTTATATTATTTGATTCAATCCTCATAACAAATATTATGCATTAACATATATTTTAACAACATACTATATATGTGTGTATATATAGTAATAGTATGTATGTGTATATATATTATTGAATATATATGTATCCATATATATTACATATACTTATATCTATATTAATATATTTGTCTCTCTACATAATTGTCAACAGCACAATTGTAAACATTTGTAAAACCAATGATAATGAACTATGCATTTAGCCTTCAGGTAAAAGGTGATCGTGATTTGCAAATATTCTTGCATTTCTTTTAGATTATCCTTTAGATCCTAATTTAAATGTTTACTTTTTTGTAAAATCAGTTTATCTCTGTCAAATGACTCTCTTTAATATCACTAACATTTGTAGCAATTTAAATTATTTTTTATTATTTTTTTAATGTTGATTTATTTTTAAAGGAGAGAGAGAGACAGAGCGTGAGTGGGGGAGGGGCAGAGAGAGAGAGGGAGACACAGGATCGGAAGCAGGCTCCAGGCTCTGAGCTGTCAGCACAGAGCCGGATGCGGGGCTCAAACTCACAAACCGCGAGATCATGACCTGAGCCGAAGTGGACACTCAACCGACTGAGCCACCCAGGCTCCCCACAATGTAAATTATTTTTATACTTTTATTTTATATACATATTTACTTATTTGTGTAATGTCTATCTCTTCCAAAAGGGCTGGGGCCTTAGTTGCCTTATTCAAGTCTGTATACCTAGAGTCGAGAATAGTTTTTTTTGTTTTGTTTTGGTTTTGGTTTGGTTTTTGCATAAAGATGGTATTCAGAGTATTTATTGAATGAATTAATTGATTGGAAAAACATATAAAAAATAAACTTAGGTCAGCCTTTCTCTGCAAGACAGGAATTCTAAACATAACAATAAGACTATGACAGATTAAATTTCTCAAAATAAATCTTTATAAGTGCCTTCAAGAAATACATACTTTAGATAATAGATTGTGTAAGGAGATTGTCTAAATATGGTGGCATGAGTTCAGCTACATATTCTTCAGTCTCGATTTCAGTCTATCTTTTACTGAGTCACAGTAGCTCCTCGGGACCATCAGCCGCATTCAAAATATGCTTTGGGCTCTTGACAAGGCAATTTGGTGGGACTTCCTCTCTTTTCCCCTTTTGTTGGGCAAAGGCCTAGCAGGAACATTGGGATACTTGAGTAGAACATATGGGGCGCCTGGGTGGCGCAGTCGGTGGGGCGTCCGACTTCAGCCAGGTCACGATCTCGCGGTCCGTGAGTTCGAGCCCCGCATCAGGCTCTGGGCTGATGGCTCAGAGCCTGGAGCCTGTTTCCGATTCTGTGTCTCCCTCTCTCTCTGCCCCTCCCCCATTCATGCTCTCTCTCTGTCCCAAAAAATAAATAAACGTTGAAAAAAAAAAAAAAGAACATAAAAGAGGGAAAACACAGAAAGGCATTGTTCCAAAGATACAGGAATGAGGAGGGTCTTGGCATAAGGTTTATAGGACCCTGTCTAATCTTCTTAGTAGTGATGGCACAAATGGAGTCGAAATGTTGACTGACTCGCCTCCCTGAAGCTGGGAGACCTATGCATTTATAGAAAGATATATATGTAAAAATTCTAAGCATTAAGAAATAAATGATTCATCTTGACAAAAAAACATTTAACACAAATGGCAACACATTAATATCTTTAACATAGACAATTATCTTATATATTGTCCAAGGAAAGACAACTTCTACAGTAGAAAAATGAACATGATTTGTTGAGTGAAGTGTAGGTAATTTACTGAAGAGCAGATCCAAAAGTGCGTAAAATTTAAGTAATTGTTCAAATTTGACAGTATTTAAGAAAATGTAAAATAACATAAATGATATGTCATTTTATGCTAATCTGAATGGCTAAAAATAATTAAGTCATTGTGGGTGTAATGTGGGTTTTACAGGTTTTGGGTGGAAAATAGTCCTTAAGCCAACTTTAATGTTAAAATAAAAATTAATTCTTAAGTCAAAATCCCATTCCAGGGATTGGAAGATATTCAATCTTCAGATATGGGCATGTGAACACAAATGATTGCACATGAAATGATTTTTTGTAGAAGCATTGTTTGAAATCATAAACACTAAAAGTGAGTATGCTTATTATCAGAAAAATTAATAAATATTGGTACAATTTCATAGAATATTCTAATTCCATAAGAAATAATCCAGTGAAGAAATAGGCAAAAGACATGAATAGACACTTCTCCAAAGAAGACATCCAGGTGGCCAACCGACACATGAAAAAATGCTCAACGTCACTCATCATCAGGGAAATGCAACTCAAAGCCACAATGAGATACCACCTCACATCTGTCAGAATGGCTAACATGAACAACTCAGGCAACAACAGATGTTGGCGAGGATGCAGAAAAAGAGGAACCCTTTTGCACTACTGGTACGAATGAAAACTGGTGCAGCCACCCTGGAAACAGTACGAAGTTTCTTCAAAAAATTAAAAGTAGAACTACCCTACGACCCAGAAAGTGCACTACTGTGTTCTCCATCTCAGTCTGGACATTGCTATCATTTTGTCCTTGCTTTTGCTTTTCTTCTTTAGATTTCATATTTAATCATTAATAAATATTCTACATATCCTATGTTCAATATATATTCATAACCCGACCACTTTTCATATTTCCACTGCTACGAGACTTACAGAGTCAATAGTATGAAATATCACTTAAATAGTTATTTTTGCTCTTCCACACACACTTCAGCTCTGTCTGTAACACAATGGATGGAGTTGTCAGATGTGTCTTTCTCTGTTTAATTTCCTCTCCAGGCCTCCCATCTGAATAAGTGCAAAAGCCAAAATCCTTGTATTGGTTTATATCTTGTGTCCTTCTATCTTTCCCCCTTTCCTGATTTATTTTTAGCCATGGCATTTTTATTGCCATAAACCTATCTCACATTTTTCCTTTTGGTTTTTGTTAGTGTCTGCTTTCCATTCTAGAATGGAGCTTAAAGAGGATGGCATTTTTGTACATTTTGTCCTCTGATGTTAAACCATGTCGGGCATATGTTTGGATATTACTAAGTATTTGTGTAGAGAATAAACAAAGGGATAATATGATCTAATATATGCATCATCATAAAAATATATGTATGTGTATAAATAAACACTAAAAGTAAAATAAAAATGAATGTCTATATAGAATCTTCTATTATTTCAATATGCTTAAAAATAAAATATATTGATCTAAGGAAGGTATGTTGTAATAATTAAGTATTTTATAGAAATATAAGAAAATAGACTAATTTGGCACTTCTGAGAGATTTTGAGCCATATGAAACATTATTTTTATCTGAAGTTTTAAAAGGTCTATGGAGCTTTCAAGTTTTAAAAAGGCTATATATAAAACAATTTTAGGATATTTTTACTACTTTAAAGTTTGCATTCAAATGTCCATCAGTTTATTCTCCATGTTCTTCATTCCTAGTAAAGTTAACCAAGGCTGATTTTGCCGATTATGAAAGTTTTAAGCAATCATCATGAACTTAACTAATAATAAAAACTTCATTTTTATGGATTTTAAACTATAGTCTGAAACATTACCATAAACACACTTTTTAAAATTATGTTTTGGAAGCATTTCTATGTGAAACATAATTTTTTGGTTTACTTTTCAAATAGAAAGTACTAAAATTTCTAATTTAAACTGATCAATAAGTAATAGGAATATTACATAGGGCTTTCACTTCTTAAACTGACACTCAGAATTCTTTATGATTTGTAATAAGTATGAGAACAAAAAAGAGGATTAAACATTGATTCCCAATAAATTGAAAGGATTAGTGTTTTCTTTGGCCTAGAAACTTGCTGAGAAGCTCACGATAGACTGGCAGATTTTAAAATGGTAATTGATATCTTAAAAACACAAAATGTTATAAGTTTAAAAATGAAGGCTTGTAGATGAAAAAAAAAGACAAAATAGCTCCTCTTTAATACCATCTTTCAAATAGCTGAATAAGTAATGCACATTTTTTAAATGAGAATTGCTGATGTAGTGACAATACGGTTTCTACTGAAATGAACTATTTACTTACTCAATTCAAGATAGAACTTGATTCATTGCAAAGCATTTTGAGGCTTTTTCAGAATGAAAAACTGTGGCAGCTGTAAGAATTTTATCTATATACAAATGCATAATTTAGGAAAAAATCACCTATGTGCACAAGGGTTTTACTTTCTTTTCTTGGTATTATTAAGTCATGTTAAATATGGGCTTGATATAGAATTACTTGCACTACCAAATCATAGTCAATTCTACAAGTCACTTAGTAAATTAATGGATTCTTATAGTGACGTCTGCTTAATAAACGAGCATTACCGCATGGCTTTATTTACTTGTAGGCAAACTGATGAGAAACTATCGCAAAATTTCTGGTCATTAAGAATGGGAATTTTCAAGAAAAAAACATGACCTGATAGATTTTCAGAAGGCCTTGATTTGAATCCCAGCTTCATCATTCCACACGTGCATGGTTTTGAACAAATCATTTATCATGCCTGAGTATCAGGTTTCCCTTCTGAGTTAATAAGAATAACCATGTCTAATTTAAAAAGTCTTGGGACATTTCATGTCAAAACTCAACATGAAAAGCAGATTGTTTATGGTAATGGGTATTATAATAAAGGACGATACTTAGAAATATGTAAGACCGTTGAGTAAATTATTCATGAAGTAAAGACGCAGATTGTTCAGAGTAATGGTCCATCTGTCCTTGGTTTACACGGTGATGGGTATCATTGATAATTTAAAGAATATTTTTAGAGATTTAGGAGAAACGATTATTTTTTGATTTTGGGTTTTTTTTTTTTCCTTTTGGTTTAGAACCCTAAGGCTATGTCTAGACTATGTCCAGCACTCAGATGGAGATTGGAAAAACTATATGTGTATCTTTCCTCCTAGTTTGGGGCATTTTAAGGATTCCACAGATTTCAGTTGCTTCTTCAACTAGTGCCAGTCAACCATTTCAAGTGAATTTTTCACTCAGACTGGTTGATTTTCTGGCCCATTAGGACAGCTGATTCAATTCAACTGAGTTTATATAGCTTAATCCCCCATGCATGCTGATTGTCCTACCAAGTGGCAGCAGGCCACAGTCACAGGTAATCTTTCATAGAACTCTCTCATCTCCATTTGATATTTCTTTGCTTTTAATATGAGACTGGGGGTGAGATTGCTTTGAGGCCTGCAGTCCTTGGATTGCATCATTGATTCAGATGCTGAAAATGATAGCTGGGAAACCAACAGATTTAATTTTTTGCTTTTCATAAAGGCATATCTCTGTTAATGGAGAGCTGGTTCAAGTTCCACTGGTAGATTCCATTTCCAGGAATTTAAGTTATGGGGCTGCATGTTTTGGATTTTTTTAAAGTTATGTTTAAAGAAAATACTGAGTTTAAGAAGACATTAGAGGCCTAAAAGGTCAAGAGAGCTATATGTGGATAAATAAGTTTAATATCTACTGTTTCTAAGTATGTCCATTAAAAAAAATCTGATTAGGGAAATACTATCTCCAGGATATCTGTTATCTTTGTATGTTTTTATAGACCATAGTAAAGTGTTTGCCTTTTATGCTAAGGGCAATAAGAAATCATAAGCAGGAGAGTTACATAACCTTAATTACATTTTTAGAAGATTATCGGGCTACGGTGTGAAGGATGATTTGTAAAGAGACAAGAATGGAAACAGAAGGTTAGTTAACCCACTATTGCACCGATCCAGGTAAGAGAGGAAGGGGTTTTGACTGAGACTGGGAGCAACAGAAAAGGTGAAAATACTTACATTCTACATATAGCTTGGGAGAAGAAGCTGAAAGATGACATTAATAGATTTGTTGCAGAGGGCCAAGAACAAAGAAAAATTATGTTTCAGTGGTCAGTTTTTCGAGATGTATAGAAAAAAAGCAAAATCCATAAGAGATGGAAAAGACGACCAGAAGCAGATTTGGGGATAAAGGAATAAACATTCTCTTCAGAACATGTTAATTTTAGAACAATTTATACTTGGGACAACCAAGTGGAGATGTTGCTGCTGATTGGATATATAAGTCTGCATTTCAAGGAAGAGTTTAGGCTTCAGTTTTCTAACTGCAAGTTAAGTATTATAAGCCACGAGTTTGGATAAAAATTACAGAGGGGAGTGGGGATGGTATGGCTGAATTCAATTCCTTCTATTTGAAGGGGTACAGGATGGTTTCTTTTTGTCTGCTTGAACCGACTGGTAAAAATATTATATATAATACTTATATATACACACTTTATATGTTGCATGTATATTGTGTATAAAATCTTGATCATTATATATTTTAACATATATATTTTATCTATACTCACAACAAATCACACTGTTCATGCAGTTGTCCATGTTAATGAAGGATGGCTTTACTCCAAGTTTTATATAAATGGTTATCAGATATACTGGAATCAGAGCTTTCAGGCATATTTTTGTCCTCTCATTGATTTTTAATATTATTCTCTCTTTTATTGCTGTGATTTTCATGTTACTTATGATGTTTTAATGGTGATACAGAAGCTCTCTGTATCACTGCTTTATACTTTTTAGATATTTCCCCTAGCATTCTTGATAAAACTGTATTACCCTGTTCTGAGCTTCTTTCCTTAAGGAAACTTTTACATGATTTCCCTCTACCATCTAAAATGGAGCTTACTTTTTTTCTTCTCCTCATAGCTTGTTCCCTCTGAGTTTATAAAACTTTACTACCTGGATAATCTTCCTTTCCCAGCCTGTTTCCTGTGATCTGGTTCACATTTATCTTAGCCCTACTGCAACTAATGTTTACTTCATATTTATGGCTGACTCAACCTTGCCTCTCTCTTCAGATTAACACTGAGACATATTATCAAATTTCTACACCTCAAGCACTTGTTTCAAGTTTGAGAAGCTTTCCTAAGAGAACTTTAAATCAGGGGTATGTTCTTTTTTTGTTTGTAAACTTTTTTTTTTCAACGTTTATTTATTTTGGGGACAGAGAGAGACAGAGCATGAACGGGGGAGGGGCAGAGAGAGAGGGAGACACAGAATCGGAAACAGGCTCCAGGCTCTGAGCCATCAGCCCAGAGCCTGACACGGGGCTCGAACTCACAGACCGCGAGATCGTGACGTGGCTGAAGTCGGACGCTTAACCGACTGCGCCACCCAGGCGCCCCTGTTTGTAAACTTTTAAGAATTTTTTTTTAACCTATGGCTGTTAACCAAACATTATTGCATTTATTACTATGAATGGAGTAGTGAATAATCTCTTCCAGGGTAGAATTAGAACCTATTATTAGACACTACAGGAAGATAATTCCAGCGTAAGAACAGAAGTGTTGAAAGATAAAATGAACTGTCTTTACAAGTAATGAGTTTTGCAACCCTGCAGTATGGGTCAAGATCAGTAGGAATACTGTTTGACGTATGTATTGTAAAGGAAAACTGACTATCAGGAAACAGGCAGCATTATGATTAAGACCACAGTTTTGAGAGAGAGAGACAGATAGACAGAAGGACTTATATTTAAGTCCAAGTCAAGAAATTTTATAGCTATGTGATCTTGAGCTAGATACTTGACATCTCTAGGCTTCAAATTCTCCTACTGAAAAATGAAGTTAATGACCTTTGTGGGTGTTTTGAGGCTTGAATGAAATTCAGTGAACAGCTGTAAAATAATTATCACAATGACTACACATAGTTAGCTCTGAAAAAAAAGTAGCTATTATTATTATTAATGGATCAAATTGGTTGATTTCATAGACCCTTCCAATTATGAAGGTCTGTGATTACATAATTCTATTAGAACAGCAAGTTCCTCCAGACTTGAAATTATATTTTAGGACATGGAAGAAATAAATGCAGAGATTATTAAACCATTAGAAAAAGAATTATGAGGGATGTTAATGGCTCGCTCTGTGATTTATGTAAAGAGGCAACACTTTATCTATATGAATATCTAGATTTAGACCTCTTTATGTGGATATAAACACCCATGATAGTTTTACATACTAATGTGTAAAACCAAGGTGGAAGAAAAAAAAATTTCATGATGTTATACCTTAGATTTACCAAATAAATATGAGGAATTTGGGGATATAGGTTAAATACAGAGTATTATCAAAAAGCAAATGATAAAAATTAGTAGAGTTAACACTATTTAATTTACTTGTCTTCAACATAATGCAACACTAAGAATTCAACAAACTCTGTATGGTTGATCTTCGTAACTACATTAGACATGCATGCCGTCCTCATTTTTACATATGAAGAAACTGAGGTTTTAGAAAGTTAAGCAAGTTTCCAACGTGTAAAGCTTTAACAAATGGATGTGTTCAAATAAATTCAGGTCTCAGCTTTCAATGTCTAGCCTTGATCTTAATGCCTTTATACTTGTATACAAAAGTGTTGGTTCCATTTCAGTAGAGTATTTTATAGATAAAAGGTTAATAATTTAAGGCACTGAAAAGTCATTATCATTATACAGTTTAGAATTTAGTGCTGTCTCTGACTTTCAGATTATACCTTCCAGCTTACCTCGCAGGAGTTTGATATGGGGGAGCCTGGGTGGCTCAGTCAGTTAAGCATCTGACTCTAGATTTCAGCTCAGGTTATGATCTCACAGTTTGTGAGTTTGAGTCCTGCATCAGGCTCTATGCTGGCAGTGTAGAGCCTGCTTGGGATTCTCTCTCTCCCTCTCTCTGCCCCTCACCAGTCTGCTCTCTCTCTAAGTAAATAAAGAGAAACAGAATTTAAAAAAAAAGTTTGATGTGAACAAAAGGTACAATGCATGAGACCTACTACTGATGATTTTTCACAATTGGTCTTTCTCAGACAACATTGCTCCCCGCACCTGACAACTCCCCTCCATCACACACACACTTAACCCTGCTCATTTTCCCTTGTAAATGTTCTAGATGGGCTATAGGATGAAGACACTTGAGATGCACAGAAATGCCAAACCAAATACAAGTATGCCTGTAAATTGTCTCTTTATTATTATTCTTTTTAGTAAGCTTTTTGTTTCAGAATAGTTTTAGAGTTTCAGAAAGGTTGCAAAGAGACTTCTATGTCTCACACCCAGCTCCTCCTCCTATCATCTTATGTTAGTTTGGGCAATTGTCCTGACCAATTAACCAAGAGTAATAAATTGTTATCAACTAAGTTTCATACTTTGTTCAATTTTTACTTAATGTCATCTTTCTGTTTCAGATACCATCCAGGATACCACATTCAATCTAGCCATCATATTGCCTTAACTCCTAAACTCTAACAGTTTGTCATGCTTTCCTTGTTTTCAATGACCTGGACTGTTTTGAAAAATATGGGCAAATCTTCTGTAGGTTGTTCCTCATCTGGGGTTTGTATTTCTCATGATTACCCTGGGTTATGGGTTTTAGTGGGAAAGGCCACAGTGGTAAAATGCCAGTTTCATCATATCACATGAAGGGTTCAGCGGCCAGTGTTAGTGTTATCACTATTGACCTTGACCAAATCACCTAGCTGCGGTAGTATCTGCAAAGTTTCTCTACAATAAAATTATTCTTTTTTCCTTCTTTCCATAATGTGCTCTTAGGAAGGAAGTCACTATGTGCATGCCAGCCCATATGTAAGGGGTTCTTTGGAATGGAAGAATTGTCTATTCTTTCCAGTACCTCGAGTTTTCACAGCCAAATTTTATAGAAGATATGTATTTTTACCACATTTTGGCCCATGAATGTATGGTGACATTCATACCCCCAGATCTTACAGCATTTTAAACAAAAGGATGTGTGAGGTAAGTCTCAAATTGCGTTAAAAATGTAATTGGCAAATGTCATGATTGCTTGGACATGTTATGAAAACTGCTTAGAATCCATAGAGTCATGCTCTGTGAGCTATTCTGTCAGCATGTGCTTTTCTGGAACACATTTCCATAATGCCTTTAATGTTTAGCTCTTGATGTTACCTGCTTTTGTACAACTAATTAAAAATATTTGGAAACAGTTGGAAATGTAGTAGAGAATGAAGCAAAATGAGTGAGACAAGCCATTATAATGGGGAAAAAAAAGATATCCCAGTATAAAAGTCAATCATGTGTTAAGAACCATAATATTTTTGATAATCAATAATTGGTTGTTTTAAGCATCTCGGTTTCCAATATAATTATTTATTTACATATATAGTATTTTATGACACATTTCTTTCATATCTAGATTCATGACTGGCATAAACATTATTTTTTAAGGAAAGCTGACTTTCTATTAGCATATTTTCACAGAACATTTAATTCTCATGAATGGATTACCAAAGTAAGTGGTCTGTGTATTGGGTATAATGTCAGTCTCTAGTGGTCTTCTAAAAGAGAATATATAGCCATGTGTAAACAGTACTCTGGTAAATACCAAAAGGAGTTAGTTCCAAAGTTGTTAATGAGGGGATTCTTTCTGACATGTGAAGCAAATACTGGTCTCTCACCCTAGACATGCTGATTTTTAAAGTCAACCTGGGGTACAGGGTTCCCAGGATGAATATTATTCAAGTTTAGAAAACTTTAGTAATTACCACCAAACAGTGCCCTAGGCTAACACCAGACAAAGGGCCTAAGAAATATACATCCTCAACCATCATTCCTCAGCAAAAGCAGGTCATTACAGACACTTTGGGGGAGTCGAACAATGAACTTTGAAAACATGGCCATTGATATTGTTTTAATTAACATGTGTGACTTTTAGTTGTTTCATATGAAACCAGTCTTTCCAAACTGAGTTTTATAAGAAAATAACCATAGTAGTAAGGCCTTGCATCATATGAGTCAGTCTACTGATGTACGCAGTTCTTCAAATCTGCCACACCTGATTTCTGTTTTTTTCTCAGACTGCTTTCCCTGACCTGAATACC
This sequence comes from Felis catus, assembly GCF_018350175.1. NCBI lineage: Eukaryota > Metazoa > Chordata > Mammalia > Carnivora > Felidae > Felis > Felis catus. The sequence continues at coordinate 66,857,481 of NC_058375.1, forward strand.
CTTTTCCCTCTCTTGACCAAGAAACTCTATCAGCTCTTGTCTCAAAAATGATTTTCTCTGTGGAGTAGGTTTGACTTGTCCATTTACTATGCCCAAACTCTGGAAATATTGTTATCACTGGACTTATAACATAAACTTGCACCTATTTCAAATGCTCTGCTTATATTTCTCTTTATGATATGTAAGGAAAGTTTATTTTGCATATTTAGTAACCTCTATACTTCCTGGAACAAAGTATATGCTTAATACATATCTATTAAATCAATGAACCATAACAATAATGCTAACACAATTTTTACATTATACTTATTTATTATATTTTAATTGATTTTTTTTTTTTTGCCATGATCCCTCTAACTAGCTGGACAATACCTACATCAGCAACTTTATGCTTGATTACATTTACATTCCTGCAGAGTTATTTTTATAAATATAAATTCATATGGAGGGGCGCCTGGGTGGCTCAGTTGGTTAAGCACCTGACCTCGACTCAGGTCATGATTTCGCAGTTCGTGAGTTTGAGCCTGGCCTCGGGCTCTGTGCTAACAGCTCAGAGCCTGAAGCCTGTTTCAGATTCTTTCTCCCTCTCTCTCTCTTTCCCTCTCTCAAAAATAAACATGAAAAAAAAATTTTAATCCATATGGAATGACACTTCAAATAGTTTCTTTAAAATAAATAGCATAATGACCAATCGTTACATTATTTTTCCAGTCACTTATGAATTACATTATTAAATTAAGAAAAGCAAATCTTCCCTGAGCCTCTTAAATAATTTCTTTAAACTGTGGAGCAAAAGGAGTGATATACACTGTGACATCTGAACCGGGTGTAGCTAGTAGAGCTGCAAATGTTATTCATAGTCATATAAATATCTAATCCCTGTGAATCTCGCCAAGCTATTTGCCTCAATGATTTACTTCAATAGTGAATTACAGATTGATTCTGAGTCATATTAAAGGTATTTCTGTTAAAATGTAGATTTTAGTTCCCCCAATGTCATCTTATCCTCATATTTTAGTACTTATTGAAAAGAAATGTTCCAAAGAAGATTTTTGCTGAGGCACTCATTATTTTTTGAGCCTATTAAAGCTGTGTCTTGCTGCTATTGTATTCCTAAACAAACACACAATCTATTTGTCCACTTTTAATTTAACAATTGAACACATTGTCAGTCATTCGTTAGTATTTTCTGATAAAGTACCTGAGATAAATATAGCCAAGTATGAGAATTCCATTGACTTATGTGATTTCATGTTAATAGTTTTCATATTATTCCACATGCTCAAATTAATACCTACAAGTGTCCTATTGGCTACTTTAAATGCTCTTGCACATTGTGCAGCTTTCTCATTGAACTATCCATAATGACTTCTAAATGCTTTCCCTAAGAGGTTCAGGCTATTTCAGAACCCATCAGTGTGCATGGAAAGTTTAAATTATGTTCCCCAATATGCATTACCTTGCACTTATCTGCACTAAATTTAATCTGTCATCACATTGCCCAATCACCCAGTTTAATTAGATCCTTCTGGATTTCCTCATAATCCTGCGTGTTTTTCCACTAACCTAAATAATTTTTGGTGATCAGCAGAAATTTCACACCTCACCGTCTACCATATCCTCTGGATCACTCAGAGTTGAACTGCCCTTCGCCTACTAACAGCATCTTCAGCACCCTGCTATGAAGTTGCTTCCTCTGGAGAAATACACACTCTTCATTTCAAATAGCTTAATCCATATTTATCTGTAAGAAAATTCTACCAGTTTTATGTGAGCTGTCAATACATTTTTAGTGAATTTCAAATGTAAAAGGTCTTTCTGCAAGTATATATTGAATTTTTTTTATCATTTTAGAATATTATGTAAGTGCTGCATTGGGAGAAGATACAGAATTAATAGAAGAGTAAACGAGTTCTAAGACTTCTCCCAAATGTCAGCATATCACATGTTTACAGCACTGCTGGAAGGAGATGAGAAAATTAAGACTCACTGAGTCGTTAGCAATCGTTGATGCCATATATGCTTGGCATTGCCCTCTGCACTTCATGTGGACAAACTCAAACACTGAGAACAGCTTTAATTATCACATGATTTCAAATAGGGAAACTGAAGTTCAGAGATGACAATTCAAGTGCAAAGTCATAAATATTCCCACTGGACCATAAAGTCTCCCAAGTGATTTATAATACAGTCACTAAATTAATTTATCATTTGTGCTCTCTTATTTTCTTTAACTCTTTTGGAGAAGTTTATAGACTCCTTACATATAAGCAAAAGAGTGCATTTAATTTTATGATTTGTCTTGTGGCATTATACTGGGCTTTTCTGGGTATTTATTTTTAGGAAGTGTTTGCTGATGAATTTATATTTATATGTTCCATAAATTGTTTATCAAATCATTCCCTATATTAACAGATACTATGTTTTTGAAGTGAATGTCCTTTCAAACTTATGTGGTATGAGGGGTGCCTGGGTGGCTCAGTCGGTTACGCCTCTGACTTCGGCTCAGGTCATGATCTCAGGGTTCGTAAGCTTGAGCCCCTCATTGGGCTCTGCATCGATACCATGGAGCCTGTTTGGGATTCTCTGTCTCTCCCCCACTCATGCTCACTTTCTCTCTCTCTCAAAATAAATAAATACACTTTAAAGAATTAAATAAACTTAGGTGGCATTAAAATAATACATTTAGTAATAACCTATATTTATATAGTATCTGATTAATCAAGACTCTTGGTGGGGTGAAAATCAAACGAATTATCTAGTGGTAGAAACGTTTTTATCGTCTTAGTCAAATAACAAGAAAGGTTATTAATGCAGAGGAAAGTTTATTTATTTATTTTTTTGAGGGTAATTAGCTCATTTATTTATTTATTTTTTTATATATGAAATTTATTGACAAATTGGTTTCCATACAACACCCAGTGCTCATCCCAAAAGGTGCCCTCCTTAATACCCATCACCCACCCTCTCCTCCCTCCCACCCCCCATCAACCCTCAGTTTGTTCTCAGTTTTTAACAGTCTCTTATGCTTTGGCTCTCTCCCACTCTAACCTCTTTTTTTTTTTCCTTCCCCTCCCCCATGGGTTCCTGTTAAGTTTCTCAGGATCCACATAAGAGTGATTGGAAAAATAAATATTGTCAAAATGTCAATACTACCCAAAGCTATCTACACATTCAATGCAATCCCAATCAAAATTGCACCAGCATTCTTCTCGAAACGAGAACAAGCAATCCTAAAATTCATATGGAACCACAAAAGGCCCCGAATAGCCAAAGGAATTTTGAAGAAGAAGACCAAAGCAGGAGGCATCACAATCCCAGACTTTAGCCTCTACTACAAAGCTGTCGTCATCAAGACAGCATGGTATTGGCACAAAAACAGACACATAGACCAATGGAATAGAATAGAAACCCCAGAACTAGACCCACAAACGTATGGCCAACTCATCTTTGACAAAGCAGGAAAGAACATCCAATGGAAAAAAGGAAAGTTTAATTTAACTGACTAAGTCACCCAGACGCCCCCTCCCTCCATCTTTTGACTCAACTCTCCCCCACATCTTTTCATGTCCAGGTACCACATGGTAGCAAACTGACTGCCTGGAGCTCTAAGCTTCATGGTTTAAGCCTGCTGGTAGAAAGCTGGATATCTTTTCTTTCAACAACCTGCACAAAAGAGTCATTGTAAACTATTTTCTCTGATTGGGTCATGTGCCCAACCCTCAACAGTGTCCTTTTTTAACCCCCAGCTTTATTGATATATAATTAACATATAACATTATGTAAGTTTAAGGTGTACAATGTGATGATTTGGAACATGTATATATTGTGAAATTATTACCACAATAAGGTCAGTTAACATAGTCAACGCTTCACATAGTTATCATTTGTGTGTGTGTGTGTGTGTGTGTGTGTGTGTGCAGTGAGAACATTCAAGATCTACTCTTTACCACCTTTCATGTATGCAATACAGTATTGTTAACTATGGTCATATGTAATCTGAGCCAGGCCTAAATCATACCTCCATTTTGAATGCTACAATTAGAATCAACTATAACATGAGAACACAGACCAAAAGTGGAGGAAATGGGCATGTTTGCTCTGAACAATTATAAACCGTCTAACTACCATCACTGGCCCTGAAAAGCGTAGGAATATTATAATAAATATATCTCTTTAGTCTATACTTTGTCCAGTTTTCCCAACATTACTTGCAGAACTCTTGTATCCTACAAATTCCCTCAACTTAAAGTTTTCCCTCTGGGTTCTAACTCTTCATACCCAATATCACTCAACTAACACATTTACATAACACTGTACCTAAATTAAACTTTCATGTATGGAAGCTCAGATGTTCAGCCACACAAAAACATTTAAGACAGGTTGTTTTCACATGAGTCAGGGAAAATTTCAGCCTCTGAATTGATAAATTACTCGATTTATTCCTGCATTTTGTACACCCTGAGCCTAGATGAGAACATAGTTCTTCTTAACTCAAACCCTGTATTCTTTCCATTAACATTTTACCTTATCTGTTCCATATCCATATAAGCTTTTATTCTCCCATTTAGAGCAGACACTGGTCCAGTTTTTTGCTTGCTAATTACCAAGTCTGTCATAGATCAATTAACATAATTGTCCATGCCCCCACCATATGTCTACCTCAATATTTAACTACTCCTCTATTATTGAATATAAGGTAATGTCCCAATTTTTGTTCCCACAAATAACAGAGCCATGAAGGTCTTTGTACATAAATCTTTGCTCGCATCACCTTAGGAAAAATTACTTGAGAGGGAATGGCTGGTTTAAAGAGTATGAGCATTTTAAAGGTTTTTGAAACATAATGCCAAATTGCTTTTCAGGAAGGCTGTACCAATTTATGTTCCTGCCAGAAGTGAATGAAAACTGCAGTTTTAATTTGCTTTGGGGTGGGGTTGGGACTGGGAATTAATAGTATCACAGTTTCACAGCACTTCAGGGGAATTTTACTCCCTCACCTCTGTGTTACTCTCATGACTACATTTTTTTTTTATGGTAAGGAAAATATAAAATCAGGGGCTTCTAACTCAAAACAACAAAGAACTTTTCTGGGTCCCTCATAGATTAGCTAAAGGAAAGAGTAGAATAAAAGGCAAGATCAGATTAGATACAGAGGCGAACTAAAAAATGGGATTGTTATTTAACCGAATGTTATTACAAGCTTCTTTCCTATTTTGCCCACGACCCATCCTTTTCACTGAACAAAATGCACATGAACGATTCCATCAAAGTAGATTGTGCATTTGCTGAGACTGGGCCTGGGCCTATAGAATGTCCACTGCCCCTAGGTTGGCTTTCTGTATCAGTGCAGGAAGTGTAGAAAAAAAAAAAGCAACCTCAGCTTAAAACATTCCCCCAACTCTGGGTGTCCTATGTATGCCATCTGACATGCATTAGTATAGCCTAAAAAGCTGAATTCTTAGAATCCCCTACACGTTTATTTTAATACACCTAGGACGACCCTCACAATAAGCTCATATTTCTGAAAGTATTGTCTCCGGACCACCAGAGTTCTAATCAACTGGGGTGATTCGTTGCAAATTCCTAGAAACTGGGGACTGACTGAAACAGAATTTCTGAGCATGCATTCAAGAATCTGAATTTTTAATAAGTGGTGCTTCTCATACTTTAATGTACATACAAACCTCTTAGATATCTTGTTAAATGCAGATTATGACTCAATTTTTCTGAAGTGGGGCCAAAGATTCAGCATTTCTAATAGGCTTCTAAATGGGGCTAATTAATGTTCCTGAGCCATGGGTCACACATTGAGTAGTAAAATGATGGGAGTTTCAGAACCACAGTTTCAATCCATTACCTACTTTCAAGTTTCAATCCATTACCTACTTTCAACTTCAGTCACTTTATATGATAAGCCAATTAGGAGGAATTGGGTTAAAAACAGGTGATACTATAAGTTAAACTTGAGCAGACAGGCCACTAGCAAGATACCAATAAAGCATGTAGCTCCAGTTATGAAGGCCTCTAAAATTTGTATAAACTAAGACAGAAGGAAAGTATTAAGACATTTTGGTCAGTTTTATAATCTAGGTCAGGTATTAAAATTCATAAAACTTACTCAAGGTCATTTTTATACAAAGTTTTAATCTTCCACATCTAATGTTATGACATATCTTAGTCTTACTGACTCTGCAATTTTCTTCTTGATGTGGACCTTTTGCCATTTATGGTTTTTTCTTTGTTGGAGTAAATCTAAATCTAAATCTAAATCTAAATCTAAATCTAAATGGTATTATGAAGCAAATTCTAGCCCTGTTTATGGATACTACTTTGGTTCTTTTTTTCTTTAAGTTTTATTATTTATTTATTTTGAGAGAGAGAGAAAGTGTGAGTGGGGAGGGGCAGAAAGAGAAGAGAGAGCCAGAATCTCAAGCAGACTCCACACCATCAGTGCAGAGCCCCATGCAGGGCTTGAACCCAGGAACTGTGAACTCATGACCTGAGCAGAATGAGCCATCCAGGAGACCCTAGCTTTATTTATGTATTTATGTATGTATGTATGTATGTATGTATTTAGCAGAAATGAGGTAGTTTCCTAGACCCTTCATTTTTCACAAGAGAATGGTTACCCTATCTAAAATTGTACTGATTAATAAAGTGTATCATTATATGGTCAAATGCAAGATGGGCTACATGAGCTCCAGTTACCTAAATGAAGTATGATTTCAAATTCACTGTAATTCAGTTTTTAAAAATTGGCTGAGGGAAACAAGATCTTTGATGGATTTTATGATGGATATGTTATCCATCCATTACTCTAGTAAGAATGTATTCTAAGGAATTCTTGGATGCTCTGAATAAATTGGGTTTTGAACAGATACATGTAGGAAATCTGTGCACATATATTGCATAGCTTTTCCAGGAGGTCTATTGGCACTGAAGGGGAGCAGAATACAACCACCCCAAACTATGCCTCTTTGGCATTATTTTGAGCTGATTTTTAAAAGAAACAGCTGACACAGGAAAAGCTCTAAAAACTGACAAGTTATCCTTTTGTAAGAGACATTTACATGTATGAGGAAATGTACAATCTCCATCTGTTAGGGTGTCTCCTTCTCTGTACCAGGAAGAGAAAGACTCTAAATTTCTAACATTCTTATCAGTAGAGAAGGCAATGACTTAAATTTGCCTGACAACCATACCTTTGTTTACTGTGCTTTTCCTGGTAACCTCTCATAACTGACTCCTCACCTGCAGTATCTTCTTTTGTCTTTAGCTGGAGATGTAATTTAAGATGGCAGCTTGAAATCTTTTGAGAGTTATTCAGGTTTCCTAGGCATGTCCCATATATAGGTGGTATATATGTTATTAAAATTCTGTTTATTTTTCTCCTACTAATCTTTATTATTTTTATTATTACAGGTGCATCCCAGGCAAGAACATAGAAGGGTAGAGGGAAAATTATTTTATCTTCCCAACAGCACATTAGCACATAAAGGTACTGAGAATTTAGCAATCAGCAAAATAAAGAAATTATTTCTAGATACTGTAAATATTATTCCAGGCTTTAAAAAATTTTACCTTGGTGTTAAGTCAAATTATCCAAAATCTGGGTACTTGCTCTTAATCATATTATGTTCTGGCTAACAGGTATTGAATCCCATCAATTAACCAGGCTGTGATCTCAGGATTTTATTGTATTATTTCATCTACTTTCCCCAGTAAAACTAGAGAGTAAAGTTTCCTTTCCCATTTTATAGATAAGAAATGAGATTTTTAAAATCTCGTGCATTAAAAATATATTTGTAAAATCAAACGTATTACTGTCATTTGTTTTTACTTGCTTGTTTAGTTGGGTGCCATCAGACTATTTTGTGTTAGTATATATATTTTTAAATAGTCTATGAATGTAAATGGTAAATATTCAATGAATTACCTCATGTCTCTCTACCCACTATAGGGGCCACAGGCAGGATGCCCCAAGATAAGCCACTTCGGTATGAAGATTATTTTGAGTTAAAAAGTGATAAAAACCCAACAGTTTCAGGAAAACCTCTTTACTCACTCCCCTCAACTATCTAAAACTAATTCAGATAGAGAACTTGCTCTAGGAAGAGAGCTAGTATCATAGATAACTACATTGTGATATAAACTAGGTAGAGTACACAGGGAGGACCTTGCAAGTTCTGTTTGATCAAAATCCTCTGTCCCAGTGTTTCCCAGTGACCCAGGAAATATTTGTTTACCAAATATTTACTCTTTTTCATGTTCTTGTGAATTGTGTTCCTTCCCTTTGAACTCGCAGACCCCTACCTCCTTCTCCTTATTTCAGAAGGACAACTATACCTCATTTTGCCTGTCTTTGGAATTCCCATGTCTGTATAGATTCCCTGTACATATGCTATTAAATTTTATTTTCTCCTGTTAATCATTCTGATATCAATTTGATTCTTACTCTGACTAAAAGGATCTTAAAAGGGACAGGAATATTTCCTCCCTGATACCAGTTTCTAGGAGGAGGCTTTAAATAAATCAACTCTGACTTCCATATCAGTAAGAATAATGCTTCTCCTGAATAACTATTTTTATCTTATGAAAACAAGGCAGGACCCTGATTGTGTTTCCATTTTCCACGTTGGTTCTGGAAGAATTAGAGCTAACAAGCGAATAGTACTTCATATGCTGTTCTACAAATACTCTTGGAATATCCAGTCTTTTTGCATTGTCAGAACAATGATGAATAGAGGAAAACAGAACACTTTGGTTTGCATAAAACTGTAGTCACCAAATTATGGCTAAAGGAATAGAAGTTGCTGAAAGGCTTTCGTATTCATAGACTTTAGAATTGCAGCAGTCATAAAACTTTTTAGCTTGAGGGGCACCTGGGTGAATATGCATCTGACTTTTCCGCTCAGGTCGTGATCTCATAGTTCATGAGTTCAAGCCCTGCATCGGGCTCCATGATGACAGTGTGGAGCCTGCTTGGGATTCTCTTTGCCCTCCTCTGCTCACTCTTTCTCTGTCTCTCTCAAGATAAATGAATATAAACTTAAAAAAATCTTTTTAGCCTGGGGCACCTGTGTGGCTCAGTCAGTTGAGTATCCAACTTCAGCTCAGGTCATGATCTCGTGGTCTGTGAGTTTGAGCCCCCCCGGGCTGACACCTCAGAGCCTGGAGCCTGCTTCAGATTCTGTGTCTCTCTCTCTCTCTGCCCCTCCCCTGCTCATGCTCTGTCTCTCTTTCTGTCAAAAATAAAACTTGAAAAAAAAATTTTTTTAAATCTTTTTAGCCTGAATACTTTATTTCATAAAAGGAGACAATGGATTATTTATTTTATTTTATATAAATAAAAGACAGCAACATGACAGCAAAATCAAGTCTGTTTATATATCTTTTCCCTAAACAATATTGTTTATTTTTCTGCTCTCAGACAATAATGTATGACCCCACAAATATTGTTTATTTTTCAGGCAATGTGGTATGTTCCGGATTGATGGTAGAACTCAGAAATGACAGGGTCTCTGCTCGAAAGGTGTTTACAGTGTTTTGGTGGATATAACCAAGTAAATCAACAGCAATGGGTAGTAAAAAATAGCTGAAAAATGTAACACCTTAATCACTGTCACCAGAATTCCTTTCAGGCAACTCTGGGGGGCTATTTTGTTTTGTTTTGTTTTTTCAGAAAAATAAGGAAGCTTCATGAGGTAGAAGAGAAGATAAAAACACAGCAGAAGAAACTATTGTTTGCTCATCATTGGAAGTAAATATGAATGTGGGAAGTGGGAAGAAAAGAAGTGAAGAGATGATAAAAGAAATAGAAACATGACTAGACTTCATTAAATAGGGAAAAGTCTGAGAGATTTTTGAGGAAACCAGTTTTGAACAATGACTTGAACTCTTTCTCTTGTTCAATTCTAAATCCCTCTGTGTCAGTTAAGACTCTTGTATAGGCATAAGCCCAAGCTAATTTTTTTGCAAAATAAAACGAATGTATCAGCTCACATATGTGAATAGCCTAGCGATAGACTTCAAATAGGATCTGGCATCGGGGAATAAGCAATGTAACTAATACCATTTTCTTCTTTCCAGTTGGTAGTGTTCCTTCCTTTGGCCTGTGTTTTTGGTTTTTGTTGTTTTTTTTTTTTTCCTATTCCTTCATGGTGACAAGATGTGTGTAGCAGGAGCTGCCTCAGTGTCTCATATTCAGATCCAGTGGGGAAGAAGAACCCATTCCTTGTAGTTCTCAATGTGAAAAACTGACATGAGTGGAGCCATCTTAAAACTGAGCCAGAGTGGCCACCACAGAGAAACTGCCTTGCCTGTCTGTTTGAACTGGGACAAAACCTTGGGACTGGGAAAAACGATAGTTGTTGTAATCAATTACTTCAGAAGTGACAGGGCATCCTGATCCCACGACTGATGGTGTTGGGCTCTCTGAAAAGAGAATCAGGGGGTGCCTAGGTGGATCAGTCAGTTGAGCAACCGACTTCGGCTCACGTCATGATCTCATGGTTTGTGAGTTAGAGCCCCGAGTTGGGCTCTGTGCTGACAGCTCAGACCCTGGAACCTGCTTCTGATTCTGTGTCTCCCTCTTTCTCTGCCCCTCCCCCACTCATGCTCTGTCTCTCTCTGTCTCAGAAATAAATAAACATAAAAAAATTAAAAATTAAAAAAAAGAGAATCAGAATTCAATCAATGTATAATGCAGAGTAGTTTAGCTTGTTAAAACCTCATTTCTTTTCTCCCCATTCTTTTCCTTAGAAAAACCTCATGCTTCCACATTACAAGCTGGACACTATTTGAGTTTCCACCTGAATCTGTTCTCCCTGAATCGCTATTCCTTGATTCCCAACTATACACTCATTTACCTCTCATTGATTTTCAGGTTGACACCATATGTTAGCACCCACTCTGACCATCCATCTCTGAAGTTATCACTCTAACGGAGGGATTTTAATGCTTTGATATACCAAAGAAACCAAATGTAAATGAGTGCTTTAAGTTTATTTTTTAAATGAGAATATTGCTTGAAAATGTATAAAGACTGCAACATAAGGACTTCTGGCCTAACTTTAGTGCTCAAATATTTACAGTGGTGATTCAGACACATTATTATATTGACGTTTATAGGAGGAAAACTACATAAAGTGGTATCTGTATAGAATCTTATTAAGAGAGTGTTTTTTTTTAATTTTAGACCAGTTTTAGATTTACAGAAAAATTGTGATGACAATGAAAAGAATTCCTATACACCCTAACACCCAGTTTCCTATATCATTAACATCTTACTTTAGTATGATACATTTATCACAATTAATAAAACAACATTATTATTAACCAAAATCCTCACTCTAGCTTTTATATATTTTTTCTGTTCCAAGATCCCACCCAGAATATATTAAGTTTATTAACTGTCTCCTAAGGGCCTTCTTGGCTGTGACACTTTGTCAAGCTTCTTGTTTTTAATGACTTTGACGGTTTTGAGAAGTACTAGTCATTTTATTTGTTTGGTTTTTTTTAATCCCAGTCTCAATTGGGATTTGTCTTACGTTTTCCTCATGAGTCGACTGGGGTTGTATGCTTTTGGCAAGAAGATCCCAAAAGTAAACTGCCCTTTTCATCATGTCTTATCAAGTGTACATAGTATCAGCATAATCTGTATTTCCAAGGTAGTGTTCGGGATTTTTCTACACATTGTATACTTTGGATTATAATCTACTACTACTTTATTTTGCTGATCAAATTGTTCAGCGTTAGGCATTGGGAGCTCTATTAGTGGGCCCCTGCACTCCTTTGACATATGCCTATCATTGTGTGTGTGTGTGTGTGTGTGTGTGTGTGTGTGTGTGTGTGTGTAGTGTGTTTTAGCACCTATTTACCTTCTGGTTAAGAGGAGCAGAACACTTGAGCCCATAATATACTACTTTGGCATATGGATTATTTTGAGCCGAAAGCCACCAAGACCCATCAGATTCAACAAAAACTTTTACCTCTCCCTTAACTACCTAAAATAATTTAAATGGGGGAGCAGAGGCAACTCTCAGAGAGACCTATTGTCAGACATAACTTTTGTCTGAATGACCTATTTGTATGACAGGGTAAATATCTAACTACCAAACATCTGTTTTTCTTTTTTTTTTCTTTTTCACCTTCATAAATTCTTATTTAAAATTTTGTAAGTGTTTTTGGGTTATCCATTCATTTGTTAATTTATCCAACAAACATTTATTGAGAACCTATAGTGTAATAAGTACATAGAAGTATAAGAAACAGGGAAAGAGAGACAAGTAAGGATATCAATTTTCCTTTATTAAGTCTTGCTGTCCATGGTGATAGCTTTCAAACTGAACACATTATGAAAACTTTGAAAAAAACTAAACTTGTCTCTTAATACACTAATCTTTAGAAGGCATGGTGAAATTTAAGAAAGAAGGAACAAAGTCTGTTTTTCTTACTGTCTTGTGAATTGTCCCCCTCTTCTTTGAAGACTCATGCCAGTATCCCATTCCTTAGCTCAAAATGGCAGATAAGCCTCAATTGCCCAACTTGCTTCAAAAACTGTACTCTTAAAAATGGAAACATGGTGAACTTAATGTTATGTATATTCTACTACAATAAGCCAAACAGACAACAAACTAGCCATCACATTGTCCTCCATGATTTCAGGCTTATAATAAACACTCATCTGTTGAGCCTTTCACTCGCAATAAACAAATTTGTTTCAGCTAGTCTTTGGAGAGTAGCAAAAGAAAAAAAAAACTGGCAGTGCCACTGGAGAGTGTGGAAAGAGGAAGTATGCATTCTCCTGTGTGGAATAAGTACACATGAAATTCTGTTGGACAGAATGGACACCATTGAAGCTACTCTTCCTGAGAGCATCTTGCTGCTGACCCTCCTAAACCATTCTGTTCAAAAGGATACCTAGTTGATGACAAGGGATTATTTGTGTCACAATGGAAGTTGAGCTATTGTGGGAGTTCCATGCTGAGGATATGCAAAAATATATATACCTTAAGACCCCTCCCTAAGTGTGCCAGGCATAGAGCTTGCTTTTGGACTCGGCCTTAGAAGTAAGGAAGCAACAACCAGCAGAAATCTTGGTGATATTTTCAACATACTTTAAATGAGACATCAATAAAGAATTTGCTACTCTCCCAATAAAATTTTGAATTGTGACTCATCTTTTCCACTATAAATCTTTATTAAAGTTCATTTTAATAAATAAAACTACTTGAAAACATGCTTAGTTGTTAAGAATATGCAGAAAATATATGGATAAATAGCCTAATTATATCCTAAATCCTTCTGTAGTTTAGGAATGTCATTTTAAAAAAAATTTTAATGTTTATTCTTGAGAGAGAGAGAGAGAGAGAGAGAGAGAGAGAGAGAGAAAGGCAGAGCATGGGAAGGGGAAGGGCAGAGAGAGAGGGAGCCCCAGAATCCTAAGCAGGATCCAGGCTCTGAGCTATCAGCCCAATGCAGGGCTCGAACTCACAAACCGTGAGATCATGACCTAAGCCAATGTTGGATGCTTAACTAACTGAGTCACCCCAGCGCCCTTAGGAATGTTGTTTTTAATTAGCCATTTCCAGACACGACTACACGGTGAGAATCCATGTCATAATGCCAGTTGTAGTTAGATAGGGTTAAATGTGATTTCCAACACTGGTGATTTCAACTGGAACCTTAATCTTAATTTCCTGTGGTGCCATTGGTTGGTAAAGACACCGTAATGTGGTTGTGCCAAAAGGAAAGATTTAACCACTAACCTTACTCAAGGTTTTGCCAACCTTAGCTAACAAGCTCTCTGGCTTTAGGACTAGGTGTCTTCTCATTACCCCTGTCGGGAGAAGTTCCAACTTCCTTCCTGCCAGAGTTTTTACATATTCTTCTCTTTGGATTTTTTTCTCTTAGTTCTTAAACTTTGTTTGTTCTATTAACTTTTAATGTTTTTTTTCAAACCCAAGACAATCATAATGTATTTAAAGAAGACCTTTCCTAGTCTCTCTAAATACGTTAGAATTTCTAATTTACAATCTTGTAGCCCAATGCATTGCTTCGTCTCATCTCTTTCTCCCTGTATAACTTTACTTTTGTGTGATTTATTGATAAGTATACGTCACCACACCAGACTGTGAATTTGGGGCATGCAGAGAAAGCGTCTGTTTTTTTTTATCATTATTATATCCACATTGAACAGCGTAGTAACTGACAATATATATCGCTGGATGAATGAGCTTCTAGATGAATGGTTAAAATGGGACCCTGGTGAGTATCAGTGTGGAGATTAGAAACACTTACCAATCACATGCACTGTAACCAGTATGTAGTAGAATCTCCATAAATGTATACTGTTTGATAGGTGTGGCTCTCTACCAATATCTGCTCTAATATCCTTTTGGAATGTGATTAAAATATTAATTGGATAGTGTTTTTTCTCACACTGTTTTATTATCATCACCTTACCAAGAAGTCTAAGTTTGGGAAAAACAAATGATTCTCTGGTACTCCAAAGTAAGTGCAAAACTGAGATGTATTGAATTAAATTAAAGGATAATGTTTGTGGTTTTCTCTCCCTTTCTCTCTCTCTCCCTTTCCCTCTTTCTAAGTAGAAATGTTTCCTCATTTGACTCTTCTAAAGAAGATATGGGTTTTATGAAATGTTTAAGATCAATGTCATTATTCTTTCACCCTGGTTTTCATTCTTATTTTCTTGACACCCACTATAAAACAGGTGAAATTAAAGAAAGTATGCTAAATCTGGATTCTATCTGCTTTTAGAAGTCTTGAATAGATGCAAAAAAATGTACTTTCAATGTCATGTTTTGATCTGAATGCAACATTTTGCACTTTTACAAGCAGTTTAGTATAGGAACTAGTTTTTCTAAACCCGATTCTCTAACGCATAAAATTTTTGGTTTAATATTCATTCACCCTAATACTAAAATATAATCAAATAAGCATCATTCTTTTTACCACAAACTTTAAATAATACGAAGTATATTCATCAGATACTTTCATAGCCATAGTGAAAGTGTCTGACAGTTTTGCAAGTAAAATATAATGTTGCATATAAATTATATTACAGCTTGTTTTATTTGAAATATTCATAATATTCATTTTGTAAATACAATATTCAGTACAAGAAAATGACAATATTGTAATTGAACTTCTATAAAAAATCTTGCCTCTGAAAATTTTAGATGAAATCAATCTTGCTTGAATTTTACTGGGGGTTAGAGAGACTCATTTACTCATCCTTTTTCTTATTCTGGGAAGTGTATTATGTAAAAGATTACTGTCACTTCGTGATTTCACTTTAATCAATAACCCGGGTAAAAGTACATAGCACATTATAAACAAATATCCTTTATCTTTTACAGACTTTATCATGCTATTAGTAAGCCCACACAAATGTATGCACTCCAACATTATTAGACTGTTATATAGTTGCATCTGAAATAAATGAAGAGTTTATAACATAAACACTGTAGGAAATACTGCAACGTGTTCCCAAAATTTTGATGTAAGCTTTAATTTTGAGGAATAGGTGTTAATACATTATATGCTTTCATCATTAATGATACCATAAATGGTTGTCTTTATAAATAGAATAATAGACTGATATAAATTTGGAGCAAGAAATGATCTAGGAGAAATGTGATTAAAATGTGCTAGATCATTAAGAGAGAACCAAATTAAATAGGATTTTCAATATTTTCTTCCCTTGACATTAACATTAACTACTCCTTTTGGTCCAGAAACACAACTTCTGGGTGATAAATCTATAAAAAAAATCCCTATCTGATTGGCAGGTATTAATTTTTCTTGATTCAGCAAGTAGGACAATACCAGCAATATATTGCTCTTGAATTTATTTGCAGTTTTTCTAAAGGATATGTCTTAAAAATACCAAACAAGTTGGATTTTTAGAAATTAAAGTTAACTTACATTGTTAGATTTTCTTTCTTAGAAAGTTTTCAAAAATATCAGGTTTCAAGATATTCTAGCATTTCATTTTTTTTCTAAACTGTTATAACTAAAATGTCAAGACGACAAGATGAGCAAAATTGTTCCATAGAAATTTCTAAACATTTAAATTATCTTCCCAAAATAAGTGGAAATTTTGAATACATCTATTTAGTTAGGAAGAATATAATATTGTGGGACTTGAAACACACAGAGAGATAATATCTATTACTGAGGCTTCTGAAAATCATTTGTGACTTCATAACATATGTGAGATTTATTGCAATTCCAAACCACAAAGAATTGGAGGCCAGAAGTCATGAAATAAGACAATCACGTGCAACATGACTTGATATTATCTATACTCTTTGAGATCAATGAGTTATTACCTTCCTAGAGTGAAGTTGATTTCCTGTCCCAATCAACTTACCTGTATACATGAAAGTAAAATGGAAGACACTGGGGTATGTAATAACAAGACTAGAGATACAGATTATTTCTAAACCACCCTTATTTGTTTATAAACATTTGGAGCTTATGACTAAGGGAAGAGAGTGTTTACAAACTGTATCCTGAATGATGCTCATACTCCAGATACTTAATACAAAGATACAAGGGATTTTTTTATGCTGTGTTATAAATCAAGCCCCACTACAAGAATTGCTTTGTGTCCAGTAGGAAAAGACGTCCTTACTCAATAAGGGAGATAAGACCTCATGATACTCAGTGAGAAGGGAGGAAGGATCTTGCAATCATAGAATAGCAAACTTGATAAAAGCTATTCAAAAGAAGTGCAGAGAACTGATATTTGAAAGAGATAAAGTTTTCTAGTAAATGCTAATGTTTTGTTATTTGAGAATTTAGTTTTTCTTTCTCTGATTACTAACACATAGAATATATGTAAGTGTTGATTTCTTCATCATTTATCTTCATTCTTGTTAACAGAGAACTTGAAATACACAAAGAATACAATTATCTAGAGTGTTATTTTTCTGTTATGATCTTCTTAGCATGTAGATGAAACACAAAATTAACTTACTGAAATGTGTAGTATCATAGAATGGTAAACCAGGCAAGACACTAGGGCTCATTAGTTGAAACACCTTTTTATACAGACGAGAAAATACAGTCTCTGTAACTGAAATGAATAACGCTAACAGTGCTTATGGGGGTAAATCAGTTTACCTGCAGTGAATTTGTTTTTATTTAGCTATGAAATGGAGTATTAATCACTGGCTAATGTAATAAGGTTTTCAATATAAAACTAAAAATAGACATACAAGTTTAGCTCTTATTATATTATTGATATGTTAATAATTGAATTGAACATTTTTTTTCAAAATAGAAATTCTTGATTGATAGAAGCTCCTTTTCTCTTGCCTATATTGTATATTGATAGCTAATCAAATGAATGTGTTTAGAATACAATTAAAAGTAACACAATATGTAAATATGAATTCCACCTAAACAAATAACACTAAAATCCTTGATACAACATTTGTAAACCTAGTAAGCATAACCAGTGGAGAAAAATATTAGAAATAATCAATTTATTTATTTATAGAACTCTAAGAGTGTTTTAGGAGGGAGTAGAATCATTCTATTATAGATGGTTAGGAAAACAACTCTACTTTGTCTGTTTGAGCAATAATTAATAAATTAAAAACCTGGCTATTGTTGGGCAGAAGGCTAGCCAGCTTCTAAATTTCATTCTCTGCTAATGCAACTAGACCTTAGTAATCAGTAAAACCTCCTTTCAGCCTCTCAAAATCTATTTGCCAAATTTTCTCCTGAGCCTAGAAAAGTAAACAAAAAGGTTAGAAGCTTTGAGCTAAAACAGTTTACAATATACTAAAGTAGAAAAACATTAATTCATAATATAATTATAAATGAATATAACCAACTGTGTTGTGTACACACACATACACACACACACACACACACACACACGTATATTTGAAAGTCAAGATAAGAAACAATATCTACAGCAATGAAACCATTTAACTGGTAAAGAACAGGCTTAATTTATGAGATGCAGGAAGGTTAAGTTCTGAAGAGTTGTATCAGCAATTAATTGGGGAAGGATGGCAGGGATAGGACTTCTAAACAGAGAATTGCAAGTTTGAAGTCCAGTTGCAAGTTTGAAGTTGGAAGAGAATTTTGCACATTGAAAAATGTATTAAGATATGATGGGAAACACTGAACTGTGGGACATCGAGTTTATATTACAATAATAGGAAAATAACATACATATTTGGCTTTTCTAAACAATCAAGCTGTCATTATCCGATAAATTTGTATTGATTTTGTTGCCTAATTTTGCACCATCATTTTACTGCCTTGGTTAAATTACTTTCCATTGCTACATCACAGAATCAGATTCTAGAAAACTGAAGAATCAGATTCTAAAAAATCATTGTATCTATATGGAAACAGAGTCTGATTCCTTATATGAATATGTACATATTGTCTGCTTAGTCGAAACTCCCTGTTTAAAACATTATAAAAGGGTTCTCTTTCCTGAAAGTAGAACACAGAAAAACCCAGGTCTGCAAGGAATAGATACATGCATTTTCCATTTATATTTGCAAAGTAACAATATTTTTGGCAGACGTGACAATCAGCAGAGGAAAAAAAAAGAGGACTAGTTTGCTTATATTGTACTTACTGCATCATAAATTGTGTGTGTGTGTGTTTTTTTTTTACCTTTCCTCCCTCTGTAAACTATGAATATCCAGAGGGAAAAGTATCTTCGTTAATCTCTCTGTTCCCCAAGATTTAGCAAAGCAGTTGTCAAAAGTACATAAAGAGGGGCACCTGGGTGGCTGAGTCAGCCAGGTGACTGACTTAGACTCAGGTCATGATCTCGTGGTTTGTGGGTTTGAGCCAGCATGGGCCTCTGTGCTGACAGTTCACAGCCTGGAGCCTGCTTCAGATTCTGTGTCTCCCTCTCTCTCTGCCCATCCCCCACTTACACTCTGTCTCTCTTTCTCAAAAATAAACATTAAAAAATTTATATATAAAAAAAGTAAATACAGAAAGCACGGAGTAATGTATAGAATTGTTGAATTGGGGAGCCCGGGTGGCTCAGTTGGTTAAGGGTCTGACTCTTGATTTCAACTCAGGTCATGATCTCATAGTTCTTGAGTTCCAGCCCCACATTGGGCTCTGTGTTGACAGTGAGGGGCTTGCTTGGGATTCTGTCTCTTCCTCTCTTTCTGCCCCCCCCCCCCCATGCTCATGCTCAATCTCTCTCTCTTTCTCTCTCTCTCTCTCATATAAATAAACATTAAAAAAAGAATTGTTGAATCACTATATGGTACACCTGAAACTAATATAACACTGTATGTTAACTATTCTGAATTTTTTTTAAAAAAGTGAAAAGATAAACCAGACAATTAGAGATATGCAAGAAAGATATCTGACAAGGTACTTGTATCTAGATCCGTTACAACTCACCAATAAAAAGACAATTATCCACAACCCCCCCGCCCCAAATAAAAGTACATATAGAGTAAAAGTGAGAGAGAGAGAGAGAGAGAGAGAGAGAGAGAGAGAGAGACTGCAGCTTATAAATTATCTGTGTCAGAGATATGCTCATAACATTATCAAGAGGTGGCTGGCAGTTGGTCAAGTGATGAGGTAACTATTACACCTAAGAGGAATAGGTATGAGAATAAACAAATTATTTCTTCCATTCCAGGAAGTATGCTATTGAGAATATCCTTGTAAGCAGACAACCCAGTCTCCATTTTGCCCCACCAGGACAGGAATCTCACACATTAAAAGGCAACTATTGCATATTTGGACAACTATTACATTGATCTAAACTCCCTGTGAATGTATCTTTTGCTAAGAGGGGCAGACTCTGTGCTCTTTCATAATACAGCCCTTCAAGAATTTGAAGATCATTCATGTATGTCCTGCCATTACATTGACTGGACTTATTTGTGTAATGTTTTCTCATAAGAAACAGTTTTTATATCCATTCTCATTCTTTCACCCCTGCTAGATACATTCTATATTTGTTAATTACTCTCATAAAATGAAACATTTACCTAAATTAACTAAAAGTAAAAATCTGATTAAGAATATTGAATTATAAGAGAAAGGGCCTATATGTTTAAAAAAAGTTATACAGAACAAAAAAAAAAGTGGAAGATAACATGGTTAACACAGTCAGGTTCGTTTATTACACAAACATTTTTGCCAAGCATTTTTATATCAGGTTGGGGATTAAAAAAATGAATACAGCACATTGTCTTACAATCTAAGTCTAAATGAAAAAGAAATGTAAGTAAATAATTACAATTCAATGTGATATCTGTTATCACAGAATAATGCATTCTGAAATTGTAACTTTATTTTTAAATTTATGAATGTACCCAAGCCCAGCTCTTTTCAGAGTTCCAAAATAAAGTAAGAAAGATTATCTTTTTGAATCCTTCTATTTTTGTTAGTAATTACCATGAGAAAACCTTACTGCCTATCTAAAAAACTGACCACAAGTCCTGCAACCACTTCCTAGCATAAATCTCTATAGCAACAACAACAACAAAAAAATTAGAAAATGGAACAGCTAGTTCTATAACAAGGTAATGGCACTTCAAAGACCATATTGCACACTCCAGACAAAAGTCTGGGTTATTTCCTTTCATCTCCTTTGCTCTTTCAAAAGAGTCAAGATTCCAGTCTCTTCAGTCTCTTCCATGCAGAGCTACCTTCTTCCTCTAGGTCAATTGCTCCAAATTCATTTTAAATGAGCTTTTGGTGTGGATATGATGTATTGTGCTGACTACACCTTTTTATATGAGCTCTAAGAAAACCAGGTATTTGCTCCCATCTTTAGCGAATGGTTTCTTTTTGATTAGATTTTCTGGGATTTGGGTCAGACATATATAGAGTGAATTTAATTCCATTAAATTCAAAAGAAAAATATATTAAAGGAATCAAGAGATTTTTTTCCAATAGGTTTATTGGATGTAAGTGGGAGTGGGTAAGTGAAAAGATAACCCGTTAAAACAAGCCACATTGCTTGAGGTTTTGTAACAATAATTGTATTTCACTTTGTCTTTCATCACATCTTTTTGCCTTAGACACAAATACTCCATTCCTGTGTTGATTTAAATTATTTTAATGATAAACTTTGAATCAGAGAAAGAAAGCATTGTGATGATAAAACATTTTTTGTTTTACTCTTATTTGTTTAACTTTTTAAGTTTATTTTTGAGAGAGAGAGAGAAAGAGACAGAGTTTTAGTGGGGAAGGGAAGAGAGAGAGAGAGAGACACAGAATTCAAATCAGGCTTCAGGCTCTGAGCTGGCAGCACAGACCCCAAAGCAGGTCTCGAACTCATGAACTGCAAGATCATGACCTGAGCCGAAGTTGGATGCTTAACTGACTAAGCCACCCAGGTACCCCCTTTTTTTTAATGGAGGAAGCAATTTATTCACTCAAGTAGCTTTCAAAACTGAACAGCTATTTCTCAGGTGTTCTGACCAATAATAAAATGAAATATGTCTTTTTCTTCAAGCAATATACTCACCCTGTCTGGGACAGATTGTTTGAAAGGCATATTTCTTTCAATACATGCAGGAGAATAGTATACATTACAATAAATCAGATTCCTGCTTTATAAACAATTAGGGAATGATCAGAAAACATAAAAATTGGGGGAATGTTATTTAAAAACTGGACCTAACCTTAGTTAAAGATTAATCCAAGAGACATATTGTGAACTAACTTTTTAGAAGTTTTCTCAGCCTAACTCCAAACATATTTTGTGTTAATATTTTCGGGATGGATATAGTCAGACAAATCAATTACCTTCATCTTTGTCTGCTAAGGATAAAACTTAAGTTAGGAGTTTTAGCCTACAGGTGACTTACACAGCAATTTAAGGGAAGAAAAAACTTTTAATCAAGTTTTGAACCCATGCTTGTTTTCCCAAGGCACAATATAGACGCTATTTTTAGTTTCAATGAAAAAGCTAGTGGTGAATTTGTAGCACTTTTTGTAACTAGCTTTATGCTTGAGAAGCCAACATTACATTCCAAAACCAGCTAAGAATTTGTCTCTGACAGCAAGATTTTCAAGAGAATTTTTTTTGAGAAATCCGTAATTAAACAATAACAATACCTGTAGGAAGGCAATTGCAGTTTTGTAAAATATACATCTTAACTCTGACTTCTGAGAGAACTTATTCCTTCAAGCTGTGCAAAATCCAGGCAACGCAAGTCAGGCAAAATCTTCAATAAAGTGCTTTCTTAATAGATATGTGAGTTTCCTTCAAAGACTAGGTGAAGCAATTCTTACCCAGAAGAGTTGGGGATATTCAGAAGCATGCCTTATAATTTGATTTTATTTAGAGAGATACTTAACTTCCGTATCTGTATTTCAAACATTATCCATTGCCCTCCTGGGCTATTTTGCTTCCCTTTACCCTCACTTATAATGCATGACTTATGCTTCTTTAACTGAGAAGGTATTAGCTATCTGATAGAATCTGGCAAACTATTGCCCTCTTCCTTTCAACATGTTTTAGTCTGTATATATGTTCTTTCAAACTTATCTGCAAGAGATATTTCTCAGATCTTTTCCCATGCCACGTTTCCAACTGTACCTCAAAGCTCCAACCACACTTCCTTCAAGTGCAAAGTCTTCTCTTCCCTTAACCTTGACACCCTCCCTAGAAACCTTCCTATTTCTTGCTATTCTTTCATAGGCAAATGTCTTTGATTGAGAATGTGATATCTCATTTTTCTGGCTATTCCCTCTTTAATATCTCCACAATTTCATTTTTATCATTCTGCAAAAACATACTCTCAAGATATCAAAATATATCTTCTTATAAGACCCAATGGCTTTTTCTGACGGCCTGCAAGGTATTTCTTAATATATACTCTCTTTCAAAACTAAGAAAATTCCTAGTTTTTAGTTAGGCATATGGCGACCTAGAATAAACACATGTCTCAATTCCCTTTTAATTAACATAGCACTTGTTATCTCATTGGGTGTAGCCCATGGGATTTAATCAGAGCTGTCTTGACAGATTTCTAAGACATTTCTTTCAGAGGAGAGGTCATATCCCGCTTCAGCCCTTCTTCTTGAAACATCTCTATGAACATCATGGTTGGAATTCTGGCAGCCAAACTGGAGTCTGACTTGGAATCAAGAGAATGTGTCTTCACAGTTTCATGTAACCACCCTACCCTGGAAATTTTATCTTCAAACTTCTTTTACATGAGATAAAAATAATAATAATTTTGTCCATCAGCTAACTGTTCTTAAAAGAGTATATCATAGCATTGACTCTTCTCCAAATAAACCTTTCTAGTCTGGCAATATTACAGATATTGTCCCCTGTTACGCTAACTGCTCAGTCCAGGAGACAGTGAAATTCAACACCATGATGTAACAAATCTGATTCATTACCCAGCAAATGTTTGAGAATTGTCCATTTCTCCCCATCCATTCATAGTGCATCAGGTTCTTAGTAACACACGAATCTACCTTCTGCTTTTCTTCCTCACAATTGTATATGTGTGGCTTTTAACTGGCTGAAATTTACTCTTTGCATCTTTCCAACAATGAGAACTATACACACAGTTGAAGAATCACGTGACAAGATAACTTTTTATAAGACAATTTTGTCTTGAAAGAATTTTCTTTTTCTTTTTCTTTTAGTAATCATGTCTCTTTCTGAGTGGAACTTTGAGACTTTAAATACTTCATCTTATCAGTTGCTTAATTTAAGTACAAAAATCAGTATGTTCATCTCCCATGCTCTAGAAAGGAGAATGCAGTCTAGTATGGGTGAAAAAAATAATGTCATAAAAAGAAAAAGATGGCTACAAGAAAATAAGTGGTATTGGAGGTCAGAGTAAAGAAGAGTACTATATTCATTTTGAGAAAATAGAGATTCAAAAAACATGGTATTTGTAAACTCTGAAAGATGGATTAGAGCTTTTACAAGAAGTGATAGAGACAAAGACATATAGGGGCAAAAAAGAAAAGAAAAGAAAGAAACAGAAGAAGGAAGCCGAGAAGGGAAATTTTGCTGAGCATGTTGGAAGAATAAGAAAATCCTACTTTATCTATATCATAGCTTTGTATGGGGAAGAGAGGGAAATTACATAGAAAATATCACTTTGTTGAAGATTTTAATTCCCAATGGTGATATTTATACTTAATTGGATTTACACTCCATATAAACTTTGATGGTCTTTTACCAGGGAGTTGTTGTAATTGGACCTTTGTTTTAAGAAGTCTCATTTATCAGTGATGGATAAGAATGTTCAGAGAGATGGAGTTCAGAGGTAAGGAAACCTCTGAGGAAGTTATATTTTTACGTAGATAGCTCTTTTTGTATAGCTAGATTGTAATATATCTTTGTGATGTACCTTCATGATGTTTTTTGAGTATACTTCAAGACATGTAGTAGTATTTAAATAAATTCTTATTGCTGAATTGAAATAATTTCAGAGCTGAAGGAGAAAAGTTATTAGAAAACAAAACAAAATAATAGTGGGATGTCAAATCCAAAATTGATTAATTTCTCATGTTTGACAGCAGGACTTGAGACATTGAGAGGTTATTTTTCTCTGCCTTCAAGAAACCAGATGCTGGTATTTATAATCAAGAAATATTTCTTATATGTGTGCTCATTTAAGCATATAGTTAATGCATCTGGGAAATGCAACATAAGAAATAGAAAAATCCATATACTTAGGAATTTACCATGGCTTAAGGGTAAGCAATACAAAGGACATATTCACTGAACTGCAAATGGGAATAATTTATAGTGCAATTGCATAGTTTCATTAAGCAAATAAAAAATGAGAGAAATATGCTGCAATGCAAGAATTAACATTGTGAACAAAGAGAAAATATGTAGAGATTTTAAATTACAAAGTTAGGTGAGTCTATTTTATTATCAGTCTCATCACCATCCAACATTCATTTGGTTTCTTTATTTTCCAGCCATTTGTTTCATACAAAATCTCTGCCCTCAAGAATCTCATTTCATGTGACTTTAACAATTCTCCTAGCTCAGAAATGTTTCCCCTTTCACCCTGACCCAAACACTATTAAGTTTTGGCTGATAAACAATTACATTAGATGTAACAATAAGACCATATTCCGCAGCTTACTAGGATATTTATCCCACAACATGGTCAGAAAGATCATCTTATCGTGAAAAGAAATTGCTAGTTAAAAAGGTGCAGTGCTTTTTCATCTTGCCATGTGCAACAATGTGAATGGAACTAGAAGGTATAACGCTAAGTGAAATAAGTCACTCAGAGGAAGAGAGGTATCATATGTTTTCACTCATAGGTGGAAGTTGAGAAACTTAACAAAAGATCATGGGGAAGGGAAAGAAAAAAAAATATATATATATATATACACACACACAGTTACTAACAGAAAGGGAGGCAAACCATAAGAGATTTTTTTTTAATTTTTTTAACGTTTATTTATTTTTGAGACAGAGAGAGACAGAGCATGAACGGGGGAGGGTCAGAGAAAGGGAGACACAGAATCTGAAACAGGCTCCAGGCTCTGAGCTGTCAGCAAAGAGCCAGAGACAGGGCTCAAACTCACAGACCGCTAGATCATGACCTGAGGCAAAGTCAGCCGCTTAACCCACTGAGCCACCCAGGTGCCCCCATAAGAGACTTTTAAATACAGAGAACAAACTGAGGGTGGAAGAGCGTGGGAGGGGCAGAGAAAATGGGTGATGGGCATTGAGGAGGGCACTTGTTGGGGTGAGCACTGGGTGTTTTATGTAAGTGATGAATCATGGGATTCTACCCCTGAAGCCAAGAGCATACCGTATGTTAGCTAACTTGACAATTAATTATGTAAATAAATAAATAAATACATAAATAAATAAATAAATAAATAAATATTATGTGCTAAAACTTTCAAACACAACCTTAGAATTTATTTAAGGAAGAACGTATGTTACTCATTAAACTGACATTTTCATATGTGAAAAATTAGGTTAGATCTGGTCTCAATAACATTATCTGAAAACAGAACAGGATAGTATTTTTGTGTGTATGTTTTATTTTTTTTATAAAGTTTAAAATTTTAATTCCAGTACAGTTAACATACAGTGTTATATTAGTTGCACGTGTACCATTTAGTGATTCGAAATTTTATACATTACTCAGTGGTAATCATGATAAGTGTACTTACACTTAATCTCCTTCACCTATTTCATCCATCCCTCCACCTACCTCCTCTCTGGTAACCATCAGTTTGCTCTCTGTAGTTAAGAGTCTGCTCTTGGCTGGCCTTTATACCTCTTTTTTTCCTTGCTTGTTTCCTAAATTCCACATATGAGTGAAATCACATAGTATGTGTCTTTCTCTGGCTGACTTACTTTACTCAGCATTATACTCCCTAACTCCATCCGTTGTTGCAAATGGCAAGACTTTGTTCTTTATTTGTGGCTGAGTAATATTCCATTGTATATATATATATATATATATATATATATATATATATATATATATAGCACATCTTCCTTATCCATTCATCAGCTGATGGACACTTGTGCTGTTTCCATAATTTGGCTATTATAGATAATGCTTCAATAAACATCAGAGTGCATGTATACCTTTGAATTAGTATTTTTTGTATTGTTTGGGTAAATATGTAGTAGCGCAATTGCTGGCTCATAGGGTAGCTCTATAAGCTATTTTTAAATTTTTGAGGAAACTCCATGCTGTTTTCCAGAGTGGCTGTACCAGTTGGCATTCCTACTGACAGCGCATGAGGGTCCCTTTTTCTCCATATCTTTGTCAACATCTGTTGTTTCTTGCGTTTATTTTTTTTTTATTTTAGCCATTCTAACACACGATGTGATACCTCATTGTGGTTTTGATTTGCACTTCCCTGATGAAGTGATGTTGAGCATCTTTTAATATGTCTGTTGGCCATCTACATGCCTTCTTAGAGAAATGTCTGTTCATGTCTTCTGCTCATTTTTTAATTGGATTTTTTGTTGTGGGGTTGTTGAGTATTGTATATTCTTTATATATTATTCCATATAATCCTTTATCACATATGCAACTTGCAAATATCTTCTCCTGTTCAGTAGGTTGCTTTTACTTATTTTTAAATAATTAATTAATTAATTTTGAGAGAAAGAGAGAGAGCATGAGCAAGAGAGGGGCAGTGAGAGAGGGAGAGAGAGAATCCCAAGCAGTGCAGAGCCCAGAACCCTACATGCGGCTATATCTCACAGACTGAGATTACGACCTGAGCAAACTAAGAGTAGGACACTCAACCAACTGAGCCACGCAAGCACCCTGGCTGCCTCTATTCTTGTTGATTGTTTCCTTCTCTTTGCAGAAGCTCTTTATTTTGATGTTGTCTCAATAGTTTATAATTGCTTTATTTCCCTTGCCTCAGGAGACATATTTAGAAAAATTTTACTATGGTCATTGCCTCTTCTAGTATTTTTATGGTTTCAGGTCTCACATTTAGGTCTTTAATCCATTTTGAGTTTATTTTTGTGCACAATGTAAGAAAATGGTCTGGTTTCTTTCTTTTGTGTGTAACTACCCAGTTTTCCCAACACCTTTTGTTGAAGAGACCTTTTCACATTGCATATTCTTTCCTCCTTTGTTGCACATTAATTTACCATGTAGTTGTGGGTTTATTTCTGAGTTTTCTGTTCTGTTCCATTGACCTATGTGTCTATTTTTGTGCCAGTATCATATTGTTTTGATTACCACAGCTTTGTAATATAACTTGAAGTCTGTAATTGTGAGACCTCCAGGTTTGTTTTCATTTTTCAAAATTGCTTTCACCATTTGGGGTCTTTTGTGGTTCCATGGAAATTTTAGAATTGTTTATTAAAGTTCTTCAAAAAATGCTGTTGGTATTTTGATAGGAATTGCATTAAATCTGTAGATTGCTTTGTGTAGTATAGACATTTTAACATTTGCTCTTCCAGTCTGTGAGCATGGAATGTCTTTAAATTTCTTTGTGTTGTCTTCAATTTCTTGTTTTAGAAATAAAACATCAATGTTTTATAGTTTTCGGAGTACAGGTCTTTCACCTGTTTGGTTAAGTTTATTCCTAAGTATTTTATTATTTTTGGCACAATTGAAAGTGGGGTTGTCTTCTTAATTTCTCATTCTGATGCTTCATTATTAGTGTATAACAATGCAACAGATTTATGTACATTGATTTTTATCCTATGATTTCATGGAATCCATTTATCAGTTCTAGTAGATTTTTGGTTCAGTCTTTAGGATTTTTTATATATAGTGTCATGTCATTTGCAAATAGTGAAAGTTTTAATCCTTCCTTAACAATTTGGATGGTTTTTATTTCTTTTTGTTTGAATGCTGTGGCTAGGACTTCTAGTACTATGTTGAATAAAAGTGGTGAAAGTGGACATCCTTGTCTTTTTCCTGATCATAGGGGAAAAGCTCTCAGGTTTTCCCCACTGAGTTTCATGTTTGCTATGGGTTTTCCATATAAGGCCTTTATTATGTTGTGGTATGTTCCCTCTAAACCTACTTTGTTGAAGGCTTTTATCACTAATAGATGTTGAACTTTGTCAAATGCTTTTTCTGCATCTATTGAAATGATCATATGATTCTTATTCTCTTTCTTTTTTGTTTTGTTAATGTGATGTATCATGGTGACTGATTTGTGAATATTGAACCTCCCCTGCCTCTCAGTTGATCATTGTGTTTTTCGTTTTTTGTTTTTTTTTAATGTACTGTTGGGTTTGACTTGCTAGTTGTTTGCTGAGGATATTTGCATCTATGTTCAACATAGATATTGGCCTGTAGTTCTCTTTTATTGTGATGTCTTTATCTGGTTTTGGTACCAGGTAATGCTAACATCATAGGATGATTAGAAGTTTTCCTTCCTCTTCTATGTTTTGGAATTGTTTGAGAATAGGTATTAACTCTTCTTTAAATGTTTGGTAGAATTTACCTGTGAAGCTGTCTGGCCCTGGACTTTTGTTTATTGGGAGTTGTTTTGATTACTGCTTCAATTTCATTGCTGATAAGCAGTCTGGTCACATTTTTATTACCCACTCTTTACGTTTTAATAGGTTATATGTTTTTTAGGAATTTAGTCAGTTTTTCCAGGTTGTCTAATTGGTTAGCATACAGTTTTTCATAATATTCTCTTACAATTATTTATATTTCTGTTGTGTTGTTTGTTATTTCTCCTCTTTCATTTGTGATTTTGTTTGAGGTGTCTCATGGTTTTTTTGTTTGTTTGTTTGTTTCTTTTGTTTTGTTTTGGTTTTGGTTTTGGTTTGTTTTTTGATGAGTCTGGCTAGAGGTTTATCAATTTGATTAATCTTTTCAAACAAGCAGCTCCTGGTTTCATTGATCTGTTCTATTGGGTTTTTTGTTTGGTTGCTTGGTTAGTTGGTTTGGTTTCATTTTGTTTTTTAGTTTTTTTAATTAAATTTTTTAAAGAAATGTTTATTTATTTTGAGAGAGAGACAGACAGACAGAGAGTGAGCTGGAGAGGGGTAGAGAGAGAAAGAGAGAAAGAATCCCAAGGAGGCTCTGCACTATTAGTGCAGAGGCAGATGCAGGGCTTGATTCATGAATCCATGTGATCATGACTTGAGCCAAAATTAAAAGTTGGACGCTTAACCAATTCAGCCACCCAGGCACTCCTGTTTTTTAGTTTCTGTATTATTTATTTATGCTTTAATCTTTATTATTTCCTACTTGTTTGGGGTTTTATTTGTTGTAATCTTTCTAGCTTCTTTAGGTGTAAGGTTAGTTTGTTTATTTGAGATTTTTCTTTCTTCTTGAGGTAGACTTGTATTGCTATATACTTTCCTCTTAGAACAGCTTTTGCTGCATCCCAAAGATTTTGGACCATTGTATTTCATTTTCATTTCTTTCCATGTAATTTTTTATTTCTTCCTTGATTCCTTGGTTGACCCATTCATTATTTAGATTTTACTTAATCTCCACATATTTGTACTCTTTCCAGATTTTTTCTTGTGATTAATTTCTAATTTCAGAGCATGTGGTCAGAAAAGATGCATGATATGGCTTTAATCAATCTGTTTTTAATTTGTTGAAACTTGTTTTGTGGCCAAATACGTGACGTATTTTGGAAAATGTTCCATGTACACTCAAAACAAGATATTATACACTTTAGAAGAGGAAAAAAGAGTGATGAAGTTAACTCATTACCTTCAAAAATATACATTTAAATGCAACACTACTGCTATTGGGAATTTGTCTCAGTATACCTGGATCTCTATAGTAGAAAAGTCACACTAAATGTGCAGGATACCAAAATTTCATTGAAAAGTTATAACTACCACCAAAATAACTGGAAATTGGTCACTGTCCTCTTGTTCTCTCCAGACTAATTTCTTTTTATATCTAATATGTGCCTCAGTTCTCTAACATTTACCCAGTTCTCTATTTCTTGAACTATCTTGTAACTATGAAGTATTTTTTCTGTAGTTACTCAAGACAACTGATTAGAAAAGCATTAAAATATCCCTTTGGTGCACCTGAATATTAGCATATAAATTTACATAAAGATAAAAAAAATGTTTTTCCCTTTATGGCTTTTATACTGAGCTTACAACATCTCACAGTTTGTATATGAAATGAAATACTCAGAAAGTTAGATTCCACTTTCTTTCTTTCTTTTATTTCTTTGTTGTGTTTCTTTTTTCCTGAATTGTCCCAGTATCTATTTTTTACCTATTCCATTCCTAAATATGAAAAAAGGAATCTCATGAGGGAGAAAAGTAGACTTTAAAAATAAGTAGATAAATCTTCTATCTCTATAGACACAGACCTCTTAATCTAAATCATGGGTATAAAATTTTCTTCCAATGTGTGAAAAACTCAAAGGTTACCAATTGACTATCCTTAATATTTGGGAAAGTTATATACTCTGTCAAATGATTTCATTTTTTATCATTCAAGCTATTCTCATTAGCATGCATACTAAAATATTTAGTTTACTGACTACTGTTTGTGCTCATAGTATAAATTTATTAAGATAGCATATTTTCTCTTCAGAATCACTAATCAGAAAGGTAGCAAATACTACACACACACACACACACACACACACCAAGTTACAAAGACTACTGGAATTCCTTTGGAATTTTATTTCCTTGTTGCAAGCTCATATTAAGGCATGAATTCATGTCTATTAGAGATTCTGCATTGTTTCGTGAGTTGGCCTTAATATATGTCAGTAAATTGTGATGGTTTACTACAATTCTCTAGGCCAATATTAGAGATCTCATGGTACGTAAAGAAATAATGTAACACCAGTGTCATGCCATACACTTAATAAGGTAGCTCCTGATAGCATTATTAATGATTTAAACATTCTTGGAGGGTTTCGTCTCTTCGAACAAATTTTTTTATAATGTTTAATGCTGTTCCTATCCTGTGACTAAGCAGATAATCATGGCTATTTTTATTCAGCAAGTCACTTCCTGAATTGTTCAGTGTTGCCATGGGTATAAAAAACATCATGTAAAACACAATTCTATTCAATAAACATTTGTGCTTTTTTTCCCCTAAGAAAAACTGATTTGTAGGAAAAAAGGCAGTTAAACTAAGAAAGCTTTCAGTGGAGTGCTAGTTCCAAAATCACTATTTAGCTGTTTTACATACCCCTCTCATATTCTGGTATAAATAGTAGCTCCATTAGTGAACTTATCATTGTTCTTGCTAAAATTTCCCCTAAAAGTGATATAATCATAAGCATTTCAAAGTACTTTAGGTGGCAATCTCATGAATTTAATTCATTATCTCTAAATATCCACATAATTTTCTTATTTTGAAATCAATGCCTTTGTTGATTACGGTTATCTTTGTGTTTGCACATGTTGCCTGTGGCCAAAAGAAAATAATAAAGGATGAGCTTCACAAACAATACCCTGTACACTGAATATACAATCAACTACCCTTAGATTAGCAATTGAAGTCACAAGTTTGGCTTAGAAATGTAGCAAGGCCTGGCTTTTTCACTAACTGTGAAAAACATCAAACCTAAGAGATGAAATTATTATTTTTTAAATCTGAAAACATAGTCACATCACCTTTGAAGCTAATATTTAGATTCAATTCTTTCTATATTAACAAATAATTACCATGTGCCCACAACATGTCTGGGGTAAATAAAAAATAGGCAATTCCTTTTTCTTATAAAGCTTACATACAATCATGGAGATAATTATATAATTATGTATATAGTTATAGATTATGCTAATTCCTATGATAAAAAACTATACAGCATCAATTGACCTGTAATATATTGTTGGTAAGAATGTAAAATCATGCAACAATTTTGGAAAACAGCCTAGTAGTTTCTTAAAATGTAAAAGATACTTATAACATATAACTCATCAATTGTAATTTTCTCAAGAAAAATGAAAACTTATGCCCATGTGGAGATTTATACATGAATATCTCTAGCAACTTTATTAATAATATACAAAAATTAGAAACAACATAAATGTCCCTCAGTTGGTAAATGAACAAATAAATTGTGGCATATCAGTAAAATGGGACACTTCTCAGCATTAGTAAGGAACAAAACATTGACACAAGCAGTAACATGGATGAATTGTAGAAAATGTTAAAGAAGCCAGGCACAAAATAGGAAATATTTATATGAAATTCTAGAAGGGAAACTTCTAATCTATAGTGCCGTAAAGCAAACTTGTGGTTTCCAGGGCAGAGGTAGTAGCTCTCATTAAAAACAGGAACAGAGACAAATAAAGATAAACTTGAGTACAATGCCTGGTATGTTGCTGAATAGTGCCCCTCCAAAATTCATGACTATCTGGAACCTTGAGATGTAGCCTTATTTAGAAATAGTGACTTGAGAGGCATCTGGGTGGTTCAGTCCGTTAAGCATCTGACTTGGGCTCAGGTCATGATCTCAGGGTTCATGAATTTGAGCCCCACATTGGGCCCTGTGCTGGCAGCTCAGAGCCTAGAGCCTGCTTCGGATTCTGTGTCTCCCTCTCTCTTTGCCCCTCCCCCCCATCTCTTTCTCTCTGTGTCAAATATAAATAAATAAACATTTAAAAAAAAGATATAGTGACTTGGGGTGTCTGGGTGGCTCAGTGGTTGAGCATCCAACTTTGGCTCATGTCACAATCTCAAGGTTCATGGGATCGAGCCCCATGTCAGGCTTTACACTGACAGCAGCAAGACTGATTTGGATTCTCTGTCTCTGTCCCTCTTTCACCCTCCCCTGCTCATGCTCTTTCTCTCTCAAAAATAAATAAACATTTTAAAAAATTAAAGGAATAGTGTCTTTTCAGATGTTATTAGTTAAGATGAGTCATACCAGATTAGGGTGGGCCATGAACCTTATAACTGCTGTTCAAGTAAGACAGTCATGTGAAAAGACGGAGAGAAGGCTATGTGATAACAGAGTTAGACAGAGATAAAAGTGATGGTCCTACCAGCCAAGGAATGCTAAGGATTGCCACCAAAAGAAACTGGAGAGACTAGGAGCAGATTCCCCCTTGGAGCTTTCAGATGAAAGCAACCCGACTGACACAATTTTGAACTTCTGGCCTCCTGAATTGAGAAAGAATAAATTTCTGATGTTTTCAAAGACTGGTTTTGGTAACTTGTTACAGTAGTCCTAGCAAACTAATACATCATTTTCTAACATGAAATGTAAAACCCATAACCAGGAAGATAATATAGGGAAAGAATAACAGCACTTACAATAAAATAAAAAGTTTAATTTTAATTAAATATAATAAATGTAATTAAGAATTAGCCCTGCTTGGGGCGCTTGGGTGGCTCAGTCAGTTAAGCGTCCGACTTTGGCTCAGGTCATGATCTCACGGTTCGTGATTTCAAGCCCCGCATCCAGCTCTGTGCTGACAGCTCAGAGCCTGGAGCCTGCTTCAGATTCTTCGTCTCCCTCTCTCTCTGCCCCCCCATCTCTCTTTCTCTCTCTCTCTCTCTCTCTCTCTCTCTCTCTCTCTCTCTCTCTCAAAATAAGTAAATATTAAAAAAAAAAGAATTAGCCCTGCTTAGATATGTCCAATACATATTTGAGTAAAACTTTAGAACACTAAAGAGAAAAATCTACAATCTTTGAGTAATCTGAAGGTTATAATCTGTTTTTTGTTAGAAAATCACAGTTGGAAACAGGAGATAATTCTCTTGAAATTAATGTATCCATCCACTGTGATAGTAATAAAATAACAAATTAAGTTTTTGTATATTTTGGGGAAATGAAAAAAAAAAACAGGACTGAGGCCTACTTAGACAAAAATATATACATGTAGACAAGAAAATCTTGAAAACTAGGATTCATTATTAGGAAAGACTAGCACCCCCATATATTAAAATGCATTGTGAATCTTATAAATTTCAAATCAGTGAATATGAAATTGAGATGGAGTAAGGGGCTATAAATAGAACAAAATGCAGTTAATTTATGATAAAAAGGGTATTTCTAATTAATGAAAATAATTCAGTAGATTTTTTTAAAAAAGATAACCCAATTTGGGGGAAAATTAAACTGAGTTGCCCATGTTATTCCTAATATCAACACACATATGGGTTGATGTGATAATTATTTTCCCACAAGGATGAACATCTTTTCATTCAGTAATGTATCCTAAGCACGCAGAAGAGTATCTGCCACATAAAGACAATGAATAAGTATATGTTTCATAAAAATGAAATGTGTAGAAGAAAAAATAGAAGTTACGTAACATACTCTATACAGAAGATAAAAATTTTAAATATTGGAATGAGAAGAACAGGGAAACAAATCCTCACAACTAACCAAGAAAAATGTTGACAAAGAGCTAATATCTCTTTTTATTTTTTTTAAATGTTTTTATTTATTTTTGAAGGAGAGACAGAGCATGAGTGGGGGAGGAGCAGAGAGAGAGGGAAACATAGAATTTGAAGCAGGTTTCAGGCTCTAAGCTGTTAGCACAGAGCATGATGCGGGGGTCGAACTCACGAACTCTGAGATCATGACCTGAGCCGAAGTTGGACGCTTAACCGACTGAGCCACCCAGGCGACCCAACAAAGAGGTAATATCTTTAGTTTACAACGGATTCAAGAAAAGTAGCCTGCTAAAGTAATAGACATGTTGAATAAAAACAAATTAGAGATACTCAGTCTGCATTAGAAAGTATTTCCGTCTCACTTAAAATTTAATAAATGCAATTAAAAATTAGATACTACGTTTGTTATTTTTTACCAAATAGATACAGAAAATGCAAATGTTTGATAACATTTAGAGCTTGTGAAGGAATGGAGAAATATACAGTTTTTTCAACTACTATTGGTGCCAGCTATTTGAAGGAAATTTTGGCAATAGCTATGAAAATTAAAGATGCTTTTACCAACTGACTTGGATTTCACTTTTAGAAATTTACTCTTTTTCGCACAAATGATATAAATGCATTTTCTACCAACATATAATATTTATTGAATTTCACCTGTGAAACAAGTATTCTTGGGAGTGATAAGAAAATGGTTTAACAAGAAAAATAAGGTCCTTTTTACACAATATGTATAACTAACTGAGGAGTTCACATCCTAATTAGAATGTAGTGTGGTATCTAAATATGGTCAACAAACCATTGTCTATAGTAACAAAAGAAGTATAATCCACATAAATTATCAATGTGGCTAGTACTTGTTGATTAATTTTGATATACCCACCCAACAGAATATTATGTAGCCATTAAAAAGAGTCACATAGTTATATATACATGTTGGTACAGAAAGAAGAAAACAATAGGCACTTAAATGAAAAAAGCAAGAAATGGAAGAGTGAACTAGTATTATTCCTTTTTTATGTATATAAAAGGTTCTTTTGCAAAGTTGAACATAAATAAGTTAATAGTTTTACGTTATTGGAAGAGTATGGAGTAAGGAAGACAGTTTTTTATATGTCTGTAATGTCTGAATTTTCAAACCATGTCCAACCAATTGTCATCAGAGACTTTTAGACAGTGACTCTACATGCCATTTAATATTTTTTCTTTATAAACATATAATTACTTTTACACACTAACAAAAAGTTTTCACAGTAAGTAAAATTACAGAGAAAATCATAAATTTTGTCTCCTTGTGGCTGTAGTTGAGGGTCATGGGTGAAGTTCTTTCTTTTTTGGGTCGGAAGAATTATGCATTCTCGAATTTATAAGAAGAGAATGTGTCATATTCTGAATTTCTCAAGAAGTTGACCAAGAAAAGTATACTTTATTTGTTGAAGTCTGAGTTGGAATCTGAAATGAATCTTTATAATTCCATTCATGTAATCAACAGACGCAAGTCATGGAAATGCTGACACAATGCAACCCTAGTCTGGCGCTGGGAAGGCACTATAATGAGTTGGGCTCATTGTGTCTTTCCAGGCATGAGCTTTTTAGTTATTTATTTTTAACGTCTTATCATGTGGATGGCCTGCATCATTTGCACTAATAAAACTTCATGATAAAATATTGCATCAGTTCATCGGAAAAGAAGAGGGAAAAAGGACCACGTTGCTTAATTAGCTTTTAGTTTCCCAAAGGCTTTAAGAACTAGACAATGTGCAAACTTGTTTTTACAAATTAATCAAGAACAGAGGGAAAAAAAACAAAACAATCTTCCTTTGCAGATTTCCATCAAGTTCCATCAAGCTGGATGTTTTTCACATTTATTTATTTATTTATTTTCCTAATGAGTTATGTTAGATGGCTGCTTTCTCTGCTCTGTAGTTCATGGAGGGTAGATGTCGTTTGCATTATTCATTATCAAAACGGTGGTATATCTTGGTTACGCTCTAAACTCAAAACGGTTCTTATGACTAACCCTATGTCTCCCATAAAAATCATGAATTATGTAACGTGCAAATCTTTTCACTACAACATCACTGTTTCTGGCAAGCTAGTCAGCTATTTTTATTAAATGTTGCTCGTCTGCCATATGGACTCCCATTTTCAAGTTAATTATGAAACAGACATGAAGAGATATTAAATTTGTAAAGTATTTTTCCAATTAAAAATATTTTAGGAGACCACACATATAAAATGGTTTCTACACGGCTCCACACATCAAGAGCAAGTGCTCCTTTCCCTAATTATACATAAAATGACACAAAATGC
The DNA here is from genome assembly GCF_018350175.1 of Felis catus. Classification (NCBI taxonomy): domain Eukaryota; kingdom Metazoa; phylum Chordata; class Mammalia; order Carnivora; family Felidae; genus Felis; species Felis catus. The sequence continues at coordinate 66,894,593 of NC_058375.1, forward strand.
TAAAATGTTTTATTCAGGTGGAGTCACAAACTATTGGCAATATACCATTACTTCAAACTAAAAGAAAAAAAAAAGATGCTTCATTCTGTATTATACAGTCTATAGCACTTTTAATTGGCCATAGTCTTTATAATGATCACTTAAATTGTTGTTAAATATTTATAAGCTTGAAAATTTGTCATATTGTAGATTAAAACAGTGTTGATGTGAGCCTACAGTCATTTTAATGAGTCAATAACTCATGATTCGTTCTCCTTGAAATCCCAAACATTGTATTTCTTTCTTTATTTCAAAACTATCTTCTTCAACTGCATACCTCTTCTGAGGTAAATATCTTTATTTTACATAACCTTTATTTTTCCAGTTTGTATTCTGGAATGCATTTCCCAAATTAGAACTTTCTCCTTTTCTTTTTTATGGATTGTGTTTGACAGAGAAATGCTGATCTCTCCGTGCAACTCTTGTGACAATTGCTTTGCCTCATTTACCCATGTTTTCTATTTATACATAATTATTTAATCACTTGTTATATTTTTGAAGAAGAATATCATACTGTTTTTGCTAAAATAAGAGTAAACTATTGGATTGTTTCCTTTTTTTCTCCTTCTGCTTACCAAAGTGTTAAACAGAAAGTAAAATTTATATTCATTCATTTTCTAGTAATTACCAATAAAAAATAAGGAATTAAGCCAAAACAAAAAAGAAAAAAAAAAAGGAAAAACTGAAGTCAAAGTTAAATGAGGATTTGTTGAGTTTTAAGTTCTGAAGCTGATAGTTAACTAGGATTTCCGCCATTAGGATCATGGGTGCTAATAACGTTTCCTTTCAGCAACTGATATATTTATTTCTAAGAAGGAAATGTATGTAAGTTGAGTGACTAACACGTTCTAACTACGCAAATTATACATTATGATCTTACTATACTTTCACAAACAGCCCAAATACCTTCCAATAAGGACTGATGGATCGAATACATTTGATTGCAAAGTTCATGTTATGCAGCCTTTCATACTTTGTTTCAAGAGCAAAAACTTAACTATCAATATGATTGCTTATTATTCTACTTTTTAGTTTAAAAGGCATCTTGGGGTGCCTGGGTGGCTCAGTCAGTTAAGCGTCTGATTTTGGCCTAGGTCGTGATCTTGCAGTTTGTGAGTTCGAGCCCCGCATCAGGCTGTCGGCTGTCAGGACAGAGCCCACTTTGGATCCTCTGTCTCCATCTCTCTCTGCCCCTTCCATACTTGTTCTCTCTCTCTCTCTCTCTCTCTCTCTCTCTCTCTCTCTCTCTCAAAAGTAAATACACATTTTAAAGAAAAGAAGCATCTTAGGAACCAGTATAGAATCTGTTATTTATAGGAACTCAGTGACACCTGAGGATCAGGGCTTATTATTTCTACTTTACAGACATGAAAGTTAAGGGGCATGCCAGAATATCACGTAATATAAGTGAATATAAGTTAATGTAATTCCATCTACTATAATATACAACCCCAAATCTTATCTGTTTAACCTCCCAAAAATGTATTGCTTGGTCAATCTAGTCTAAGCTCCATTTATGCTGGTAGTGGGGGCTCTGCTCTATACAGTTCTTCAAGGTCCTAGTGTGACTTACACTCTGACTTCTTTACCATGTGGTTTCCAGAGTCATTTTGGGCACCAGCTTCTGGAGACAGAGAGACAGAGACAGAGACAGAGACAGAGACAGAGACAGAGAGGGAGGGAGGGAGGCAGGGAGGAAGGGAGAGGGAAAGAGAGAGAGAGAGAGAGAGAGAGAGAGAGAGAGAGAGAGAGAGAAAATGAGGGAAAGTGTATTGGATTACATGGAAATTTTTATTATTTTTATGGGTCAAGTCTGAAAATACTATTTAACATCTCCAATGAATATTTCATTGGCCAGAACACAGTTCTATGACCAGAGTCATATTGAACAACGTAGATGGTTGGGAAAGTAGTTGTTATGGTTATCTATAACTGCTTAACAAACCACCTCAAATCTTAAACAAACCATCCCAAATTTTAATGCCTTCATGGAAGGATTCATTATCATCTCTCCTGGTTCTGAAAATTAACCAGACTCAGCTGGATGGTTTTCAAGTAAGGTCATATGTGGTTGTACTTTGATGCTGGATGGGTAAATAATCATAAAGAATCTAGTCAATGGTTTTCAAATTCAATATAGCCCCCTCACATAACTGAAAATTGATACTGGCTATTTACTGGTAGCTCAGCTGGGACTGTTGACCAGAACATCCATAAGAAGTCTTTTCTTGTGACATGGGATTCTTATAAGATGATAACTAAATTCTGAGAAGAACAAACATTCCAAGAAGCAGGAAAAAGGAAACTGCCTGTTCAATATACAATTATGCTAGAATTGGCACAGTGTTGCTTCTGCCATATTTTAATGGCAATATTAGAGAAATAGGCTCCATTTCTCCAACAGGAGTGTAGCAAGATCACAATGAATGAAATCATGGGCAATGGGAGGTTCTGTTGCAATCATCTTTAGAAAAGGCAACTTGCCATGGTGCCTAGATGGCTCACTTGGTTGAGCATCCAACTTCTGCTCAGGTCATGATCTCACAGTTTGTGGGTGTGAGCCCCATGTCAGGCTCTGTGCTGACTGCTCTGAGCCTGGAGTCTGCTTCAGATTCTGTGCCTCCCTCTCTGTCTGCCCCTCACCGGCTCATTCTCTGTCTCTGTCATTCTCAAAAATAAGTAAACATTAAAGAGAAAGAAAGAAAGAAAGAAAGAAAGAAAGAAAGAAAGAAAGAAAGAAAGGAAGGAAGAAGGAAGGAAGGAAGGAAGGAAGGAAGGAAGGAAGGAAGGAAGGAAGGAAGAAAGAAAGAAAGAAAGAAAGAAAGAAAGAAAGAAAGAAAGAAAGAAAAAGAAAATGCAACTTGACATAGTAATGTAGCTGTGTGCCTAGCAAGAAATAGATTTGGTTAGAAAGAGCTAGCCTATTCTGCCACATTCATTTAATAAGATATCCATCAAGGACATAATTTTGATTTCCCAAATAAATACTGAATAATCACAGTGGAATAAACTTTTATGATTATTTTATTAACTATTAATCTCTTCTAAGAAACAATGAGTAATAACATTGGGCTAATCATCACTTGCACTGGATTAACTGCTACTTTCTTTCTAAACATTGGAATTAGAAAGCCATATGGTAGGCAAGTTAATTTAATTTGAACGCTTTAATCATAGAATTTCTATACCTAGCTATGAAAGAAAATTATTCTGGATGTGCATTTGCCTTTTCTTCCTGCAAAGCTTTTGTTAGCACTAACATCTATAGACATACTTCATCATTATAGTTTTATGTGAAAAATTCTGCTTCTGTTCAAGGAATTGCTTTTAGAGCAAAATAAATGAAGCAATCATTTCACCCCATACAATGTATGGGTCTTAACATTTCCTCCAGTACCCAGATATAGTTGGCCTTAAAGAATATTGAAATAAGTTTTTGAAGACTCAGTTACTGTCCTAATTAGGAGAAAAACATTGGAATTTCAGATGCCATTCTGAATATGTCTGAATGAGTAACTACCATATGGTGATCTTTCTCTTATAGCTCAACTATAATTTTCTGGGTGCCAAAGAACGGAAGTCAGTATAGCTGTAGTGTAAAATTCATTCAGTAATTTTTTGCTTATTGTTCTCAAAACTTTGGACTTTGCTAAGTTAGATTTTATATTAATTATGTATTAATTTTAGTCATATGGCAAGCAATCTCCAAAATATCAGGTCTTAACTCCACAAAGGCTTATTTCTTGCTCATGTAAATATTGTTAGAGTCTCTCTTCTACCTTGCTATGTGGAAGGACTGGCTGTAACCTTTTTGTAGCACTTCTTTCTTAATACATGGCCTCCAACATTTTGCTGACAGCAGAGGAAGAACCCTGAAGAAAACATGTCATCTCTGAAGTGCCACAGACGTGATATGTCTCCAATCACATTCCCATCGGCAGAACTCAACCACATGGCCCTAAGTCTACTTCAAGGAAGGGTGGTAATGTTTGTTGGCCCTAATTTTCTCTGCCACAAAGACCATAATCACCAAGAGATTAATTATTCTACCAGAAGACACAGCAATACTCCCACGGAGTAGAAATGGAGACTGACACTTTTTTTTTTTTTTTTTTTTTTTACTTCTCATGCCACTGGACCAGTAGGGAAAAAAAATTACTTTACTTGTTGAAATAATTAATCCTCATTATCATAGGCAAATAATGTTACTACTATACAATGAGAAGAACTCAGCCTGATACTCAAAAGATTCTCCAAGGATGAATTTTACCATATCCAGAGGAAAAATAAAGGCAAAGATAATTGAAGACTAAAGTAGTGCAACCAACAAAACTGTATTAGGTTTTGCTATGTAACAATAAAACATCAACAACAACCTAAGAATTTCAGTGGCTAATGAAAACGAATATCACACTCACAGGTTCCCTGGTATTTAGGTCTGCTGAGGTTAGGCAGGTTGGGGCTAAACTCAACTGAACAAAGCTGGATCCACAGTTCTGGAAGGGTTCAGGTCTTTTCTGTTAGTTTTCTGAATCTCAGCTGAAGGAGTAGCAAGATCTTCCCCTGGAACATGATCTTCTCGTGTCAGACCACAGAGAGCAAATCATATTCAAGGCTCCTGATTACATCATATTTGCCAACATTCTGCAGGTCAAAGCAAGTCATATGGACAAGTCCAATAGCAAAAGAGCAAGAAAATATACTCTGGCTATCCTGCTGGGAGGTACAGTTGTATGTCATAATAAATGCATAGTTCTATAACAGGTAGGAATGGAAGATTTGGAAACAATACACTTAATCATACTGCTTGCATGATGACGTTATCTCAAGTAATGAAAATTTCAATCTGTTTCTGAAAAAAAAGTCTTCACAGATAAAAGAAATACAGACTGGAAATAGAAGAGCACAGTAAAGGTTAACTTGTCCAAGACATGAAAAGAGTTGATTTCATGAAAGCCAGCTACTCTCCTCCAATAATTAAAGCACTCTATCTTGGTCAATTGCAATACTTGGCCTGTAACTTCTTTAGTTACATCAAGAAGGGAGCTAGTAGTCACCCAATCAAGATAAGATAATGAGTAATGCCATTTATTCAAAAAAATTTTATAACTGCAATCACAAGGCATGCACACAGCCTCCTGATCATACCAGGGGAGGGGTTAATATTTCCAATCTCATGTACGCTGAGCTAAAAGGATGCGACTACAGTCACGATACAGACACATCGCATTGCTGTTATATCCTTCTCCCTGATCTTGCCATTATTTTGCTAATCAGAAGTCTCTAATAAAACCCACTACTGTTCAAGTTTCAGACCCTTTTCCTTAAAATCTGGCATTTGTCCCTGCCTGATTTCTGTGTGCTACCTCTAGAATTTTGTGGCAAGAGAGGCCCCACATATCTGCTACCACTCTGCTTTTGTGAGTTTTCACCAGTAGGCTTCTGGTGTATGCTATCATTGGACTTGGTTGGCTTGACTCCCCTCCAGCTCCAATTTCCTGAGGATTCCTCTTATGTTTTAGGTTCTGCTAAACATGAAATTTACTATGAGATACTTAAAAGACAGAGCAAGGGGTAGAAATCATTTTTTTTCTCCTGAAAGATGTGGCAGATATTTGGATAGATGTGAATTTTATTTAATTTCTGACTGAATTGCTGTGCTCTGAAGGTCATGCATGATTGAGTTGCTGTGATGTCAGCTGCAATTATCTATAGGTTCCTAACCTTTAGGTGACAACGGCAACTTTCCATCTCCCTGGACCATAGCTGGACCTCTACTCAGATCCCATTCAGATTATCAGTACTCCATCTTCCCCAATGTGTTGAGCACATTATATTCTCTATTAAGCCCCTTTCTACTTGAAAGAGATGAAGGGATTTTTTTCCTGATTAATCTTGAATCATGCCATATCACTCGCTTAATGCTTTGTATTGACAACTTTTCCCCAAATAGTTGTTCCTATCTTCATAGGTCAGAGTTAAAGACCCGTCTTCTGTTTTGTTTTGTTTTTGTATTAATCCCTACCATATCTTTTCCTTTTAAATTATTTGGGATGCCTGGCATAATTCTCTCATAACCCACCTTCAATCATTGAGGGTTGGATGTCAGGTGAGTTCACCCTTGTGTGTATATTATGTCTGTTAAAGCCCAAGGGTCTGACATAGCTTGGCTCCCCAAATGACTTAATCATATAAATCAATTTAACCAGAATACTCACATATTCCACCTGGAAATGGAGATCAGTAAAAACAAAGAGATAAAGTAAATTCAGAACATACTTGATTATTTAAACCATTCTTTCATCTCCCAGTTTGTGTCAAAATGTTGTGTCATTAAAAAGTTAACTTGTGTGGGAAATAAGAAGCTGACTGTATTTGGGCATTTTTAGCAGTTACAAATCTATCCATGGCTCAAAATAATCAGTTGACACCTGAATTACTTGAAACCAAGGAGATTGGCATCCAATATCCATGAGAGACAGGTAGTAAATGTAGGTAAAAGATCTCCACATTGAATGGAGGTGCCACTAATTCTTCAGAGCAGCAGTGAGAGGAGGATCATGTTACTGTGGTTGGAAGAAAAATAACTCTACATTGTGTGAGCTCATACGTGAATCATGTAGAAGAAGAACTAGGAGTGTAACACATTAAAAAGTTTTTAGTTATGAAGAAGAACCTAAAAGTAAGTTCATATACAAAGTAGTTCTAAAAAGTCCTCACAGATAGAGGGGCACCTGGGTGCCTCAGTCGATTGCGTGTCCCACACTTGATTTCGGCTCAGGTCATGATACCAGGGTTGTGGGATTGAGTTCCGTGTGGGAACTCAAGAGCTTAAGATTCTCTCTCTCTTTCCCTCTGCCCCTCTCTCCCTCCCTCTCTCTCTCTCTCTTTAAAGTAAAAACAAAAACAAACCAAATTTTTTTAAAAAGTCTTCACAGATAGAACATTTTATAAATACTTAAAATGGAGAAAAATGAAATCCTAATTCTGACCTTTTAAAATTCACTCTTAGCTATCATAATTTTCTGAAATCCCTATATGACCATTCACCATTCGCTCTTTTCCTGCCTCCTAAATTGTTCACTAGACATTTGTTAAGTGCTTACTTGGAAATCATCACGTTAGTACCATGAGGGATACAAACTTGAGTTATAAAATGTATATAAAGGCCTAAAGAACTTATGATCTAATGAAGAAGGCAAATACACCTGTTGATTTATCAAAATCGAGATCTTTCAGTGCCCACTGAAAGAGGAAAGCCCATTATACTTCTCTTGAATTTTAGTAATACCAAGAGTACTTTTGATTGTGGATATAAGGAAGGGTGAATAGAAGAGATGAAATCTTAATTAGGTAGAATTTGGAATTGAAAATAGCATAATAAAGTTTTTGCATAACATTTTAATATCAAGCAATTTATTCCTCATAATCTCGTAACAAGTTGTAATGATTTAAAGGTGACTTAGTAGGGGGAATTATAGTTGGTTCATTTTAATTCATGCACATCATTCCTTTCAAACTACTCTGAGAAACCATTAATGGACTGTGAAACCATCGATTAGATCTCCACCAATATTAAAACAAAAAAATTTAAAGAAGAAAGCAAAGATCAGAGTGCATTGCCCGTATTTAGCATATATACAAACATGAACTATTTGTTACATTAGTGTATATAGGTGCATGTGTATGTATCTATATAATGAATTACCTTGTAAAGTGGCCCTTTCTTTTAGTTGTGTTCAGAACATATAATCTATATGCATACCGTGTTGCATATGCATACTACCTCTGTGCACTGAAATCAACACATAAATCATACATTTAGGGTAATTCAAAATACTCCCATTAAGATTCCTCATTGCCTGGTAGTTTGTGTTGTCTCTGCTCTAGCACTGTGGGGAAACATTGTCTAGTATTTTGAAACTTTCCTACCTGTTATTTTGGGTGCTTAATTTGAGTAAATGCTTTTGAGTGAGCAATTCAATTTTAACAGCTGCCTTAGCTACTTTCCTTTCCTTTTCTGCTTTAAGATTTTTTTCTTTTGTTGTTGATGATGATGATGATGATGATGATGTTTTTCCATCAGTGGGATGGATAAAACAGAAAACATGAGAAGAAAAAACACTGAATATTCCCCAGACTGAATAAATGAAAGCTGGCATAGATTTTGAAATTCTTGGCCCCTAGGCTGATTGTGTTTCTCTCCTACTGTCACAATTGACCTGAGTCACTTATAACTTTTGCCATAAGCAGAAAACATAGGGCTTGATTAAGAAAACACTCAAAAAAAAAAAAATAAAGAAAACACTCTTTGTATTGACAGTATGAAAAGAGGGAACACATTTCCACTTGCCAAATATGCTTGGTGTCTTCAAAATTTGTTCAAGACAGATTTTACTTAGCACTTGACCTAGCAGTATTCAGAGAGTCCTAACAATTTTATATTTGGTAACATTTGCAAATTTTGATCTTGATAACAGAAATGTATTTGAACTCAAGTTCTCCCAGAGGACACACATATTCTCATTGTGTCCTCCTTCAGAGTGTTCCCATATGAATTTTCTCAAGAGTAGAAATGAAGTCAGAGAAAGCGTAGGAGAGTTGATGTTGAAGCTGAAAAATGCAGCTGAAAAATCCATCTCTAATTCTAAGGCAAAGGCCTTATCATAAGGGCAGATCTTAGGACAGAGACTTTTATAATCTAATAGGACAAATTTGGCTTCAAATACTGAGCCCATGCCTTGGTCTTTTTCCTAAGCAACATTATTATATATTCACAATGACAGTGTATATTTACACTTACCCTTGTTTTCTAAAAAATTCCCTAATTAGCTTTTTTCTTCCTAGAGATTTTAAGATGAAAAATACCTATTCAAAAAAAGAGTAGAGAAGTAAAATATGTTATCTGTTAGCATTTTTTTGTGAGATGGTAATATTCAAATATTTTTATTGACCTAAGACGAAAGCCATATAGAATTGCATGTGGAAATGTTACCTATTTAAATGCTATTTATTAATTATAAATCTAACAGTGACAATATTTTTATCTATTTTATTGTTACTATAATTACCATTTCTATTTTTACTTCGAACAATTACTTGAAAATTTCTTTTCAACTTTGATGACTCCATGATAGGACCATAAATACACCTAGAAGTAGTTTAGAATCTGTCTTTTATTGTAAGGTATTTATTTACTTACTTACTTACTTACTTACTTACTTACTTATTTAGAGAGAACATGCTTCTTACACAAGTGTGGAAGGGTCAGAGAGAGAGGGAGAGAGAGAATCCCAAGCTGGCTCCATGCTCCGCACAGAGCCTGATGTGGTGCTCGATCCCACAACAGTGATACCACAACCTGAGCTGAAATCAAGTTTGGAGGCACCAACAAGGTTCCCCTTGAGTTTGCCTTAATATGTTGGTTAGTAGTCTTTGAAAAATAACATAAATTTTTTTAATAACTGTGAAAATATTAATAAAACCAACTCTCAAATACAGATTAAATTATAAATATGAACTTCTAATTCTTATTTTCTTTCACTGTTAAGAAAAAGTATCTATGGTAGAAACAATTTGTGAGTCTTTAGACCTAGTTTTTATGTTTCATCTCAATGGACTTAAGAGTGTGCGCCTTATTTTACTCATCCACGTAATTTTTAGAATCTCAAACTTAATAATCTTTAATATTTTACCAAACGTGATTATTTTAAGAAGATGCAAAATGTGTTTATTTATGAAGAATTCAGCTCCATTATTCATTTTTTATTGGAATCATAATCCAGTAGGCAGTATGAAAACTTTTGGTATTCTTGGATCTTAATATAGACACTATAATGGAGTGAATGTGTTATGTTTGTATAATCTTTAGTCCCACTCTTTTCTTTAAGAGCAAATGTCAAGAATATTTCAGCTCTTATAAGCACTATATAAATTCACTTCTGGATAGTACACATTTTTTAATTGTGGTAAAATACATATAATGTTTGCCATCTTACCCATTTACTGTATTATTCAATAGTTTTAAGGATATTCATATAATTGCACAACCAATCTCCAGAACTTTTTCATCTTTCAAACCTGAAACTCTATACCCATTAAATAAGAACTCCTCATTTCTCTCTCCTCTCAAACCCTGGCAACTGCATATTCTACTTTCTGTTTCTGTGAGTTTTACTACTTTAATAACTCATACAAGTGGAATCATATAATATTCATCCTTTGTAACCAGCTTACTTCAGAAATGATGTCCTCAAGTTTCATCCATCTTGTAGCATGCGCCAGCATCTCCTTCCATTTAGAAGGCTGAACAGTATTCCATTGTAAGTATACACCATTGTGATTATCCATTTATCTGTTGATGGACATGTGGATATCTTCCACCTTTTGACTCTTGTGACTAACGCTACTATGAGCATGTTCGTACACAGTTCTGTTTGGGTCCCTGCTTTGATTTTCTCTGCGTATACGCTGGACCATATGGTAACTCTATCTTAATACTTGAGGAATCACTGTATTGTTTTCCATAGTGGCTGTGGATACCTAGGACACTTTTTAAAAATTGAATTATCCTCTGTTTCATTCATCTTCTAATCTTCCCAATTAGATTGTGATCTTCGTGGTTCAGGTGGGGTTCAGTTATGAAACTCTGAGACTATTACAATTATACTGAGTTAAATAAGCATGAAAAACCAATGGGTAAATATGAACTAAGCTATCCATTCAGTAAATAGTTATTGAGCATTTTCTAAGTGCTAGAAACTTCTTTAGAGGCTAAGGATATAGAAGTAAGGCAATAAAAAAATCCTTGTTTTCTTTTAGTGTGGGAGACAAATATTAAACAAATAAATAAGTATATAATATACTCTCAAGTAAATTACCTGGAAATAAATAAGTAAAAGAAGGAAACTGAGAATGAATACAGATGAAATTATGATGGGATGGGCAGGTAAAGTCTCTCTGGATAGGTGACATTTGAGCAGAGTTCATATAAAATTTATTAACTGAAAGAGTCACAAGTCTCTAGAGATGGGATTAGGAATGGATATATAAGTGGCTTATCCTTTTCTACCAATGTGTTTGTTTTTATATAGCTATTTTCTGCAGTGTACATGAAGGAGTTCATTCTAAATACTGATCAAGCCTTAAAATTGGATTAGCAATAAAACCCTTATAAAATTTGGATTTTATATTTTTCTTTCATTTTCTGTTAGGTTGGACATATAGCTGATCAGCAACAATTTGCTCTGAAAAATAACAATTCCATATGCCTGTGATAACATTAGACATCTCCTCATTTCTTTTCTGAGATGTAAATAAACTTTGTAGTAACTTTAGCAATTAAATAATGAACTTTAATATAACTCAAAAATATTTAATATTCAAAGGCATTACAAAAATGAATTGGCCTACAGCCACTTAATATTTGTTATACTTAACACTGCTTTTTTTTTCTTATAGTATCTTCATATATGTATAAAATATTAGTATATATTATTACCCTTAGTCTACTAGAGCTGCCGTAACAAAATACTGCAGAGTGGGTGGCTTACACAGCAGAAATTGACTTGTTCACAGACCTGGAGGCTGTAAGTCCAAGAGGAAAGTGTCAACAGATTTCATTTCTTTGGGGCCTCTCCCCTTGGTTGGTAAACGGCAGACTTCTTGCTGTGTCCTCGCATTGTTCATTTCTCTGTGTCTTCATCATTGGGGTTCCTATGTGTCCAAGTTACCTCTTCTCACAAGGATAGCACTCAGATTAGATCACAGTCCACTCTAATAGCTTCCTTCATGTTAATTTGATCACCTCTTTAAAGGCCCTATCTCCAAAAACAGTCACATTTTTTAAATGTGTATTTATTTTTGAGAGAGAGAGAGAGAGCGCACACATAAGTAGGAGGAGCAGAGAGAGAGGAGATCAGAGGATCCGAAGTGGGCTCCATACTGAGAGCAGAGAGCCCAAAGCGGGGCTTGAACTAGGGAACCACAAGATCATGACCTGAGCAGAAACCAGATGCTTAACCGACTGAGTCATCCAAGCGCCCCCAAAACAGGCGCATTTTGAGATATTGGGGGTTAAGGCTTCAACACATGAATTTGAGGACACATAATTCAACCTTATAAATGTACACACACACACACACACACACACACACACACACACACAGACATTGGTAGAGCGTAATGCCCTATGACCTTATTATGAGTAACTCATTATCCTCAAAACAACTTATTTTAAACCAAGATGAAACTCTGTGAAATATCTGATGTACTTGTTCTAAAAATAATAGATGAAGAAAACATAATCCTTGGACAGAAAACAGGAAAATGAATTTCTGTATTAATTATTCCCCCCTGAAATAGCTCTTAAAATGTTTCTATGTTAATTAATTATTATATTTTTAACACAAACTTTCAAATATGATACACAGCAATATAAAAAGAAAACATTTGCAAGGTGAAAATAAAAGTTAAACAGAAAAAATGAACAACTTTAGCAAAACTATGTATCTTTCTTATAGGAAAGCAAATCCAGGGCACATCTATAGGACAACATTGAAATGTTAAAAGGGACTTTGTAGTGCTAAAATATAACCTGTAATATTGTTAGCTAAAATTGTATTAGTTCCATCAATTTATGCTTTGTGGTTTTACATATGGCTGGTTATGATTACTTACGTGTGGGTCATAAAAACCCAGTGTGTTTTCCAAGCAGTCAAATTGCCTGTCAGCTGCTAAAGGGGCAGAATTAATGAGAAACTTACTTTATAGTCTAAAGAATAGCAGCTGGGGTTTGTTTTAACAAGTCCCGGGAAACGTACATGGAGGGGAATTCTTTGTGGCTAGACTTATATCCTGCCTTGTCTCTAAAAAGTTCTACTCATTGAGTTGAACAATCAGACAGACAAAATTCAAGGACATAGCAATTGCTTTACACATCACTGATTACTAGTAAAAGAGTAGAGGATAACGTGTCACGTATTTTCCACTATGGCAAAGTGTGCTACAGCTTCCCCAAAGCCCATTTCCTTTCCTTCTTGGTGTGTAGCTGGAACACATTTATCAACCTTCTTTGCATTTAGATGTGACCATGTAAATTAATTCTTGCCAATGGAATATGGGAACAAGGAATATGTGCTACTTCTAGGCCTAGACTATCTCCCATGTAAGTATCATTTTTCCCCTTAATTCATCCACTGGATGAATAGAGAGTGCCCAGATGATCTACAAGAGGACAGAACAATATGATAGAAGGAGTCTGGATGTTGGCATTATTATAGACTGCCTGCCAATCACTAGGACTAATTATGTAAGTTAGAAAAAAATTCTAGTAAGTCTCAGATACTTTCAGATTTACTCTTAACCATAGTAGACTATCCAGAATAATATACCTACTCATTATAAGAATTAGCTTATTAGGAAAGCTGCCAATAATCTAACACAGTGGTCTTCCTAGGGATGAGCAAAGGAATCTTTTGAAAGGGAATGAAAAAAATGTAAAAACTTGCTTCCAAATGTTTTCACGAATTTGAAAGAAAGAAAATTTTTCTGCCATTTAACATATGCCTTATTGGTAATACGTATTTCTTAAATATATTTACATATTTTGCTTGGGATGAAAGTCAAAAGAATTTTGATAGTAAGCACAATTAAAAAGTTTAGACATCTCTGCTCAGAGATCCAGTTCTAGGTGGGAAGTATAGAAATGGAGAATTTTAACGACGTTATGCTAGCTCAAGAAGCATGAAAAAGTACACAACATAAGGACATTTTATAGATTTCATTCCTCAAAACTACCTAATTTATATTGGCACATTAATACAAGGGACCATAACTGTTCATTCCCCATATCAAAACTTGCCTTGTAACTTGCTTGGACCAATCAAATGTAATGGAAGTGTCATTGTGTGAGTCCCTAGGCCTCATGGGGTCTTGAATTTTCTACTCTTGCCCTTTTGAGCATTATTGCCAGAAATACAAGTCATGCTTAGACTTTTTGAGGATAAGAGACACGTGGAGAAAAAGATCCAGTCTTCCAGACACATCAGCCATCCCAGCAGAGGCCCTAGATGAGCAAGATTTCCAAGCTGAGCACAGCCCAAATTGTGCTCAGCCCAAATTGTTCACCCACAAAATGGTAAGCAAATAAAAAAAATCAGTGTTTTAAGTTCCTAACTTTGGGACGATTTGTTACATTGCAAAAGATAATTGAAACAAATGTTATTAGAGAAGGTAAGTTATTCCATAGGTAAAAGAAGTAAGCAGCTCAAAGTTGATTTTAGTTAGAATTAACATTTTAAAGAACTAATTATAAAAATCAATTGAAATAAATATGGTATCTCTTATAACTCCCAAACAAGCTATGTCTAAATGCTAATATTGCTTACCAGTATCATCTGGTGATCCTTTGATCATTTGAGTTAATGATCTCACCTAAATTTACACACCCTAGGAATATAGGTATACATCCTCACTCTTGCAATAGCTTCACTGTAGTTGAAGTAAACTTCCCTGCTCTGTGACTTGGGCTTCATCGTGTTACTCATTTTGGTCAATGGGATGTTAGCATATCTGAAGTGAACAAATGTGCTTGGGTGGTTGGCCTTATCCTCTTATGCTTTTGCCATTGTCATGAGGAAAATATTCTCTGTATTTCCAGACTGATTCCTAAAATGAGATATGTGGAGATTTGTCCTCGTCTATCCACCTATCAGCATATAGAAGCAGACCTGCCCAGGTTGGGACCATCCCAGATTATTTGCAACCCATAAACATAATAATATGTAAGCCACTATATTTAGGGATATTTGTATTCAGTACTACAGTGTTGGTAGCTGCTAAAAGAAAGTCTAATAGACACATCTATATTCAAAAACAAATGTAGGTGTAAAAAAAAACTATAAGATTCTGAAAAATAGAGAAAAATATCCATGTATTTTGTACACAAATGCCTTGTGCTTACTTTGTTTATATAGTGAGTCTACTCATTGCTTAAGAATCTGGTCTAGAGGGGCGCCTGGGTGGCTCAGTCGGTTAAGTGTCCGACGTCAGCTCAGGTCATGATCTCACAATTCGTGACCTTGAGCCCCGTGTTTGACTTTGCTGACAGCTCAGAGCCTGGAGCCTGTCTTCTGATTCTGTGTCTCCCTCTCTCTCTGCTCCTCCCTGCTCTCACTGTCTCTCTCTAAAAAATAAATAAAACATTAAAAAAATTAAAAAAATTAAAAAAGAATCTGGTCTAGAAAATAGTCATAAGAAATAAATTGGTCAATCAACTAGAATATCTAGATTTTTCAGAATCAATATCAACTGAGTATTTATCAACTTTATGTTTATGACACCATTAAAATTTCTTACTCTTCTAGACAGAGCAAACTATTTAATAAAAAACAAAAGCATTTCTTTTTTTTTTTTTAATTTTTTAATGTGTATTCATTTTTGAGAGAGAGAGCACAAGTGAGGGAGGAGCAGAGAAAGACACACAGAATGTGAAGCAGGCTCCGGGCTCTAAGCTGTCCGCACAGAGCCCAATGTGGGGCTTGAACTCACAAACTGTGAGATCATGAACTGAGTTGAAGTCAGATGCTTAACAGACAGCCACCCAGGTGCCCCCAAAACAAAAATATTTTTTTCTTTTCTTTTTTTTTCTAACATTTATCTATTTTCAAGAGACAGAGAGAGACATAGTGGAAGTGGGGGAGGAGCAGAGAGAGAGGGAGACACAGAATCCCAGGCAGGCTCCCAGCTCTGAACAGTCAGCACAGAGCCCCACGCAGGGCTTGAACCCACTAACGTTGAGATCATGACCTGAGCTGAAGTTGGACACTTAACCAACTGAACCACCTAGGCGCCCCAAAACAAAAGCATTTCTAATGTAAAGATAAAGTTTTCCATTTCTGTCCTAAGGCAGTCAATAAATATGATATTCTATTCATTCACTGATACAATAGGTAGTTAAATTATCTATTTCTTTCAATTAAAATTTCAATTTTCAATTGATATTAAATGCGTTGATGTTTGTAACCATCTATATATTTCTATACACTTAAAGAGTACATTGTGTATTATCCTGTAATGAATTATTTGTAAATCAATGATTTTTAAATCGTCAACCGTGAAGTGATGTCATCAAGATCACCATGGATGATGTCAGAACCCGTCCCAGATCTACTGAATCAAGACCTCTTGGATGGTATGCTGGTATCTGCATATTTAGCAAGTTCTCCACCTAATTTGTAGGCACAGTATAATTTCAGAGCCACTGACCTAAATATTTCTTAATTATTCATTTGACACACTTTGCCTTTTTACCCCAAACATTTGCTCTTCCTACTCTTGCACAGTACATGTATTTTGCATGGCAATACTTCCAAATCCATCCTCCACTTTGATACTGGTTCCAGCCCTATTAAATGGATATGTGAATAGGTGTTCCTATTATTAACTAGCAATATATGTGGGGAGAATGACCCACAGAATTATGATTATTTGATGATTTCATTTATTCATTTTTATATTTTCATTTGTTCAGCATTATATAAAATAAAATGCCTTTATTTTACTATTTTAATTCAAACTTTTATTAAAATAATTGTGGATTCACATGCAGTTGTAAAAAATAATATATAAAATAAGGATACCATGAATCCTCTACCCAATGGTAAGATTTAAAACTACAGGGCAATATTATAATCAAGATCTTGGCATTGATGCAATCCATAGATTTTACTTGCATTGACCCCAGATAACATGCACTCATGTATGTTTGTGTGTGCAGGGGTGAGGGGATGAGAGTGTACATTTAAATCTATACAACTTTATCACATGTATAGGTCTATGCATCCACCAATACAGTCAAGATATGGACCAATTCAATCACCACAAGAATCTCTCATTTTGCTTTTTTATGAACACAACTTCCTCCCTTCATCCCTGCCCACTCTCTAAGCTCTGGAAAACACTGATCTGTTCTAAAATTCCAAATTATCATCATGCTATATAAATAGAATCATACAGTAAAATTGCCTTACGGGATTTGACCATTCTCCCTCAGCACAATTCTCTGTTGTGCATACTAACATTCATTCTTTTTTTTTTTTTTTATTTTTGAGTAGCATTCCATGGTGTTTAGGTGCCACTGCTTAACTATTCATCATTTGAAGCTGTTATGAATATTTACATTTAGGTTTCTGTGTGAATGTGTGTATTTTTGGGGGGGTTGTGATATATATACATATATATATACATATATGTATATATATCACATTATACACATATATCACATATATATATGTGTGTGTGTATATATATATATGTGTGTGTGTGTGTATATATATATATATATATATATATATATATATTCACATCTTCTTTATCCCATTCATCTATCAATGGACACTTGGGTTGTTTCAATAATTTCGCTATTATCGATAATCAGCATGCATGTATCAGTATGCTTGTATCCCTTTGAACTAGTATTTTTGTATTCTTTGGGTAAATATCTAATAGTGCAATTGCTTTATCATAAAGTAATTCTATTTTTAACTTTTGGAGGACCCTCAATACTGTTTTCCAGAATGGCTGTACCAGTTTGCATTCCCACCAACAGTACACAAGGGTTCCCTTTTCTCCAACTCCCATTTTTCCCTTTTCTCACCAATACCTGTTGTTAGTTGTGTTTTGAGTTTAGCCATTCTGACAAGTGTGAGGTGATATCTCATTGTCGATTTGATTTGAATTTCCCTAATGATAAGTAATGTTGAGTATCTCTTCATGTGTCTATTGGCCATCCATACCTTCTTTGGAAAAATGTCTATTCATGTCTTCTGCCCATTTTTAAATTGGATTATTCATTTTTTGTGTGCGTGTGCTTTTACTTCTGTGCAATAAATGCAAAGGAGTTCAATATCTGGGTCATATGATAATTTAATGTTTAGCTTGTTAAGAAACTGCCAAATTATTTTCCAGAGTGGCTGTACCATTTTACAATATTGACAATGATGCATGAATGATCTAGTTTCTCTCCATCCTCACTAGCATTTGGTATTACCTGTTTTTCATTTTGGCCATTGTAGTGGGCATTTAATGATATTTCATCATAGTTTTAATCTGTATTAAAAACATCAGGAAAGTCATTTCCCTGATGACTAGAGACGTTGAACATTTTTCATGTGCTTTATTTATCATCTACTTCAGTGAAGTAGCTGTCCATATCTTTTGCCCATGTTGTAATTGGATTGTTTGGTTTTTAGAGTTTTGAGAGTTCCTTACAGACTGTAGATAATATTCCTTTGTCATATACACAGTTTACAAATATTTTCTTAGTGGTTCTCTAAACTAATAATTAAGAGACAACGTGCAATTATTGAATTTTAAATTAAAAATAAAATTAGTTAAGGGGGTGGAGGCGATGGGTTAAACAGGTGATAGGGATTGAGGAGTGCATTTGTTGTAATGAACACTGGGTGATGTATGGAAGTGTTGAATCACTATGCTGAATACTGGAAACTAATATAACGCTGTATGTTAACTAACTAGAATTAAAATAAAAACTTAAAAAAATAAATAAAATTAGTTAAGTTATAATGAAAAAAGTGAAGATAGAGAAAGAAAGAGAAAGGATTAGAAAGATACAGAGTAGTGGAAATATAAAGGTAAAATTTTCTTTTGCAGCTCAGTGACCTAGGATTTTGCCTCTAGAATCCAGAAATTAATATTTTTTTAAGCATCAAAGGAAGATGAAGTCAATATTATCTACATAAAATCGAAGAGAATTAGACAAGCTAGATACATTCTTTCTTCTGTTTCTTTCACACTGCTCATTATAACACTTAATGACAGTTAAGGATGCATTAAATGCCCAGAGTCAGAAATAACCAGAGAACTTTGAGTTGATCTACTATTCATGAATAATTCACAGAATTTGAGGGGAAATATTTTGTTTATTTTTAAAAAATTTACATAAGTCAAAGAACTGGTAGAAAATTGAAAAAATTCATTCTTAATTACATTTTTCCATATTTCTAAACACTATTTCATTGGCAAATGGTCTCAAAATTTATATATCTATATATATATATCTATATATATATCTATAAACTTAGAACTAAAAGCTTAAATATATATATATTTAAGTATATATATATTATATATAGTATAATATAATATATAAATACTTAAATATATATATAAACTAAAAACTTAGATATATATATATAGATATATATATATATAGATATATGTCTATGTATTTTATTACCAAAGTGTTTTTATAATGCTCCAGGATTCTTTTCAGAAAATATTATTAAATTTATAATTAATTTTCCAATCAGTGGCATATCTAAAAAACAAGAGAGTTCAGTAAGTTTTTTGGTAGTTTAGAAAGTGCCTCAATAT
This sequence comes from Felis catus, assembly GCF_018350175.1. Lineage (NCBI taxonomy): Eukaryota > Metazoa > Chordata > Mammalia > Carnivora > Felidae > Felis > Felis catus. The sequence continues at coordinate 66,914,027 of NC_058375.1, forward strand.
CTTCCTATTTATTTTTTTATATTGCACCTGTCACTAGTTTGAAATGACTGTAGTGCAGCTAAGAAGCATATTAACATTTCATTTGTGAAATGTGCCTAAGTTTTAGAAAACAAAAAAATAAAATATATTAAACATTTCATGAATGCACAAATGCTACTAAACAGAATAAGTAATTATATTAGTTGATTAAAATAGCATATTAGTAAAGATGAAATGAATGAATACTATTTAGGAAGTCAGTAGATTTATGGTAATTACAAGCAAGGGCTTTGTAGAGAGCAACACAAAATAAAATAGGTATGAATCCCAGCTTTGTTACTTTGAACAACTTTCTTAATCTCCCTATGTCTCAGTTTCTCATCTATAAAATGGTATAATCCGTGTGCAATAAATGGGGAGACTATATTATTATAGGTAACAATATGGCTTTAAGAGGTAGGTAAAAAAGAGGAGTCAGAGGTATTAAACAGGGAGAATGTAAGCTGGAACTTGGGATTTGGTTTAGGTAAAGATGAAATAAAGTAGTCATGAAGTCTTTTATAGGAAGTGGGAAGTAAGCTGTATCCTAAAACAAATGGGTAAAACTTAGAAAGGAGAAGAATCAGTGAAGGTGTTTTAGACAGTGGAAGACCGAGAGTCCCAAAGAAAGACTGACCTTTAGGGCCAGGAGACGGAGGCCTCCTAGTGGCAGATATTGGAGTTTGAACGCACTGGGTAGTGATGGGGGTCAGGAGACAATACCCCAGAATAGGCACCGTGGTATATTGAATATTTTAAGCTGAATGATTTTGAGAAATGGCAGAAGCAGGAAGGTCACACTGACTTTCCCTCTCACTGCCCTTCTTCGGTGAAAGAGGTCCTAAAACCCTCGCGTGAGATATGCCCTTCCTTTATTTCAGCAAAGGAGCATCTTTATCTCTGAAGACAAGGGGATGCCAAGAAGAATCCAAATAAAACAGGCCATGCTAATTTCTGCCAGCACTCCAATGCTGTCTGCTCTTCATCAAACCTAGCATTAAAAGTACTCACGCTTAACAGTTTCTTTAGGTTTTGATTTCCTTAGGAAGGCTCCCATGTTATGAAAAATTAGATTAAATAGCTCTTTTTGCTTTTTAACTAATAATATGTCTCTATCATTTTATTTTATTATTTTTTAATTTTTAACGTGTTATTACTTTGGGGGGGGTGGGGGGAGAGAGAGAGAGAGACAGAGTGTGAGCAAGGGAGGGGCAGAGAGAGAGGGAGAAACAGAATCCGAAGTAGGCTCCAGGCTCTGAGCTGTCAGCACAAAGCCTGACACAGGGCTTGAACTCATGAATCGTATGATCATGACCTGAGTCGAAGTAGGACACTTAGCCGACTGAGCCACCCAAGCGACCCAATATGTCTGTATCATTTTAATTTTCTGACCTCGCCAACGACTTTGAAGGGATTGAGAAAAACTTTTCTTCCCTAACAGTAATGAATAAGTCAGTCCCCTCTGAAGATTATTAAATGGGGTGATACCAAGATAAATGCAATGCTTTGGCAGTATTGCCAATAATGGGAAAGACGCCCATTTTAAAAAAATCATCAGAAAATCAGAAAACATATCCTTAAATTCCAGGTCAAGGTCAACAAAAACAAAAGCAAGAAACTCATCCTGTAGCAAAGGGAAAATTCCTGCTAGTACCTTACTGATCTTAAATATCCAAAAGCTGAGCATCAGTGAGCTCAAAAAGTTGACTGCTTGATTAAATGCATTTTTTTCACAATGTTTAGAACTTTATTTACTTGATAGGGTCTATGTCTTTAATAAATAGCAAATGTAGTTTATAGGATGAGCCATATTTCCAGAAAATAGAGTTTTCTTGAAAGAAGAAAAGTTGGGGTCAGTTCAGACTCTACAAGGACATACCATACAGTATAAGAATTTCAACACAAAATGGAAAGGAAAATCCTCTGAAATATGTTTATCAGCAAATGACCTGATCAGCTATGATCCATCACTGGCAGATCATGGCTCTGTAAATCAGTACATCCCAGGAAGCAAGTTTAAATGGATTTGAGATTACTGACACTTTTTATTAAAGTTCCCTCATAACTCAGGAAAAGAAAATATAATGCCCAGAATGTTGCACCTTTTAAAGCTTCATAGGTTATCTTATTTAAAACAGAAAACTTTCTTATTTTAAGATCCTTTATAAACAGCTTAAGCCACTAAGGTTTAAAAGCAGAGCTGACAATTTTTAGACTTTTTTGGGGGTTGCATGCCATTTTTAGAGCACTGAATACTTCCTATCAGGGACTTGATCAGTCTAAGGCAGCTCACTTAGCCTCCTCGGCTTTCAGACAGAATGATAAAACATGTCATCTGAAGACAAGAGGGAGCCAATGAGATTAGCAGCCCCAAGCACACTAAAAATATTTAGGGGGTTCTTTAACATTGAGGAAGTAGACATTTGTTTTCACAGAGTCATCATCTTGGAAGCCTTTATCTTTAGGCAAAGCACTTTGAAAATGATCCCTGCTTTGGGAGAAATATCCTGCTGGAGTCAGATTTCATAACTTGCAAAACTTGGTTGACCTCAGTTCTTTGAATGACCTTAAATGTGAATCTTGAATACATCATTTTCAGTTGTACTAATTAGTTTTACATACTTAAGTAGTATATGCAAATGTATGTAAATCAATGTGGGGTTTTTGCTTTTTGTTTTTGTTTTTAATATAAAGCCATAAAATATGCGTGCCCTAGATTCCTTGAGAGGGCTACCATTTCAAAATTCTTTACTATAGAGGCTTTGCTTTAGTCTTCTAATACTAGTGGGAAAGAATCTCCTTTGATACTTTAAGTTCCCCTATAACAATAATTCTAAACTCTCCAACTATTCATAGTAGGCATGTTTCAGTTTTTGTTTTCTCAATTTTAGAATAGAATCTGATACTCTGCTTTTATTAACTGACTGATATTTTCTCTTGCTAGATTTCCAGCAGACAGGATAAATATATCAGAAAGTTCAACTAAGATCATGACATGTAAAGACACTAATATTTCCTTATTATTAGGGATGTCAAGGGTTCTTTTTATCTCTTTGCATAGAGTGAATCAAACTTTATTTGTATTACAGTCTATTAAACAAAATCTCTTCAAGTAATTAGGATAAAATAAGTTCAATAAAAATGTGAAAGGAAGTATTTCACTAGGCTAATCCTGAGTTAAGCCTAATATTTGAAAAAGAGTGGTTTATGTAATGGGAAAACTTATTTTTAACAAATGTTTTCCATTTGTATACGGCACACCAAACACAGTGTAAATTTTTTGGCTTATTCTTATTCAGAACTCACAGTAGTCCCTTGAATCTTGATTGTAATTGGGAATTAGTTTATCCTGCTTTATCTATAACTGTAGACATTTGTAACGTTCTGATTACAGCAGAAGAATGTGTAAAACAGGCACACACACAAGTGGAGAATGACCTATGGGAATATACTGTGTAGTTTCGATGTGAAAACACATAAACTGAAAATAACATACAGAAAAGATTTGATAATGACAGTAAATCTCATTCACTGGGAATAAAGGAGCTACATGTAACTAATGGCAATCTCTTCTGGTCTTATCTGAAAACTTTTATCTTTTTCTGTTATTTCCTTTTTGGCATTTGAGTGGATATTTTTTAGTATCAGGGTTTATACACCAACTACAATGAATTTTGATTTTCTCTTTCTACAATTAATAATATTTTTCATATTGTTACGTCTCCACCATCTGTACTTGGATACTTGTATCATATTTTCTGAAATCAATTTCCATAATACGTGATTAAAATATCTGTCTCAACCACTATTCTTAACAGTGCAGTGTCGTCTTTAATTATTTATGTTTTTGCACTTCATTAAGAAAAGTTACATAATACTTAGAAATAAGCAAAAAGAGGATGTGACATATACTTTTAGTGTTATACTGGTCTATTATTTTATAAGCACACCTAAGAATTGTTTAACTCTCCTAGTAAATGTACTTGTGTTTGGTTTTGCTCTTTAACTGGAGTTACATGTTATTTGTAGATTTCTATCCACTAGAAAATATAATTCTGAAAGTTGCAGTTTTAATTAATGCCTTGTAGGATATTATTCAGTTTTGTATACACTTTAATAACTTTATTTTAACACCCACATTTAAAAAATATATTTTCTGGGGCGACTGGATGACTCAGTCAGTTAAGCGTTCAACTTAGGTTCAGGTCATAATGTCACTGTTCGTGGGTTTGAGCCCCATGTCAGGCTCTGCGCTGACAGCTCAGAGCGTGGAGCCTGCTTTAGATTCTGTGTGTCTCTCTCTCTTTGCCCCTCCCCTGCTTGCACTCTGTCTCTCAAAAATAAATAAACATTAAAATATATTTTTAATATATGTTTAATGTATATATTTAATATACTTAATATATATGTTTTAATATATTTTCTGCCCGCTATATAAACTTGAATCCTTTGTCATATTACTTCTTTTCATTAATTAATAGTTTGAAAAAATAGCTGATATGTCCATTTTGTATTTGTATGAGTATCTTGTTTTTAATTGTTGACACTATACTTTCACAATTCAGTATTCTATTTCCTTCTATGCTGTGAATGCTTCTTTCATATAAGAATGAATTCTCCTTTTTTTTTAAAATGAAATATTCTAGATAAACCTAAATCTAAATAAAGCCTAATCCTTTCCCTCTGACTCTTCTCCAAACCCACCTTATGCTGCTATACTAGATCACTTCCCAAATGTAACTACTGTTACTAGTTTGGTGTTTATCCACTGTAACATTTTTCATGAATTTATGTGCCTATGTTAACTTAAATAGTGGTAAACTATGTGAAACAGACTGCTCTATATGCCACAAAGACCTTTCCACGTACTACTCATTCTTAAGTGCTGCTTGTGTTCTATGATAAGAAAATGCCATAACTTGTGTAAGCATTCATCTATTAAGAGGCATTTAGGTTGCTTCCAATTTTTCATTATAAACAATACTATAATGATCTTTTTTTTTGTAAATATTTCCCTGTCTTCATATTTATGAACACATACCTAGGGTAAATTTCAAGAATTGGAATTGCCCAATCATGCAGATAAATAAGAAGATGTATATTCTAATTGCCTTCCCAAGATGCTCTTTATTTTTCTAGTCACGTAAACAGTTAACGTCTTAGGTAAATATTGAAAACAAATATAATGTTTTGGCGTTTTTCAAGGGTTAAATTCTAAAGTCATCAAGGAAGAAGAAAATAGTGTGCAGAGGAAAATTTACCTCCAAAAATATATTGGTTTTGTATGTACAACACCATAGAAATTTTTATCAGTGTCTCCCAGTTCTTTTTAATATATTGTGTTAACTATTGTTTACCTGTATCTCATTTAGTTCTTAATGAGAAATTAAGGACAGTACACACTTTTCTGTCTTTTTTTCTTCCAATAACTCTGCCAGAAGCATTGTATCTCTTGCCTGAGATACAGGCTAAATGAACTATGGGATGGGTGCTAAATTTTCTAGTCTTTTATTTTACATAAACAATTTTGAAAACAAAATTGTGGAGCTTTTATAAGTTAAATTATGTTTTATGATCCAGTGTAGATTGGGAGTTTTGAAATGTAAAGTAGGTCACATTTTTCCCAATCTTTTTACCATGGCATTAACATCTTACTAGAATTTAGTTTCCCTAGAAACAGAATAGCATGAGACACACAGAACATACCTGGTAACTGTCAAATGAATAGATTGTTGTTAATTGAAAAGAATCAACAAATGGTTGGTCTAGTAATGTTCTATTGATGCTTTTAAAAAGTGTGAACTTTCTATTTGTCTTTAAATAACACATACCCACTTACTAGTGTAGACAAGTCAATTGTTTTATTGAAATATTTGATATGTTGTTTCTTTTTTATTCTATTTGATCTATTGATTTCTGAGAAAGATGCAGTAAAATATCTTGCTAAAGATTCAAATGTTTTCATGTTTGTTGTCACTTTTTAATTTTAAAGTAATTTTGAAGATTTTAGGGGTATGAATATTAGTGACTATTTCATTGTCTTAGTATGTTATTTCTATCAATATAAATTATATATCTTTTATAGATTTAGGCCATTTTTCCCTGAATTTGGTTGTGGATTCTTTTGTTTTGTTCTGTTTTTATTTAATCTGAGAAATGTTGGTTTTGAACCACTAGCAATTGTAATGAGTACTGATAATGTATCTTTATCCCAACTGATACCTACCTTGTGTTTTCTATGTGCCATAACTTATTGTTATTGGCTTAGCTTCCCTTCTGTCTTTTGTTGAGTGTTAAGTGTTCTTTAAATTGATTTTTCATCCTTGTAGTCTGAATGGTATACTTTCGTCATCTAATCTTTTATTATATATCACTAAATACATAATAGAATTACTTAAACTTGTATTTTTCAAACATCAAATATCAATGAGTATCTATAACTGTCTCTTATCAAGACATATTTTGTGGGATGTTTTTACTTAGTTTGGCTTTTTCCCCTACCCAACCCACAAACCACTGTGGACATTATCTGGGGATTTCATTTTATATCATTAGAAATTTTATTTATACTCAACACTGATTTACCTCATATCTCCAGGCCCCAATTTTCTTATGACATTTTGCCAGTACTACTGTGCCCACAGCTTAGTATATAAACTCACTGGGCTAAATCACAGGCATTAAATTGTTATCTTCTCTCCTGGTTTTTATGAACATATTTCTTTAAAGATTTTTAGAGTTACCTTGGATTTGATGAGTTCTCATCTTTTCAAACCTTAAAAAAATGTGGCTTAAGTGACAAGGTAAAGCATTTACTCTAAAAAGGAATGGTCAGAAATGTAGAACAGAACACTACTAAATCACAAACTCAACAGTCGAGCATTACGATATCCATATAAGACAGTTCTGAAATGTATTTCAAGTCTAATTGCTACGAAAGCTCCTCTCCCAAAACACGTCTCAACTTTTCTACATGCATGGATTTTGTTTTTGTTTTTGTTTTGCATTTCCCTAACTCTATCATTAAGTGCTCCGTCAGCAAAACAGGAATCTGCTTAAGTATTCCAAACAGAAAGAGAACTAGGATATAAAATTGTTGGAAAGAGTAGAAAGGTCAAATGGCGTTACTCAGATCAGGAGCTGTAGGAAGGTATGAGAGCTACTGCCTATATCTGGATTCCTCTGTGGCTCCCATATGAGGTGTCCACACTTAGGAGCTATAGGAGCCTGGTGTGTCTGCTCTTGTTGCTGAGTACAAACTGGGCTTGCCTACTGCAGTCACTGGTGCTGTGTGGAGACAAAAGTACCTTCTGCCTTGCAACTGCATGTGATGGTCTCCCATTGCTAGAATTCAAACCAGAACTTTGGTGGCAAAGAGATTTGAGAAATTCAGTTTCCCACATTCTGAAATACAGGATAAGTGTAGAAAACATCGGAAATGATGCAAAGACACCAAAAAGAAAATTTAGCTCATCCAAAAGAGAGAATAGCTTTTTTCTTATCTCTTCCAGTTCATACTTTATTTCTTCTTTATATTTATATTGAAGGCCATTTCTTCCATGAAGTTGAATCTCATGTCCCTAATATAACGTAACTCCATGTTCTTTAAAATCCCTCTGGTACCATACACATCTCTTACTGTATTTGATGTATTCTTTGTATTACAATAGTTTGTGTAACTCCTGTCTCTTTTCACCAGTCTTTAATTTTCTGGAGGGAGACAGCTAGTATAAGCCATACATATTAGCGATTAAAGAGCTCTTTTTCAATATTAGATAGGAAATCAACATTCAAATGTTAGCACCTGCAGAACTTGTCTTTGTCCTTTATTGTGATATTGACCTGGTTTGTAGTATAAATCCCTCCCAATCAGCAAGGATCCAGGTGGTTTGGTATAGAAAACCTTATCCTAGATCTAGTATGTGATTTAAAATTAAGATAAGTATGAATTCAAACTCTCTTTGTTTTCTCCTGTTCTGAAATAGGTTTACATGAACTCATTGATGAATGCTCAGCTGGAGGAAAATGATTTTGTTATTCTCTCTGTTTCAAAACACAACCAAGTTGCTCTATTGACTAGACAACAAGTGAAATAGATCTAGTAGGCTTCTGCTTCTCAGATCACAACATTTTGCCATCATGTCTACTATTGATAAAATCTGTAAATGAACAACAAATCAGGAGTCTTGGTTCAAATGAAAAGAATTTAGTAGCACGCCTTTTTTTTTTTTTTTGAGTAGTTCATGAAGGGAAGTGTTACATAAGAAGAACATAATGCTGTAAGTTTTGAGGTCAGAGAAATGAATTACCAAATATCAAACTTAGCAGTTAACTATAGCTCTGTAAGTCATCTTTTCTATCTAAAATAAGAAAATAACAAATTGGGAATTAAATGAAATAATATACATGATGGCATTTGGCAAATTGTCCACAACTCTTTAGTTATTCATTCCCCTTCCTCTGCTAGTCACAGACAAAAGCATTTTACCATCATTAACTCATTTAGTTTTTATAACAATCCTATCACATAAGCTTTGTTAAGATTTCTATTTTTCGGGTAAAGACACAAAAGTCTGGAAACACAACCTTCCCAAACTGCCAAAGGGCATTGGCAATAGAGCCATGGTACAATCACCACTCTCTGGCACAGATATGTTTAATCATTATCCCATACATCTGAGTAAAAGTGCTTTATCTGATAGAGGCATGGAGAATAAACAGTAAATTAATGGAAACGTGTTAAAATGGAGAGTCATTAAAAAAATTCACATTCTTAAACCTGAAATGTAAACATGTACACTATGTCAACTTTTTAGAGTTATGAATTATTTCTTGCCCAAAACACAAAGATATTATTCATCTACAATTTTTAGTTTTGATTTCTTTCATTTGGAGCAAGGAATTACACAACTGGAGATTTATCTGAGTGTAGAATCTCCTTTTGGTGCTGTCCAATAGGACTTTCTGTGACAATGGCAACGTTCCATATTTGTGCTGTTCAATTTGGTAACCACAAGCTGCGTGTGGCTATTGAACACATAGCAACCGAGGAACAAAAATTTTAATACTATTTCATCCTAATTAATTTGAATATGAGGTGGCTACTGTATCGATTTAGATGTTTCCAACTTACCCCCCTTCCCCATCAAATAGTCTATGATTTCATGGTTCACATCTAAATTAAATAGCATTTGGAACAGTTGTGTGAATTGCTGGGCTATTACAAAACACTCAAGGTTTTAATGGGCAAAAATACCAAACACTTCATACTTTTGTTTCCCTTTAAGTTCATGCCATAGTTAATGTGTTTACCTAATTTGAATAGTAAGTTCAAACGTTATAAACAGTTCTGACTCCCAGAAAACATTCAACTCAACTGATAGAGCACAGTTGCACAGATGTACTAGAGGCAGTGAAATGGCTGCAGATATTCAGTGTGCCATGAGCACCTGGAGGTATGGTTTACAGAGGGAAAGGAATGTGCCTGATCTTGGGGGACCAGATCGCATGAAGGCCAGGCACATGAGTGTTACTGTCAATCACGCACCCTCAGCAAACGTCAATTAAATAACACGGATGAGGTAGTGTAAAATAAAATACTATGGTAATATAAAAGCCACTTAGACATTAAAACAACAACAACAACAACAACATGCAAATTCACATATGACAACGTTAATAAAAAGGAGCAAAATAAAGTCAAAATGTTATGAAAAAGAAAAATAATAATCCTTTTAAAATACCTGTTCTCTGAGTCATAGATACCTCCCTTGAAAAACATATGACATGAGACATTCTCACTCTAAGTGAAGACACACTGATATGAAAGAGAAAAATTCTACTGATGTGCTTCATGAGAAATTCCCAGAGGCTGCCTGCTGGGTTGCAGGGAGGAAATGGCTAGCTCTAAATGAATCCCAGGTAGTCTTTCCCCTCCATCTTGAAAATGCTCTCCCTCAGTTACCACACCTGCAGAAACAGGTGTAGCTAGGTTATAAAAGGCAGCTTGATTGGTTACGTGCCAGATCAAAGTACAGTGTATATTTGAAAATAGAAGAATGTCTGGAAAATAGGAGCCTTAAATGAATGTGGCCCTGGGGGCAGAAACAACAGATGTACTGACAATTTATGAATATTTTACTGTAAATGCTCTCTTGTTCTTCTATTAAATAAGGAATTACGTAGTGCCAGACACCACATCACAATGCCTGATGCTTTCTTAGAGTAACTTTGAAAAAATGGAATTATTTGAAAAATAAGATTCAAGAATATATGCATTTGACTCCCATTTGTTTCAATAGGTAATGCTGATGTGTCCACACACAGGGATGCATGCACATCTACAGCACAGGTATATATATATATATATATATATATATATATATATATATATATATACTTTTTAATTTTTTTAAAATTTATTTTTGAAAGACACACAGAGTGCAAGTGGGGAGGGGTAGAGAGAGAGGGAAACACAGAATCCGAAGCAGGCTCCCGGCTCTGAGCTGTCAGCACAGAGCGAGCCCGATGTGGGCCTCGAACTCATGAGCCGTGAGCTCATGACCTGAGCCAAAGTCAGATGCTCAACTGACTGAGCCACCCGGGTGCCCCTACAGCACAGGTATATTTAAACAGGAAATAATCAACAGAAACTCACATGGCATGCACACCCTTCTCCCAATACAGAATGGGGAACCTCTTCTTGGTGATCCATTGCTTCTATTTTTTTACCACTTAATACATTTGATGAAGAGTACGTTCTACAGCTCTTGAGAGAGGTCACTAACATTTGCTTGGGGCACAGCACAGACGGGTTGTCTTTCATCTTGTCGAAATAGCTGCACTAATTAGGTTGAGCTTTATATCTAGAACTGCATATAGATAGGCCCTATCAGGAGAAAGTCCCAAAGCACTTCCATATCTAATAGCGGGGTCGATTTATTCTTGTCTTCTCTAGCCATACAAATCAAACCTGAATATGAAATCTATATAACTCACGAGTGTTATTTTATTGAATTAAAAGTGGCTATAAAGCGTTCAGATTTGTCTAACACAGGTGTGTGCTGGGCTGACTCCAAAGAATGGAAGGTCAAAAACATAGTCTTTCTAGAACACTTATGCCATAGATCATAGTGGATTTGAAGGAAATATCATGGGCCATTAAGTTCTTAAAATTAGCAGGCTCACCAAAACATTCTAAATGACTATGAGGGGCCCTTTTGATATTACATGAGCTTCCATAAGTAGAATGTGATTTAAACAGAAGACTAATACATTTAGTAAAAAGCCTCCAGAGCCACAAAATATTTTCATGAAATGCTAGTTTATTTGTGCCTTTCTTGAAGGAGAGCAAAGATGGAAATATTGAGAAGTAAGGAACCAATTCCCCAAGGCTGATAAAACTGACACTTTACCAAGAGTCCTAGCTTTCCGTTGACTATTTTTTTTAGAAAAGCAAGGGCATTCATGAAGATAAAGGCAACATTTTAATTTTAAAGCTAGAACTAGAATTGAAAAAAACAAACAAAACCGAGGTTGGAACTCTTTTCTTCCACTGAGTCCTCGCACTACAGTGACATGATCTAACCTCATAGTCACCATTGTTGGTTTGAATCATTCAAAAGGAGAATTTTTTTTTTTATCCGGGGCTGTGATTAACCAAGAAACAGACTATGCAGCACAGAGGAATAAACAGCATCAAGGTAATACTTGGTGTGGTAAACATTAATATAGGCTGTAGAAAATAATCCTTTCAAAATCAGCTAAATTTCCTTCTGTTTCAAATCCCATGCCAATCTAGCCTTAGCACTCTGAAGTATGAAGGATTAATTTAAGAGCTTTATGAAAATATCAGTATTTTTAAAGGATTTATCAAAATAAATGCATGGTCAAAAGCTGATTTACCCTCTACTTAGTGAAATTAATGCAACTATTTCCAATTACTGCTTTTCACTTTTTGACAAATACAAAAAGAAAAAAAAAGGCGAAATTATATAGGCCAGCTTTACAGGTTATATCAATAACAACAAAAACACCCAAATTCACATTTGGTTCAAAGGAATTTCCCCATGAGTGCAGTCGTATTATTCATTTTTAAGTGTTTTTTTCTTTATTTTTGTTTTGTTTTGTTTACAATAGTAGAAGTCTCACACCTTGATAAATTACATGTCAAAATAAGTTCCTGCTTATTGTTCAGGGGCTTGGAGGTTCATTTAAAAAATGTGGGTTTTTTGTTCTTTTATTTATTTTTTTTGTTTTCTTTTACCATCAGTTTTATATGCTGACAGAAAAGCAAACACAAGTAAGTATTTTGGTCAATTTATGATATCTATATTATGTCATTACTTAACAATTTAACAGTACTTCCTAGATTACTGTATATTATTATAGAGTGAAACCAAGGAAACATCCGTTAATCTTGTTTTTAAAGGATAAAATTGACTTTCCATTAGAAATAAATAATCCAGGACACCAAGCATCATGGAGCTGCTCAGGATACTCTCTCTCCTTCTCTCTGCCCCTCCCCCACCTGTGTGTGTTTGTGTGTGTGTGTGTGTGTGTGTGTGTGTGTGTGTGTATGTGCATGTGTGTGCATGTGTGTGTGTGTCTCAAAATAATCATTAAAAAAAGAAATAATTTCCTATGTAGCACAAATCACAAATATGCACAGCACTGAAGCTAAATATTTAGTAAACAAACAAGCTTAAAGTCAAAGAATGTAGTACTAAATTCAATACTAGCTTTACTTTTTTTAAAAATATTTAAGTCAATTAGGTATGGTATACTGTGAACATTTTTAACTTTACTCCCTATATTGCCTTTTAAAATATAACCAGTAAACTGGGGCACCTAGGTGGCTCAGTCAGTGAAGCCAGTCTGACTTCAGCTCAGGTCATGATCTCACGGTTTGTGAGTTCAAGCCCCACATCGGGCTCTGTGCTGATAGCTCAGAGCCTGGAGCCTGCTTCGGATTCTGTGTCTCCCCCTCTCTCTGCCCTTCTCCTGCTCTCACTCCGTCTCTATCAAAAATGAATAAACATTAAAAACTAATTATAAAATATAATCAATAAACATATCAAACTGTATCATCCCTATGCGTGTGAGTGACAGGAGGGCACATGTCATAGGAACAATATGCTGATGAGTCTCCTGTAATAATGGGCCCATGAATAATGGATTTGCTAATCTTGGAGGTTTACAAAAACAAAAGAATGCAAAGCAACATCTTTAAAAAAAAGAAGCTTGTTTGAAAAGAAATAATTTGTTTTATGCCTCAAAAAAGTAATTAGTTACAGGAGTGGTTGAACTTGTCTGACATAATTGTTATAGAGAAAGACCATCATCATTAGGAGAATAACTACCACTAAAATAGTGGAAAATGTGGATATGAGTGATTTCATAGGAAACAAACTCATTTATAGCTAAACTAAAATGAAACTAATAAAGTTTTGATGATTATTATTGAAATACAGGCCATTTATGAAATTGCTGAAATATGTTTCAGAACCTATGCAGCGTACTTCTTGTTCTAGCCACATATATAATGATCTCACTTTTTCCTCTATAGCTTTCATTTTGAAGCCTCAGGGGGAAAGTGACAGAGTAGGAACCAGATGCCTCATTGACATTATGGAGTAGGCAAATCACAGCTCGCAGCAATGGTTATGGTTGGGCTTATGCGATTGTCATTTTAATTCAACAAATGGTAGACTGTGTTTTTTGGGGGGTGCCCAGTACTGTGCAGGAAAATTCAATCAGAACAGAAAAAGAAATTCTGTAAATAATCTACGTACACATGCAACTGCTAGGCTGCCATTTGGGCACAAAGTCTAGTTTGATATAAGGATTTTTCTCTTTATGAAATAAGTCATTTTGGTTTCTATTACTATTGGTTCACAGCAGTTGGGTTGGAAATAGCTTGAGATACTGGCTTAGTTTGATTTCAAGGCACTTCATACTCATAGTCTGCTTTTCAAGGTTTTAACTAATAGTAGATTAATGTATTACTTATAACTATATCTCCTATTATTAGTTGAAATACTCAACAAATATTTACCTTAATATCTGAAAGAGACCACATTAGTCACTGAGGGTGAGTTTTCAATAAGACAGGTGAGATATAGCTGAGAGCCACATGGCTGAACAGGATGGGTCCACATTTAAAAAGAGAAAAGGCCTCTAATTGATTAAATTGTGTATCACTTTAAAATCCCATTCCTATTTAAGCACAAACTATAGGTAATAAGGTATAAACTAGGGGACTTTCAATTCTATGAAAACTGGTATCTAAATTTTATATCATTCACCCCGAGGCATTGAGCACATTAATCCATACAATGCATATTAGATACTGCGAAAAAGAAAATAATAAAGTAATTCTCAGGTTGCAAAACTTCATTTAATCCTAGTAACAATTTGAAGTTGATAGATGTAAGTTTTTTTAATTTTTAACGTTTATTTATTACTGAAAGAGAGACACAGAGCATGAGCAGGGGAGGGGTAGAGAGAGGGGGAGACACAGAATCCAAAGCAGGCTCCAGGCTCTGAGCTGTCAGCACAGAGCCCGACGCGGGGCTGGAACTCGCAAACTGCGAGATCATGACTTGAGCCGAAGTCAGTCGCTCAGCCAACTAAGCCACCCAGGCGCCCCTGATAGCTGTAAATATTGAGTCTAATAGCAATTTGAATTAAACCTATAATTGTCATGTATTAGCGGAAGCTGGTACAATTTGTTTTCATTTTCATTTCAGTTTTTTTTTAATTGCTAGCTTCCAATTAATGCGTCTTTTAGTTTCCTTTTTCAGCAGCTCCTTCCTTTTAGTCAGTCTCCAATACTGAGGTTCAGCACACTAGGCCTTACTGGAATGGAAGAACGTGTGCTTGTATCTCAGAGGCTTTGTCTGTCCATCAGTCTCCGATAGTCTTCAAGCACCTCTTGGCTTACTGCTTTGTGGACTCTCCTTGAATTTAACTTAAATATTACAATACGAGTGTACAGTCCTGGGGAAAGAATTTATTTCTGCCCCATGAAGGGAAAATTAACTTGGGAAAGAAACAGATTAACCCATTCCCCCTTGATATTTTAGTTCTGTGTGCTCTCACACTTCCAAGATAGTCTGGTCTGTTCTAGTGGCCCAATACAGGATGACAGCTGGCTGCCAGTCTCCGTGATAGACATTGTACCTGTATTTTCTAGAGACAGAAAAGACTCCTTGTGTATTCATTTAAATGTGATTGTTTTTATATTAAAAAGTATACTTTATCCTATACTTGGTGGTTCTCTTTTTTAATGGATTACCACGGGGCGCCTGGGTGGCTCAGTCAGTTAAGCATCCAACTTCGGTTCAGGTCATGATCTTGCAGTCTGTGAGTTTGAGACCCACATCGGGCTCTGTGCTCACAGCTCAGAGTCTGGAGCCTGCTATGGATTCTGTGTTTCGCTCTCTCTCTGCCCCTCCCAGCACTCATGCTCTGTCTCCCTCTCTCTCAAAAATAAACGTTAAAAAAATTTTTTTAAATGGATTACCATATCTACTGTTCAGTGACTTAGCCAAATAGCCATTCGGCCCTCATGCCTCTCAGTAAGTAGTAAAATGTTTGTGTATGCCCTCAAAATGTGTTTATCCTGTCAAGAACCAAGTATGCTTAATGTTGCGGGTACATGAATGAACAAATTCAAGTTCCTGCCCTCTGAGAGTTTAAAGTCTAGTAGGAGAATATGTCATATATGTAGCATATTATGTGTACTTGCTTTAAAAGAAGCTCTAGGAACACTGATTTAGTCCTGCTATCTCAGCTCTGTGCCTTTGGTTAGTAAGTCAACATCTGTTGTTTGTGACTGCATAGCATCCCTTCTCTCTTCTTTAAGAATATTGTATCAATTTTCTACTGTGCAATTAATTCCCTTCACCTACTACATGCATCTGTGGGGAATACCTGTCATGCTCTTTTGGTCTTGTTCAGTCAAGAGGTAAAATTCATCTATTAGACAAATATACAGTACAAAAATAGAGAAATTAGATAGTATGTTTTCTTGTCAATGAATAAAACATCTTTGGAAAGTATGGTGCCTTCCGTTAGTAGTTGCTTCAAGAAAAGAAAATGGTTACTAGAGGCCAGTGATGAGTGAGGGACTTAATATTTCCTGTACAGTGTTTTGAAATTTCAAATTGTTTCCAAAATATATATACATAAAACCTATTCAGTAAAAAAAAGAAAAAAAACATTAATCACATATCAAAGCCAAAACAAAAACAAAATCAAAACATCATGAAAGCTGGAAAGAATATGACAGGTTCAAGGCTCTGTAAGAATTAGATAGAACCATATGGAATTGCTGATACTTGACCATTTTCTCTTTAAAACTTTGCAGTTCCATATGGTACCAAACACTTTACTTTTATTTGAATAGTAGGCCCACAGAAATATGCAAGGAGAGAGAATACAGTCAAGCTATTCATGGCTCTCATTATATTGTGTTGTTTCTTGTGTTTTGTTTTGGTTTTTGTTTCATATTTTATTAAACTCCATCTTGGTTGAGCTATCTGGGATTTCCACTTTCAGGTAAATTAAGATGGTTGATCTCCCTAAGTAACACAACAAGTAAGTGGCAGGACCAGATTCAAAACCCACGTATTTCTGACTTAAAGCCCATGCTTATTCAATTAGGCTACCCTGCCTAGAAACCAAGAATGGGATAGCAAATGATTGGGATTTCACATCCTATAACCCATTTCCCTGTAACTCGTCTTTAACGAGCCTCTTACTCTCATGTGTACCTCAGGTCCCTTAGCCTTAAAATGTAGATAATGTCCCTTACTCTGCCCACCTCATGATAGTTATAAAACTGAAAGAAGAGCATGTATGTGGAGGACTCTGCAAGCTGTAAGACTTATTTACCTAAATGCACCCAAGTATTATTGGTTGTCAGCATGGTGACTCAGACTAGGAAAGCAGTAGCAGCCTGTGAGGAGAGACAGTAGTGTGGATAAAGGAAGAATAAGAAGTTAGAATGAGGTGACACATTTTATTTTCTACAGACAACAGTAAATATCAGAGAAGGAAACAAATCCAACATCCACGATGTATTCCTAAATAAACACGCCGGTAACTGCTGTGAGGTATTTAAAGAAACTGAGAGTAATATTTTGTCAGTTCGAAACAACATGCCTTTATTTTGTGCAAAGCACTGAATAAAAACGAACTCTGAGTGCAATCAAAGGCTTCACAAATTTTATAAAGTTAATTTGCTAGAAACAAATTTCAGTGAAAGAACGGCAACAAAAGGCTTTTCGCTTTTTGCCTCGCTCCACATTTGGAATGATGACAGTGTTCGAATATAAGCACGACCGTTTTAAGATGAAATAAGACTTCTGTCAGCAAAAGAAATGACTGGCCATTATACTTCCTCCCAGGCTCTTTCAAGCATGGTGCCAAAAGGACCAGTGATCCGTGGGCCTGAAGGCCCAGAGTCTGGTGCGGGCCTGGAAGGGGAGCAGGCCCAGCTGCAGCCGTCCCCCCAGGTTGGGAGGCCCAGGAATTAGCTGTAATGTTTGCAGCTGCAACACTTGGGGCTATCAACTCAGCTACAAAACCCTTGGGAGAAGACTGCCTCTGTCTGGCCTTGGGCTCAAAAGTAGCTTTCTCGATATTAATCACCCCGGAAGACAGGAAGCAGCAGTGGTCCGGGATAAGTTGGCAACAGTGAGCAGATACACATCATGATTGACATAGGTATTTCCTTCTGATCCAGGGGCTGTGACGACCTCTGTCTGCTGTACCCATCGTTACCACGAGGACATCAGCTGCTAATTAGGATTTCCTCTCTGGAGTAAAGTGGAAGTTTCTCCTAAATGTGGGTGATAACTTCAGTTACCCAGTGTTTCATGTGAATTCACTGGGTCATTAGGAGCAGTGGTGATACAGATAAACTTTCTGGTTTTACAGAATATACATTTGGATGTTGTCATTATAATGCCTAGCATTCTTTGTGAACACTTTCCATCTACCAGACCTTGTTCTAAATCCTTTGCGTGCATGATTCATTTAACCATATGACACCCTATAAAGTAGGTATGTGACTATTCCCATTTTTCAGATGAGGAAACTGAAGTGTTAAATCTTTTTCATCTGGCTATAGCGTTTGCAGTCTTAACCACTATGCCCTAGAGTCACTCTTTGTAATTGAAAATTGGTTAATGCTAAGAAAATCACACCTGCTATATTGACAATGCAAAAATGGCTCATTAGTGGGAAAAATATTACATGTATGTGTATCTTTGTGTTGCTCATTCTACATTATCTTTTTTAAAATATTTTTAATGTTTATTTATTTTTGAGAGAGAGAGACAGAGTGCAAGTGGGGGAGGGGCAGAGAAAGAGGGAGACACAGAATCGGAAGCAGGCTCCAGGCTCTGAGCTGTCAGCACGGAGCCCAACGCAGGGCTCAAACCCACGAACTGTGATATCATGACCTGAGCTGAAGTCTGGCACTTAACCGACTGAGCCACCCAAGTGCCCTATATTATCTTTCTTTACTGAAGCCCTACTGAACAGGTTGGCTAAGTACTTAGTACTTGCTGAGGGCATATGCCAAAAATAGTCACAAAGCACAAATTTTTGAAATAATATGTTATCTGAGATACATGTATGATGCATATTTTTATAATTATATTAAAAAAATTAAAAAATATATATACATATATTTAAAAGTATCAGGTAGTCACTTTGGCATACTTCAGAGCTTTGTTGGACATTTTTACATATATCTTATTATTTGGCAATCTTTCCATTTGGATTATACAGGATGAGACACCATGGTTTTTTCAGGGCATATGGAGGCTAAATGCCTTAAATAAGAACTAACCATTATAAAATGCCAAGCTGAAATTTCTGGCGATTTTTGGAAAGCAATGGGCATAACTGTTTCTTCTTTCTCCTTTAAATACTATCATATCAGTTTCGGAAGAATGCTAGTTTCCTTTCCTATGCTTCAGAATTATTAGGAAAGGAATTTCTATTGTGTATCATTTGTCAACGTCAAGGAAAAAAAATAACATGAAGTGAAAAATTAACTCTAGATTATATATTATTACATCCTTACTGTTTGTGATTTTTCCCCAATATAGAAACTTAATTAAGTAAAAATAATGAACACAGAGGGCAATTTCAGTGTTGTAATGACTGCTTGGGAAAATCTGAGGGTTTTGCAAAAGCTGAATTCAATAAAGCTGTAGCAGTCAGTAATCCCCAGGAAATGTCCTTCACTGAAGTCATTACTGCTACTCAGAAAAATGCCTGCTTTTGGATTTATTTCAAAATTATGGATTTGTTTTTATGGCTGATGCCATTTTAATTGCTACTGCAGAATATTTGTGGAGAATGAATGTCAAATACATTGGCCAATCACATTGATCAAGTTGCTTTCCAAATTCCTTTTGACTTATAATCATTCACTAGAATTCTTCATTAAAATTCCAAAGAAGGCAAAGAGTAATTAGATATGCTATTTGTTATCATTCAACCGTCAAAGAATCTATCATTTTCTGTTGGAAGAATGGAGCCCATTTAGTTGAAATCTACATTTCATTGACCTAAAAACTACTGGAAAGAGATTGTTTTATGTTGTGTGGTGTGTGTGTGTGTGTGTGTGTGTGTGTATGTGTGTGTGTGTGTGTGTGTGTGTGTGTGTTTATAATTTGCCCTACTTTTAAAACCTAATCTACCCAGTTAAAAATCTGTTGTAAGAACTTGGAAATCCATTTCAAATATCTGACATGTTAAAAATGGTTAACAATCCTTTCATTGTTATGAAGTTTTAAAATATTTTCTGTCAATCACTGATCAATTTGTTAGAACATTTATTTTAAAAGTACATCTGATGGTGACAATTATTAGATTATAGAACAATGTATAATTATGTTAAAAGTCCAACCTATTATTCTTTAAGGATCACTTGGAATAGAAAACCAATACTCTGCTCATACCTTCTCTGACTGCTCCAACTTATGGCACTCCTTGCCTCATTGCTCATGTGGCGATTTTCATATATGCCTTGATTTTTGTAAGCTTTTAGGTGTGTATGTTGTGAAATGAAAGATAAATTTGAATAGTTTGTTTATTTGTTTAATGCGGGCTCAGTACCCAATATCACTGTACCTTACACATAGGATATCTCCAAAACATATTTTGTTCAAGTGAAGTTCACTCTCTGGCTTTTACTATATCTGTTATAATATGTTAATTCTTTCAGAGTGCTCCTTTGGTTTAGGATAGATTATCAAATAAATTGACAAGACTTTGCAAAATCTGTTTGCATGATGTCAGAACTTCCTCTACCCTGGTCATCTCAGGTTGGAATACTACTCCTGTGTCTTACACAGCCTCTCATCTGCTGCTAGACACGCAGGAAACACCCACAGGAGATGTTTTTGTCTACGCCTGGATCGGTTGCAGTGAGCATTAATGTATGGATATTGGTGATCCTCTACACCTGGCACCTGTGGAACTAGAATTTTCTACTAAATATGACCCTAAACTTTTTATGCCCTTGTAGAATTTACTGTTCATCTCTAGAGGAAATGGCATGCACATTAGGAAAAAGGAGGAATTTGCCAAAAATAGAATGCGTCTCGTTAAAATTGTAAGAAACTCATTCAAGAAAACCTTCTTTAAAATTGAATAAATCAAATTTTAATAGATCCAAATGTCTTAGAGAGAGAATGGATTACATAATGATATGCTTTCATGGTTTTAAAAATTCCGACTTGAGAAACATTTCAGATAGTTTCAGAATATACGTATTTGGTTTTTCCCATAGTAATATTTTTTACGGGTACAGAAAAGGGGATTTAGGGTCAGCTGGGGCAACAAGAGCAACCAGGGAATGAATGAGGAAGAAAACTGGTGTGAGAAACAGCTGGAAAGTGCATTATGTTAGAGCAGCTCTTTGATGCTATCATGTGGCAAATACAACAGACCTCCTGAGAGGGAGAAAACAGTTTAAATGTATGTAGAAAATATATAGCTCATCTGTCTCCAATCTAGTGATGCCGTTGGCCATGTACAAACATATATGTGGTATGAAATTAGATGTATCCCGATGGATAAGAAAAGATTCAATGAGCGTTTGTCTTCAAATTAACTTATTTTAAATGTTTCTTATGACATAAAGACCGACTATCTGCATGAACGTATATACATTGCATTATAACTCTAAAATATTTTTGACATATTTATATTGCATTTATTAAAAGTTCTGTTACTTTAAGTTTATTTCTACAACCCCCCTAGAATTATGAAACAATATATGATACGTGAACAAAACCAAGTCTCATGTAAAATTTAGTGAAAGTCAGCTTACCAATCTTACCAAAAGAAGGGGATTGAAGAAAAAGGAAAGAGTGGTCCTAGCTATTATATTTTTAATGATTAACAATAAACTCTCCATGCAGCCATTCATTTATTATTAATTACTTAAAATTTTGATACCAATGTTTGCTCCTGGTATTCTGTAATTCATAATGCCTATCCTCTTTTTTTTTCCTCAATTGCATGGTTATGTAGTGTTATGGAGAGACATAGATATATACCACTCGTAGGATTCATAAAAATGTAGTCAAGTATTCACTAGGGAATATGTATCTTTTTGATTCTTTTAAAGACCAAAGTACAAAAAATAAAAAATAAAAAATAAAAAAAATAAAGACCAAAGTACAGGGGCATAACTAGCATTATACATGCATAACATACACCGACCTACCCAATATCTAAAACAAGTATCTGCCATATAGAATACATCCTAAATATATACTTTCACATGTGGTAAAAGAATGGGTTTGTATGTATTAGAGTTATTAGCCAGCCCCATTGAATCTGTACCACATTGTTACTTCAACCCTGGAGCTCACATCTCCTCTCATGCTTTGAGTAGGAGGTTAAAAAAATTATCTGGAAGATTTTTTGGAGCATCAGATGAATTCGTAAATGTCAGCATAATAATAGGAAAAGATCGTACTAATGAGAGGTGCTGTCAAAATTATTTGAGTGATTATCCTTACGTGACCCACCAGCCCTCCATGCTAATTTTCAAAGGGATGGGTATGAACCCTCTGCTGATTTTGCTTTGGCAGTACAGAGAATGAATGAAAAGAGAGCTTGTTCTTAATGTGACCTTCTTTGTCCAAAGTCTTTGTTTATCTAGCTCTGTTTCAAAGCTGCATTTTTGTTGGGTGGCCACTGGCCATGGTCATAGAAGTCTCTGCTTTAGTCAAAGGTGATCCCATAGCAAAAAGTGCTATTTCTTTAGGACTGTACAAATAGAACCCTTTCACTGGTTAGTGTTAGTAAGCCAAACCCCTCTGACAGCTGCCATTCATGAATCCATTTTCTGCAAACAGAAAATGTAAAACTTAAGAGACAATACAGCCCTTATTATTTGTATTTAATTATGTTCTAGTGGGAAATAATGGCTGTAGACTCTTTCCCTTTAATGGCCAATTTTAAGCATTTTGTAGTATACAACCTCCTCAGATCGGCTTCCTGACAAAGTCCAATTGTGCTGCCTCAGGGTAAATGCTCAATTTTCCTAATATTAATTTAGACAGTTGCAGTTTCCCATCTAAATAATTAGTCTCTATATGAAACTTGGGTAATAAACAAAGTTTAAAATAAATAATGAATGAATCTCTCAAGTCAATAACATTGATCTAGCACTCTCCTAAAATCAAATTGTGAAACAGCAATTTCTTTTGATTGGAATTATAGCATACAGCTAGAAAAGACATGATTGACGTTTTACTTTTTGGGTTAGTTATTGAATATAAAACTAATTTTAAGGTTCTGAGTATTTTCTTCATTTGCTTCAATTGTATTTAAAGAGTACATAAAATGTGCACCCATTTATGCATTTCAGCAAATACACAATATACAAAACTCCATGCAAAGGCACAACCTTAAAACACCATAACTGCATTTTATGAGGATGTAAACTTTAAAATGTCTTCTTGAAAATAATTCATTTGGACTCTCCAGAGAATGAACAATTCATTAGATCGTAGAGACTGAGGACGTGTTTTCCGTGGTTAGCATCCACAGTCAAACTAGCTTAAGCTTTTTTGAAATAACAGCAGAAGGGTCATTTTTTCCTTTTTTTTCTTTTACTCGAAGGCAACGTTATGATTTTTATACCTTGTAGAATTGTTTCCTGGGCCAAATGATATTAAAATGGGGTCTAGGGTTACCTTCCCGGATCTGATATAGTTCATTCTTTCAGTAACCTGAATCCTTTCTTTTATAACTTTTCTGAGATTTATGACAGCGGAATTGTGTTTATTAGCATTAAAATGGAGCTTTATGTCTCTATTACCAAGGCCGTTTCTGACAGTCAGAACTGTCAAGCCATATTATCTGATATCAGCCCTGATTAATATGCCTCAAAGAGTAACCCCCAGGGCAGCTTGGCCTCAAATATGATCGGTGGTAGATATCAGTAAAGAACACTTTGTTAAAGGACACTCAAAAATCTTGTACTATGGGAAAGCTTAAGGAACACGCAGGTCACCGTGAATGTCTGGGAATCTAATTCATCTCTTTTCATAATTCCTATGAATATGTAAATGGGTGTGACCTATCCATCCCTTGGGTATACCCTCTGGAACTTCTAGGCATGGTATGGCTCTCCACCATTCCAGCCTCCTGGAAGCTACTGTCCAAAGTCTCCTACTAATCTCTGTCTTTATTTATTCCCTGTTCCTCCTCAGACTCCTCCACTCCTAAATGTAAGTCACAGCCTTTATATTTTTCCCTCTATTAAAAAAAAAAAGCTTTTGTTTCCTGATCTACAAAATCAGGATAAACTATTTAAAATACTTAGCAAGTCCTGTAGGACTTTTTTTTTTTTTGTCCTGAAGACATCTACTCATTGCTCTGATCTCACAGTTACAACCCTGTTCTATTTATGCCTCTCCTTCTGGTTCTAATTTTCTTTTAAGGTCTCACTTAACCTCTGAGCTCTGATTTACATGCTCATTACTACCCTAGTCACATGCGCTCTGTCCTTCTTCTAAACTCCTACTAAAGCTTTTATTATTTGTAGCAATAAATGGTTCTTAGTTTTTACTATCTTAAATTATTCATGAGTCCATATTATCTTTCTTACTAAATTGAAACATCTCTGAGGGAAGGAAATATGCCAAATGAATGATCCCTCCTTGTATAGCACAGGACACAGTGACTCTTAGAGTCAGTGCAACTGTTTTTGAAAGGTTGGCTGTTCGGATTTATATTTGTGGTATACTTTGTTGTTTTATTCATGAAAGCTTGGGTTGTTTATCTCAGTTACAAGTTCTTGTAGGTGTGTCTGTCACAAAAGTAAAAAGTGAACTTACTTGGCATTCGCTATTTTTTCCTCATTTGCACTTTTCCTGTGCTCAATGTCTCAATGCTCTTCCAGGCCATTAAGATCTGTGCCCACAGGAGACTTTTTTTTTGTAGTATTATGCATTAAGTATTATGCATTTGTAGTATTATCCATTTGCCTGCTATTTTGACCAGTTGTCTTGACTTTTTCATACTTTAGATTCAGAAGTGTATCCTTCTATTTACGTGTTTGTTTCTTTGTTTGTTTAAAAAGCACATTATATTTGCTAGGACTGTGAACTCTGGAATCACACTTCCTAACTTAGAATTCAGCTTTGGATACTTGTAGCTGTTTGACATTTGGTAAATTATTTATATCTAGCATGTTGGTATAATTGTCATTGAAATTTAGCTGGTAACAATACTGGCTTTATAAAGCTGCTCTGAGTACTAAATTATAAAATGTAAGTAAATTGCTTAGCCCAGTGACTGACATATATATAGTGCTCAATAAATTTTAGTCAGTGACTATTGAGATGGGTACTAGGTACAGATTCCAGGAAGATAATGGTAGCAGCATGGATTCTCATCTCTAGAATTTGAAAGCTAACACTCTTAGAAGACATTTACAACAAAACTAGGTGACAATGTGTCCCGGTGGATTTCAAAACCCAAGACAGTGTGGACAAATCACCAACAGCTGCATGACCTCCGTACTATCCTTCTCAGGAGGGAAAAGAAGAAAGCACCAGGTGGCAACTGACTGTCCTGGAAAGAGGAAAGCCCCAAATAGCTAACATATATTTATGTGGAGATCATAGTAGACCTGCATGAAGAGCAGCCGATATTAGGAGGAGTTTTCCCCTGCTAAGTAGCAGATGATTACAAGGGGCACACAGGAAGAAAATCTGAAGAAGCTGAAGAAGCCTCAAAACCGATGAGTCAAAGCTCACTTATATTTCAAGAAGCCATACCGAGGAGAAACTCTGAGAGTGGAATCGAAGTTGTAGAATATAGGGACAACAAAGATGAAGAAAGCAGAGCTCCAGACAAAAATAGGAGGGGAGATTTCAGAACACCCAGGGGAAAGAAAGAAAAGGCCATGATAGATTGGAACACTATTCAAAAGAAATAGATGAGAATGTTGCGAAATGGGCGGGGGACAAGGGGGAGGAAGGAAAAAAAAAAACCCTGAGTATCTACTCACTCCAAAACTTCAAGAAAAAGTAAAATGACATAACACAGGATAACATCACTATAACAAGAAAAATACCTCCAAAAGATATACCCATACCCACAAAATAAATAAAAAACTGTAACTTAGTGGGGATGCCATAACTAAGTTCCACAAACAACTGGCTTAAAACAACCCAAATTTATTCTCGCAATTTTAAGGACTAGAAGTCTAAACGGTTTTAGCAGGTTTATGATCCTTCTGAAGGCTCTACGAAAGAATTCTTCCTGGCCTCTTCTGGGTTCTGAAAGTTGCTCACTCTCCTTGGCTTTTAGACCTATTACTGTAATCTCTGCCCAATTTTCACATTGTCTTTTCTCATGTGTCTTTATCTCTGTCTTCACATGGCATTCTCCTCTCTGTGGGTCTGTGTCCAAATTCTCCCCTTACGAGAACACCAGTCATTGGATTAGAGCCCACTCTAATCCAGTGTGACCTTATCTTAACTTGATTATATCTGCAAGGATACTAGTACCAATTAGGATCATATTCATAGGTATCAGGGGTGAGGATTTCACAACATCTTTAGGAGACACAATTCAGAACACAGGGATATAAGACATTAGTAAATGAAGATAACTATATAATTATCATAATAAAATTCAGAAAATCATTATAAATAAAGGGAATTTATTTTGGAAGTGAAGACAAAATTAGAAGGAAGAATAAATGGAATAAACAACATAGATTATACCTTATGAGATATATCAGGTGAAAATTTAAAAAGTAAAATCAAATAGAAATAAAAATAGCTGAAGGAAGAAAATTTCAAGCTTGAAAGTAAGTGGCAAATGCTAAAGGCAGGCAAAAGAAGATCCAATATACCTATAAAAGGAGTCCCTGAAACCAAGAAAGTAAAAGAAATTCTACAAACCATATGTAAAGGACACTTTCATAAAATTTAAAAAAAAGGTACAAATTGTAAGAACATATTATAAACCTGAGAATGATGATCCTGCATGAACAAAACCAACACACATTCGGGTAGAGTCAGTGTAACTTAAAGAAAGAAAGAATTCTTTAGGCATCAAAAACGAATCACATGACTATAAAGCAAAGAAAATTAGACTATCTTCAACTTTTAGACAGCACTGGAATAAAATGAGTAGCACATTAAGATTTCTAAGGAAAGAATCTGTAAGCCAGGTTGAAAGGGCAGAGATAAACTATTGTAGAACTCAGAATATTTTGTTTTCTTCCTGAAAAATCTACTACAGAATGATATTCATAAAAGCAAAATGACTATAGACAAAAGTACAGGTGGTGAGCATTAACTATGTAGATCCCTATAGAATATGAATAAGCAAGTAATAAGAGAGAAATAGTACAGTGCAGAATGATTATACTCTATCTAGAGAGTACACTTTTTAAAAAAAGGAGTGAGAATAGAGAAAACAATTTTTTTAACATTTCCAGTAATAATATCGGTGGCAATGTTTGTAGGGTTATTTTGAGACTATTAAACTGCCATAGGAAGAAAATACAGATATGTTAAAGAACAGACTAAATAGAGCACTGGTTGTTATATGTAAGTGATGAATCACTAAATTCTACACCTGATACTAATTTTACCATATATGTTAACTAACTAGAATTTAAATAAACATTTGAAATTAAAAAAAAACGAAAAAATAGATTAAGTAAAAACTCTATTTGACAAGTGAGGGTCAGCATGAGCTCATGAGGGATTTCATTTTGGATGTATATCACTTTTAGTTCTACTTACTGAATAAGTCTAGACTCAATGACAAACCCAGTAACAGTGAACACCCCTAGTGACCAGATTGTGATCTTAAAATACCATTTGCGCCAAAAGTAATTATAGCTTTGTGCTTTCTGAGGCAGGAAATATACTAAATAAGCCTGGACAATGTTGTGTGATAGTAGACTTTAAGGAAGCTTTCCAACGCTATTAAAGTTATGTCCGAAGGATTCAAGGCAACTTCCGGCTCCACTGGCCAATAACAGGACAATTTGCACGTCCAGAATAACAACAATTGCAAGGTATGGAGACACATCAACTATATTTGAATTCATGAGTGCATAAAAATTGGTCAAAATGTGCTTGGTGCGGGGATAGGGAGCTAAATCATTATCTTGAAAACCGGTACTTGCAGGAAAGATTCAGGCTTTAGCCCACCTTTCTTACATCAACTATATCCTCCAGTAACCAGATATTTAATGAGAGAAATAAGATTCCAACTAAGTAATGAAAAAACAAATACAGAATTTAAATGTCACCATTTTGTAATCCCTAGTAAAATAAATGGATCTAGGTATTAACCATCACAAGTTGCAAACATCACAAAAAAAAAGACAAGTAATCGCTATATGCTTCCTGTTGAAAGAACACAATGCCTTCTAGAATCTTGTCAAAGGATTAAAATATGAGTCTTATGAAGTCTCTGGATTCAGCTGCCAATCTGAAGGAAATGATCAGGGCAGAGGAACAAAATGAAAGTACAAAGAATATGTAACAGGTAAAATCCAGAAGGTCAAATGGCTGAGTCCATTAATTGATAAATAGATAAATGTTTACCTTGCTACTCTATGCACAAAAAGGGAGAGAATCTGTAGAAATGGACTTAAAATACATTAAGTTGTGTGTGTGTTTTAATAAGGTTAAACTATAGTGTCCAAGAAAGAAATTTTGGGTAACAAAGCTATAAAGTAATGTATGAAGGTCATTGCTATAAAGGTTAACATGGTGATCACCTAGGGAGAGGGAAGATTAAGGCATTATGCAACTGGACACAGTTTGCAAGAAGCTTCTGGAAGGATTGGCAAAGTTGTATTTCTTGTTCTGGATAGTAATAAAAAGGTATAATAATAATTCATTAAGCCACATATTTAATTTTTTTGTTTTTCTGCATTATATTTTGTAATTTTAAAAGAAGTAGAGATGGCAAGTAAAGGGGAGAAGGTCCTGTGGCCATTTCCCAAAAAAATGCCAAATAAATGATTACACATTTTTCCTTAGGCATTACTGTGCTGTGGCCACTTTAAACAGCAAATCAGGCAGAACCAGTAGTATCCTGAGACTTCTGAAATACTGTACTCTCATCCTTTTATGAAATTACTTATATTACAATATTCAATATTTTCTCATCCAGCTAACAGGAACTGAGTAGTATGATTTTAGATTATCTAAAACTTTCTCATGAAGACGGCCAATTAAAAAAATCTCATCAATATCAAATGACTTTAATTAGCATAGTTTACATGAACATCTATAAGTTTATAGAATAATGATATGTTTAGATCCTGCTAGAAATCCCTTCAGGCTCACATGATGCATTAAATTAACTTAAAAATGAAGGAACACAAATCTTTATACCCATCTGGGCTCATTTCTTGATCCTTTTTATTAGCTTCCCAGTGAGCTGGTTCACCAGATTTAAGATAATTAACTTAAAAAAAAAAAAAAGAAAAAAAAGAAAAAACCTAAGACATATAAGGCTCTGGGATGGGGCCTAGGAATTTGCATTTTTACACATACATCAAGTGACCATCTAAGAATTACAGTTAATTCTTTTCTCATTATTCTTTAACTTATTCCCTCTCTCTCTCTCTCTCTCCTTCTCTGAAATTATATATATATATATTTCAAGTTGTATGTACATATTCTTTATTTGAGAAACTAAGCAAAAGCTTTAATTCTAGAGGATGACTATATCTAGGAATATACAATGAGATATGAAATTGAGAGAAGATGTTGTTCCTTCCCTTCCTGAAACCATATTATTAACTGGTTTACTTGAGACATCCTGAATTTTAAAAATCTCTTCTCTTTTTATTTTAACCAGGGTTTTTATAAGATATCTCCTAATTTACTAAAATATTTTTTGGTCCTGTGTAAAGATGTGTGGTTTCTATTATACTTGTCATATATTTTCTTTTTTATTAATTTATTTTAATTCATTATACATCATTGAATTATTAGAAATGGGATTTTGGGGAGTTTTGCTATATTTATTAGCTGGTTAGTCTTGATGTAGATGAAATCTATTGAATATGATTTGCTTTTTAATCAGTTATTTTACAAAACCATCATATATCCTGTATTTAAGACATTATACATTACTAAATATATTATTGGTTTGATAACTTTTCATGAGAAACATTTAAAAATAAATAAAGAAAAATCTATTGCATGATAATTACACATAGATTTTAAGGCACATTCCAATTATGGAATCATCTGGGATATTTCCAGTTTTGAAAGCATTAATGTGTAAAAAGTTAATCTTGAAATTGAAGACATTTCTGTATATTATAATTGCATCAAGGTGAATTTCATGGTTACTTCTAAGAAAAGAACATGTTATCAGCAAATAATTATTTATTCTCTTTTTTAGTTTTTTGCCCAATTTCCTTTGCAAAGTGCATCATTTAAGAACTTGCAGAAACATGTTAAGTGATCTAAATGGGTGGTCTTATCTCGTTTCTGAATTTTGTGAAAATATATCTAAGATTTTCTCTTAGATTTGATGTAGTTTCCTAGTGTATGTATGTATATATCAAACACAAGGATTTATGTATAAGTATGTATATGTGTAATATGCATATATGTGCACATATAAAGGTAGTGTACATGTGTTCTCAGTTATGTACAATAATGTCCTTTTTTTTCCATTTTGACTCTATACTATTAATATCATTAGTAGTTGCTTTAATCCATTCATTCAACAAATCTATACGGAGTGACTCTTAATGTGTCAAAAATCCCAGTCATTTTTAGGGATATAATATGATTCTTAGAGAAGTTACATGTCTATGGAGAGAGGGAGATGTTGTAATGAGTAATGAATGTGAAAACAAATAAGAACTACTATAAATATATCGAACTTACTGTGTGTCAGGCACTTTTATAAGTGTTTTAAATAGGGGTGCCTGGGTGGCTCAGTCAGTTAAGCACCCGACTTCGGCTCAGGTCATGATCTCGCAGTTCGTGATTTCAAGCCCTGCTCAGGCTCTGTGCTGACAGCTCAGAGCCTGGAGCCTGCTTCAGATTCTGTTTCTCCCTCCCTCTGCCCCTTTCCCGCTCATGCTCTCTCTCTGTCTCTCAAAAATGAATAAACGTTAAAAAAATTAAAAATAAGTGTTTTAAATATATTATTTAATCCCTAGAACATGGTAGGTAAAAAGGTACTATTATCATCATCTCTATTTTAATGTTCATTTACATTAGGGGAGGGAGGGAGGCAGTGGGAGAGGGGATGGGGCAGAGAGCAAGGGGGGACACAGAATCAGAAGCAGGCTCCAGGCTCTGAGCTGTTAACACAGAGCCTGATGCAGGGTTCGAACTCACAGACCGTGAGATCATGACTTGGGCTGAATTCGGATGCTTAACTGAATGAGCCACCCAGGTCCCCCTATCATTATCTCTACTGTAGAACAGAAAAAACAAATGGAAAAAGAGGTTAAGTAATTTGCTTATGATCATGCAGTGAATCAGGTGCAGAGGCAGGATCCAAACACAATCAGGCAAACTGAAATAATGGCCTTAGGAAAAGGAACACAGCCCTCTGAGAATATTTAACAAAGAAACTTATTCTAGAGTGTGCCTTAAGGAGTCTTTGGTAGGAAAAATTTAACCAGGGAAAGAAAATTATAAAAAGCATTCAAAACATAGTGAGTGGTATATACAAAGGTCCTGTAGTGAGAAGAAACGTGCCTGCCCCCATGGACTGATAGATGGACAAGGAGGTAACAAACAATGAAGTGGAGTGTGTTTTTTTTATTTTATTTTTTTTTATTTTTATTCATTTTTGAAAGACAGAGAGAGAGCACAAGCAGGGGTGGGGCAGAGAGAGAGGGGGACACAGAATCTGAAGCAGGCTCTAGGCTCTGAGCTATCAGCACAGAGCCCGACGCAGGGCTCGAACTCACAAACTGTGAGATCATGACCTGAGCTGAAGTCTGACGCCCAACCGACTGAGCCACCCAGCTCAGTGTGGAGTGGAGTTTTGAGGTGACACTGAAGATAAAAATAAGGACCAAGCTGTGCAGAGTTTTGTGGCCTTGGGTTAAAGATTTTGATCTTTATCTAAAGATTATCAGAAAGTAACTGGAAAGTTTTAATTCCCTGTAGAGAATAAGGGATGGTGTAAATACAAGGGATTGACCCATGTTTGGAATGCTTTTGGGAAAGATTACTTTGTCTAAAATGGGAGAGGGTTGGGAAGATGGGATATGTGGAGAGCACATGGTAAAGCAGTAAAGCAGTCCAGATGAGAGATAATGATGGTGTTTATTAAGGTGGTAATGAGGAAGATGGGGGGAAATATTAGAGATATTCTAATATTAGAGATATTCTAATATTTAGAGACATTCCATTTTAGGATTTGGAGATGAATTAGAAATGAAATGGAGGGAGTGTTAGGTGATAAGAAAGGCTCATGCATTTGGTTTTAATTTTTATTTTAATTCCAGTTAGTTAACATATAGTGTAATATTAGATGCTGGTGTGCAGTATAGTGATTCAATACTTCCCTACAACACCCAGTGCTTATCACAAGTGGACTCTTTAATCCCCATCACTTATTTCACCAATTCCCCCACACCTTCCCTTCTGGTAACTATCAGTGTGTTCTCTATAGTTAAGAGTCTGTCTCTTGGTTTGCCTCTCCCCTCCCCTCCCCTCCCCTCCCCTCCCCTCCCCTCTCCTCTCCTCTCCTTTCCTGTTTCTTAAATTCCACACATGAGTGAAATCACATGGTATTTGTCTTTTTCTGACTGTTTTTGCTTAGAATAATATTCTCTAGCCCCCTCCATGTCATTGCAAATGGCAAGATTTCATTCCTTTTCATGGCTGAGTTAATATGCCACTGCATATATGTATATATTATATATACATTATATATATGCACACACACATACATATCACATGTTCTTTATCCTTTCATCAGCCAATGGAAATTTGGGCTGTTTTTATAATTTGGCTATTGTAGATAATGCTGGTATAAACACTGGGGGGCATGTACCCCTTCAAATAGGTATTTTTGTATCCTTTGGGTACTTAACAGTGCAATAGCTGGGACATAGGATGATCCAATTTTTAACTTTTTGAGGAATTCTGTAATGTTTTCCAGAGTGACTGCACTGGTTGGCATTCCCACTAACAGTGTAAAAGGGTTCCCATTCTCCTCATTCTCACCAACATTTGTCATTTCCTGTGTTAATTGTAGCCATTCTGACTGGTATGAGGTGGTATCTCATAGTGGTTTTGATTTGCATTTCCCTGATGATGAGTGATGTTGAACATCTTTTCATGTATATGTTGGCTTATAGATTTCTGAATGAAGTAACTGGATGGTTGACGGTGTCATTTCTCAAGGTAGAAAATATGGAAGATGACCATTTGGGGGTGGTATGATGGTGGGGGTAATACTCAGTACTTTTTTGATCTACTGTTTGATCTGTTGCTGAGTCATGGAAATAGAGGAGACAATGATTTTGATGAAAATCTATAAGGACCTACCTCAGAATAAGCCTTGAAGAACACAGCTAGCTTAGCTGTTGGAAGAATAGAGAAAAAATGCAAAGGAAACAGTATCAGCATTTAAAGAAATGGAAGGAAAACCTGGGATAGGGTTATGTGATAGAAGCCAGAGGAAGATAATGTTTCAAGAAGAAGTTGTATCAAAGGTTGCTGGTACTCTGCAGAAGACATGAAACGGTAAATGTCCATTGGAATAAGTAATCTAGAAGTTCCTGGAAACTTTAGTTGAAGTTGTTTTTGGTGAAGTGCCAAGTGGAATTCAGATAATAGAATGTTGACTTGTAAATCAGAGGTGAGGCAATGAAAATGATGAGTAATGAGAACTTATTTAAAATTTTGGCTGTGAAGAGGAGAAAAAATAGAATGTTAAACTGGAGGGGGCACATTCGTCTAGACCTTGCCAAATCTTAATGAAATATCATTAAATAATAGAGCACTTACAGGTGTCATAACTTGAAATGTGTTATAATGTTATAATGATATGAATAATTTTAATAGCTAATTTAATGATATTTAGACGTAAACAACAGGAGAATGTTGAATATCACTTTCACTTTTGGATCTCCATTTTTGTCTCTCACAGTAAGCTGTAGCAAACTAGGCACAAATAAATGTGCACGTGAATGACTGAAGCTCAGCATTCTGCATACGTTTTAAGGAGTAGACAGAACATTAAAAGTCCCTGCCTTCCAGTAGGTTTGAATTAATTCTAATTAGAAATTATTTTCTCACTATCATAGGTGCTTCTTTTAGAAATTTCCCAAATGATTTCTAAAAACAAAACACAAATGATCACTTAGGAATTCTTACTGTTTTTTGAAAAGAGAAAATGTCCAAAGGGATCTTTGCAAAGGAGTTATCATAAATAAAATGTACAATGATTGGGGCAAAGAAATTGTCAGGAGTTTGGGAGTAAGTAACATAATGAGTATTCATATAATCTATAACATGGTTTTAAACATTCATAAATATATATTTCCCAATAAACTTGAACTGTACAAGTAAACAAAATGATTCTTTTAAAAACTTATAAATATGTATAGCCACCATAAAAATGTACAAATCTGTGTAATACATAAAAACTGCTTAAATAATCCACAGTATTTACTGGAGAGCTCAGAACAGCACCACAGTGGAATATACTTCAGTAATACTATGATCCAATTTAGTGACAGTTTACAGGACCAGTGCTAAACAAATAAAATATTCCGAGGCTCACTTAAGAAAATAAAGTGGGCTCCAAAACTTGTCAAAGGCGTAGTAAAGGGATTTAATGGACAGCTCAGTTAACATACAAACATAGTAATTAACATCTTTAGATTATCTTATAAAGATATAAAAACAGGGGCGCCTGGCGTGGCTCACTCCTTTAAGTGTCTGACTCCTGATTTTGGCTCAGGTCGTGATCTCATGGTTGTAAGATTGACCCCCACATCTGCCTCTGCGCTGAGCATGGAGCCTGCTTGGGATTCTCTCTCCCTCTCCTCTGCCCCTTCCCCACTCATGTGCGTTCTCTCTCTCTCTCTCTCTCTCTCTCTCTCTCTCTCTCTCTCTCTCAAAATAAGTAAATAAAGATTGAAAAAAGATGTAAAAGCAAAAGATCTAATGCAGCCCTCCATAGTGCAGCTCCTTCATACTTCCCAATTTTAGAACGAACTTTTGATAGCTACTTGGGTGGAACTGCATGGTATTACCTTACTCATGTTCAGCAAAAGGGTAATAAAAATAGTAATCATAGTAGTAATAATAACAATAATTCCCCGAGCTTTTAATTACTTTTTCTCTGAGTTCTTCAAATCAAACTCTGATATACATTTCCATGTTTGGGGAAATGTGAATATGTAAAATACATTTTAGGGGTTCCTGGGTTACTCAGTCAGTTAAGCATCCGACTCTGGTTTCAGGTCAGGTCATGATCTCACAATTTATGAGTTCGAGCCCTGCATTGGGCTCTGTGCTGACGATGCGGAGTCTGCTTGGGATTCTCTGTCTCTCCTTCTGTCTCTGTCTCTCCCCAGCTCATGCTCTCTCTCTATCTCAAAATAAATAAACTTAAAAACATAAATTAATTAAATAAAATACATTTTAAAAATTAACTAAAGCTAAATTTTAAAAGACATCAGATATGATATTTGTAAGAAATACAACGTCAAAGGAAAAGGATCTGTATTTTTGCTTGCAAATTTTCCCCAGATATAAAACTATACTTTGGATTATAGTTAATTATTTTACTCTGATGTCTCTTAAAAGGCTTAATGTATCTTCTAATTAATCAATTAATTAATATTGGGCCAGTAGATCTCTGCCAGGTGTATGATGGCTAAAGATGCTGAAACTTTAGGCATTTGAAATTTGTTCGATGAGTCCCTTACTCAAGTATCATTTATTAAAAAATTTAACCTGTGCATGACTATCTCTCTGAAGATTTGGAAGATTCTTTTGAATGATACAAGTGGCACTTGCCCTCAAGGAGCATCCAATTTTAGAATAGTAAAGACGTGCATAAAGTTGACTAATATGAGAAATCTATATTATGCAGTATGGGAGAATAAAAGAAAGATTAATTCTCACCAACAAATGTCCAATGAAAGACCTATGATTATTGAACATTCACTCTATGCCAGAAACTAGGCAGTGAGTGTTCAATAGCATCCATCAGTCTCATTTTTTTTTAAACGGTGCATTATGAATATAGTGGAAGACATAGTTGCATACTTAACACCTTGTGAAATCCTTGGAATAAAATACCTCAATAAATATCTGTATCCATGCATAAATATGCTATAGTCAGTAACAATATTAATGAGTACTGTTAATAAAAATATATTTAATGACAATGTACGTTTCCTGTCTTGAGATGTAGATGATACCATAAAAACCTAATTTAGCTGAACACAATAATGATTACTCTCTTTAATGAGGTTTACATATTATATGAAATTTACTTAGGTTAATCGGGATGAAAAATGATTATGATAAATATATATCACAATTTTATAGATTGCTTTGGCCCAAGGTTTAGTGTTTTTGTTTTCTTTTTTTTCCCTTAATTTCATATTAAGAAGATGGGTTTGTAGAAAGGACTTGAAATATTCAAAATGTAATTGAATGCCATCACAGTTAATCATTTCAGGTATATAGGAAGGAGGAAGATCACCAGAGGGTAGAACCACTGTCTAGGTTGTGTCCACAGACTTGACCATCAGTGACCTCTCTTTCTCTATTCCTCCAAAGACAGGAATAGTCTCCAGGTCTCCTTTGACCTCTAAAAGATTTCAAAGGAGGAGAAGGAGCACCGCAGAAGAGATCAAAGAGGTGAGTATGCATAAATTTCAACTGTACTCTAATGTAAATGCACCTGTAGATTTTGTTAGTGTCCTTTTCACTATCTTACTTTATTTTTCATAATTACTCTCACTCTTGTTTTATGTTTTCAGATCCCTTTGTGCAATTATCTGTGTGTCCATTATTGTTTTAATAAGTACATCTTAGGAGGTGGTATTCCTAATTGAAACTTGTTTGGATCATCACCCCCCTTCTTTATTAACTCCCATACTTCATACTTCTCTTAATAACTCATCTCACATCCTGCTGCCATGAAGGTCAAGAACTGCTTGCCATTTAGAAGTATCTTAACTCTTTCTGGTCACTAGAAAAAAGCAATTTATTAAACGGATTCTGGGTACTTGACATGAGTTAATGTGGTTTGAAAGAAGAGATTTGTTTCTATCTCACTCAAAGGATCAGGTCAAATAGCCTTTCTCCCTTCCATTTCCTACAATTGCTGAACACATAATTTGGACTCCATTTTAAACTAAATCCTTGGATGGGGAGGGATGTAGTCTGTCCAAACCCAGGGAGCACTACATTTTGTGCTTATGTTTTATGAGGCACAGGGTTATAACATCCTGCTCCTAAGGTTAAGCTCTCAAGATGGGGGAAAGCTTTCTCTATCAGAGACCTGAGACTTTAAACTCTTTCTCCACTCAGAGGCACCTCATTCTCAATATGAAAGCATTTAGAGGGAGATGTAGAAGTTACTTTCACACTTAAGAACTCCTCAGTCAGACAAAGAGGCTAGTCAAAGATCACTTTTTTTGCTTTGCTCTCTTTAGAATTTCTCATAGTTTAAATGGTAAGAAACTTATCCCCCTCCTCTCACGTTTTCTTACTTTAATAGATTTCTGGGTTTCTTGTGACATTTCTAAGTACCGATATCTCTACCAAGCAAAAGTTGAATTCCTACGTGTTTATACTGTTATGCAATTATACATTCCAGAGTAGCCATCAACACAAATGTTTATCTTACAAATGTCTAAATCATTTATATTGTTTACACTTTCTTTCCCTATATCCTTTCTGTGATTCTTGGTTTGTCCATTAATTAAATTATTCATCCTCAATTATTTTCTATGGTAGTGCAGATATTACCACAAGGTAATTGTGTTAAATTTTTGTCTGGGAAGCATAAGATGGAACCGGTGGGTCACTCCGATTTAGCATCAAAGGAATGAATACGAGCAACGGCTTGGCTCTAACAGGGAAGTGAGGCAGAGGTGGGTTAACTGTGAACAGGACAAGCGAAAGAACTGCGAGCAGTTTCAGGAATGGGCTCTTAAGCCAAAATCCTGTAGGGATCTCTGAGCCAGAGTAGAAAAAACAAAAACGAAAACAAAAAACATTGTGTCTTGTGTCTCGGCTGTCAGCGCTAAAGCAATGAATTTTGCCAAGGGAGAATTCTCCTCTCTTGCACCAGTCTTACACACACAGTCGAAACCACAAATTCAGAGGAAAATAACAGTTGGAGTGCGGGGCAACACAAAGTGGGGAGGAGGATTGGGCACATTACAGGAAGAGCTCTAGGAATAGTTCGAGGAAGGCCCAACTTTACGTTACCCACATCAGGGGCTGCCTGCTGGAACCAGCTGTTGTCCTCTGCACATACAGCCGCCTTCCACCTGAGCCAGGTGTTCCTAATTACCAGTTCTGCCAGGCGGAGCACGCTGGGATTGTTTCTTGCATTCACAGACAGTATGTTCAACCTCTGAGCTTGGGGCCTAAAAGGACAAGTCAGGCAAACAGACAAAATCCTGTCTCGGTGATAAAGGTGCTTTCTTATGACAGGGACCAGATACCTGCCCCCTTATTCAACCAGCTTCCCTCAGTTCCTGCAGACCTACTTTCTGGCCTGCATGATGGATCCATGTGAGTGAGAAACGGGACTGTAGCCAGACAGTGGACTGGGTTCGGGGTTTCAGTACCCATTCCATTGATTAACTCTAGTGATAGCTATATGATGGCAAACCTTCAATAATGCTTACCCTGTGCTAAGCGCTGTATTTATTTTACCTCAGTTAATTTTCACAACAACCCCGGGTAACCTCAATTATATCCCTTTTTACGTGCAGGAAAATAAGTAGAGCACAGAAGGCTTAAGTGTGCAAAAAGTATTCCCTGACTACATGAATGAATACATTCAGTCAATGTGAATATTTATTGAACGCCCTGAAGTAGGCTCTGTCTTTATGGAAATCATGTCTTATTCCATAGAAAGGAACAATGGGACAGAAGAAAGAAGCGAATGTTGAATTCTAGAGTTGATGCCTGGCTCAAAGGAGAGCAGGTACCATTGCCCTAGGCAGATTGAATTGTGAAATCAGCTGCAGTGAGAACAAGCAAGATTAGAGTTGGGGAAGTCAGAGGGAAAGAAAAGGGGAGGCATTTTAAAGCATGAGATACATGAGCTCTGGTTCTCTTGCATGGGTGTTTGATCTCTGCCCTGTTTTTTAACACCCGCTGCCTGTGGGTGGCCCCAGGGTTAAGTGTGGCCAGAAGGGGCCCTGAAGACTTTGAGTAAATTCTTCCTGGAAGAGGGTCAGGACTAAACATACTGAAAATAATTCACATACGTGAGGTCATTTTTGTTGTTGTTTGTTTGTTTGTTTGCATTTGTAATAAATGTACCTTGTTCTGTATATTCTGAAGTTCATGTCTCTCTGGTTCTTTTGCTAACCGGTGACAACTCCAGTTACTTATTGGCTAACTAGTGATTACTCCTAGATCCTTATTTAAAGTTGAGAAGAAAAGAAAAGAAAAGAAAAGAAAAGAAAAGAAAAGAAAAGAAAAGAAAAGAAAAGAAAAGAAAAGAAAAAAATTCCAGCTGTGCCTTGATGACTAGCCACTGGGCCCTACCAATATTTACCTACCCTTTTAAAATCATTGGACTGAAGAGAATCTGCTATTTTCTCTGGTTTTAGTCCTGACATTTATATTCAATCATAGAATGATTTCTAGGATAACTTTTGTGCTTTATATCCCATGTCTACTTAATCCATTCACATCATTCAAGTAATTCAATGCTTTTTAACACCCGGCATGTATGAAATGTAAAGAGACCAGTTCCTTGGTTACCTGGAAAAAAATGAAAGTTAGAAATGGCTTCAATTACCCAGCACTGGCCATGCTCCCTCCTTTGATATGAGGGCTAAGATCCTCATGATCATAGGATTATTCGGCTCAAGGTCGTGTGAACCTGAAGTCATTGACACTGGGGCTCCTCAGATCTTCACCTTTCTTGACTCAGGGAGAGGCAGACTTATAGGTCTGTACCACAGGACATGAATCTAACATGACGAATCCAACTGAAACTACAGAGCTCAGATTTTTTTCTATTTTTCTCCTCCTTTCCTCTGCTCCCACCTTCTACCCACCAAAAAAATCCTGTTCACTCTGTTAGGTGCCCTCCAGCTATCACATTAGACCTGGAATGGAGACTCCTGTTTTGCGTTAGCTATATTTCTTCCCAAGGTTCCAGTAGAGCAAGAGGATTTCACTATTGGCTCTAAATACTACTTTGTCTTAATAAAGTAGACACACTTATTCTAACTGCAGTACAGTTATGTTTCATGACCTATTTTAGCCAAATCATACTCAAACATAGAACCCTGATTATATACCAATGCAAATTTCTGCTTCTATTTTGAAAAGTTAAAAATTTCTACTATTTGAGTATTGGCACTTTTCTTGTTTTTCAGTTTTCTTATCATTAAAATGGGGGTCACAATAGGATCTACTTCAAAACGTTTTGGAGAGAATTAAGTAAGTTTATGTATGTAAATCACTTAGAAAAGTCTGGCACATGGCAGATTTTAGGTATTAATACTTTTTTATGTTTATTTATTTTTGAGAGAGAGAGAGAGAGAGAGAGAGAGAGAGAGAGAGAACACATGAGGGGGGAAGGGGCAGAGAGAGAGAGGGAGACACAGAATTCAAAGCAGGCTCCAGGCTCCGAGCTGATGAGCTGTTAGCACAGAGCCTGATGCGGGCTCGAACTCAAAAAACCATGAGATCATGACCTGAGCCGAAGTCTGATGCTTAACCGACTGAGCCATCCAGGCACCCCATTTTTAGGTATTATTATTATTGTGGTTGTTTTCTCATATCAACTCCC
Organism: Felis catus; assembly: GCF_018350175.1. Lineage (NCBI taxonomy): Eukaryota > Metazoa > Chordata > Mammalia > Carnivora > Felidae > Felis > Felis catus. The sequence goes on from NC_058375.1 coordinate 66,954,590, forward strand.
AAAGTTGTAGATAAAAAAAAAGAACTTTAAGAAAATATCCTGAACAGTTGCTGATGTTTTCTCTACATATTTTTGTTTAGCATTTGTTTAAACAGTACGACGTTTGGACTCAGAAGAACCTTGGTTAATCTTCTACTTCTGTTCCTCAATAGATAGTGATCCTGGGTAGATTATTATATTCTCTAAACCTCAGGGTTTTTTGTTTATAAAATGAATATGTTTATTCATAATTAACTGGATTGTTGTAAAGAGTGCATGTAGCACTGAGTGCATGGTAGTTAAGTTCTGAATATATATGGTACCTGTTGTTATCACACAAAGATCCTTCAGATAAATTTGAGTTATTATCTGAACATTTCAAATGTCCAAGTCTAGGAAGGCCTGGTTAAATGTGCAAATCGCTAGGATGACAATGGAGCAGCCTCAGATGTAAGTTCAAACTTAAAATGATGTTTTCCTTATTCAAACAGTAGCTGTTGCTTCCATGATGTACCCTCAGTACCCATCACACTCTCAGGGATAACTCATTAATCCTCATAGAGTCGGACCATCATAGATTTGGATGTAAGCTTTGAATGACAACCAAAAAGGTCACTTGGCTTCAATATGGCATCTTTAAAATCCACCTAATAGTGAAGTAAAAGGGGTTGCCTCTCTGCCTTTCTTTCCTATCTCTCTCTCTCTCTCTCTCTCTCTCTCTCTCTCTCTCTCTCTCTCACACACACACACACACACTCACTTAGGCATGCTATGCTTTTTTCACTATGATTTTATAGAAATTTTGGATTGCTTTGGATTCTTCTCTGCAAAATACATTAAGTTAAAATGTAATGAAGGGATTCATTTAAAGACAGTGAAATATTAGTGATCTGCTGAGAATGACCTCTTTTGCAATACAGGTGGGAATGATCAATATTACTAGGAAATGGTTTCTTTCTGATTACAATGTATAAATGTGAATGTATGAAAAATTACATAAGTCATGGGATATTTTAATAAGAAATGGTAATATTTTACAACATTAGGAATAATAGTGTCATTTTGCTTTCAATCATAATTAGAATAAGGCTAATTCCAATAAATATATGCCTCACAGTCTACAGCATGACTCTGAAAGGCTTTTTGCTTCACTTACTACATAATATACACAGGAGACATAGTAAGTAGACTATTCATGCATATATTATAGTATATGGCACATATGCATTTGAAATCATTGCTTTGAATATTCAGAAAAAGTAATACAACAATTAATTTCTGTTAATATGCTTCCCTCTCTGTTTGCTTTAAGAAGACTCAGTGTTTCCTCATTATTTTTCAATCTCTAAGTTTTTTCTTTGATTCGGGGTTACACATGAAAATCCACCCTCCCAGGTAAAAGTGCAAAGAATAGAGTTGAAAGCATACAGGAAGCTACAAAAACAGGTCCTCAAAGCTATTTGCAATGTTTGAGTTAAACTCATTGCTCTCCCGGAGAAATCAGAGCAAGAGATGAACATACTGAGATGTGGAGGAATAAAAATATTTAATATAGTAGAGAAGAAAAGGGTAGACGTGGGGGTTTATTTGTTTTTTTTTTTTTTTTTTTTTGATGTTTATTCCCTGAGGTACCCTGCATTCTGGAGCAAATATTAGTTTGATTTAAACCAATTTAGGCATAAAAAAATGTCACTGCTTTTACATCTGTTTTTAAACACAAAAAATATGGAAAATACCATTATAACGCCACAGCTAGACCCTTGTCATGTAATTAGTGATCTGTTGATAATTTTAGGAATGTCTCTGAATTCAGTTTTCTACACTTACCAGAAATCAATGAAACAAATGATTTTGAATAAGAAGTATACATTGGAGTGACATTTACCACCACTGGCTATCCTAAGATATGTATATTAGCTTACTGGTTATACCCCACTCTATTTGCTTACTCAAAATGTTCCTGTCTCTCTATTTTTCAAGTACTTGAATTTTCAGACATGTATAGGAAACATGTATAGTCCTATAGGACTAGGAGAGCCATAAAAAACACAGAACATGGGGAGAAATTCTCGAGTGTCTTAAAAAATATATTTCCTTTGTGTCTTCTATGTATTTTCAGTGGATGTTCATCATGCAGAAGCAAAGCTTAATTCCATAATTTTTTGTCATTTAATCAAAGTGAATCAAAATAAAAAATGATAAATATTTCATTGTTTAAACCAGTCGTTCTCAATGTTGACAAATTTGCTCCCTCAAATTTGCTCCCTATTTGGCAATTCTGGAAACATTTTTGTTTGTCACAACTGGCAAAAGGCGATGGACAATGATACTGGTATCTAATTGGTAGAGGTCAGAGATGTGTTTCCCATACCTAAAAAATTAACTGGTTCAAAATGTCAGTAGTGCCAAGGTTAAGAAGCCTCGATTTAGTCAAATCTACTTTAATCTGCAGGAGAAAAGAAGGAAGAAATTAAGTTAGATCCAAGAAAAATGGCTAAAATCAGATCTGGGGGCATTTTGGGACAGAACATAAAATTAAATCAATATATTGATTTCATTTTCTATAGCATACATACTGCTCCTTATTACCTGCAATGGAAATTTTAATTATCTTACTGAATGTGAATTTCTTTAGATTCCTTACATATCTGTCTCCACATTAATCTCTTTCCTTTTCTTGAATTTCTTTATGGGAAAAATGCATTATATGTTTCATACCAAAAAAAAAAAAAAAAGACAATCCATACAATGTTTCTAAATGAGTATTACTTGTAGAGAAATGATAGTAAGTGGCATTCTCAGAGTGTTCAAAGCATTTAGACCAGTGGGAGGTAAAATAGAACGTAGATGTCTTGGTCTCTGCCCCCAGATCTTGTCACAAAGCTCCTAAAACCTTGTGGTTTCCAAAGCCATAAGAGCACTAGGGGCATCTTTTGTTCTAATGAAATGACTTTGGGTAGGTTCCCGGATAGCTCCTGGAAGGGGCTGGTCACCAGAAAGCTCAAGCCATGATTAGAAACTAGGAATTTCTAGGCCCACTCCTCATTCTCCAGAGAGGGGAGAGGGACTAGAAATAGAGTAAATAATTGATTGTGCCTACGTGAGGAAACCTCAAAAAAAATCCCAAACGTTTCAGGTTTGGAAAATGTCTAGGTTGGCAAACACATCCACACATCAGGAAGGTGACGTACCCAAATCCACAGGGACAGAAGCTCCTGCTTTTGGAATCTCCAGACCTCGCCCTATGTATCTATTCATCTGGTTGTTCTGTATATTTTGTCAAGTTCTATAATAAGCTGATAAATATAAGTGTTCCTCTGAGTTCTGCGAACCTCTTAGGCACATTAATAGAACTCAATGAAGCAGATACAAAAACCTGCAATTTGTAGCCAATTCAGACAGAATTGTGGGTAACCTCAGGACCTAATACTTTTGAATGGCATCTGACATGGGAGGCAGTCTTGTGGGACTGAACCTTGTAGTATCTGATGCTATCTATAGAGTTTATCCCCTAACAACCAGTAAGCAAGTGCTTTCAAGCCAGAAAGATCTCAAATGAATGTTGTTCTTGCCATTTATAATTGTTTGACTTTGGGGAAGCAGTTTAATGCCTCTTATCTGCAAATGGGACTAATAACATCTGCTTTATGGGTCACATAAGTTAAGGAATATAGAATGTATTACAAATTATTTAGAACATAGCCATCTAACAAGTAGCTTTTTAAATTTTGGTGTATTTACATGTGCACTTATCTACCCCTTCTCAACATCATCCCATAAATGATTTACTTACCCTTAAATTAATATAGCCATGATCAAGCTTGGTGGTTGTCAGTGGCTACTATAGATTAAGTACTTATATATCTTCACTGTCCCATTTGGGTCTTGACTGCTTCTTCTTTCTCAGTTCTAAATCTAAGAGTGGCTCCCTTTCTGATAAAGTGACATAGATTTTACTTCAAAACACCATCGACTTGTATTTTCTTTTGTTGCTGGTATGAATCAGTAACATCTCTAATGTGTTTTGGAAGCACGTTAGCTGATACCTATACATAAACCCAGACTGGGAATAAACTATCTTCCAACGGTAAAGGAATGATATTTCCACTGGGATATGAGAAACGTTTTTTTTTTAATCCAGTTTTCCAAAAAGAGATGTTTATCACCTAAATGTGTTTCAGAATTAATAGATCAAATTAGTACCTTCTTTCTATTTTTTTCTTTTTTTTAAAGTTTATTTATTTATTTTGAGACTGAGACAGACAGAGTGTGAATGGGGGATGGGAAGAGAGAGAAGGAGAGAGAGAGAACCCAGGGAGGATCCATACTATCAGTGCCAAGCGCAATGTGGGGCTTGAACTCACGAACAAAGAGATCATGACCTGAGCCGACAAAGAGATCATGACCTGAGCCGAAGTCAGATGCTTAACCAACTGAGCCACCCGGGTGCCCCTTCTTTCTATTTTTTTCTTCAATTTGAATCAGTAAGATTTTCTAAATGTATCATACATAATAAAAATCATGCATATATACATAATAAAACATACATGGACATACACAACAAACATGAGGGATAATAAAACTTATGACAAAAAAATATACTGATTATAAATAAAAGTGACCCAGAGACACTGAAATGTATAAGTATGCATTGCAATTGTTTGTATTCATACAACCCAAATTGGATAATTAAGCAATCAAATTTAAATGACTTGACCATTAAACAATATTATGTGGATATTATAAGTGAAAGTTTCTTTGATTTAAAATGTTTAGATAATTAATTAAATGACATGTATGGAAAACAAAGTTCAAACAGTAATTAATCAGTAATACTTAGAAATTCTCATTTAGGGGTGCCTGGGTGGCTCAGTCAGTTGAGTGTCCGACTTTGGCTCAGGTCATGATCTCACAGTCATGATCTCGTGGTTTGTGGGTTCGAGCCCCGCGTCGGGCTCTGCACTGACAGCTCACAGCCTGTAGCCTGCTTCGAATTCTGTGTTTCCCTCTCTGCTCCCCCCACCACCCCCACACTCTGTCTGTCTGTCTGTCTCTCTTTCTCAAAAGTAAATAAACAACGGGGCGCCTGGGTGGCGCAGTCGGTTAAGCGTCCGACTTCAGCCAGGTCACGATCTCGCGGTCCGTGAGTTCGAGCCCCGCATCAGGCTCTGGGCTGATGGCTCAGAGCCTGGAGCCTGTTTCCGATTCTGTGTCTCCCTCTCTCTCTGCCCCTCCCCGTTCATGCTCTGTCTCTCTCTGTCCCAAAAATAAATAAACGTTGAAAAAAAAATAAAAATAAATAAATAAATAAATAAACATTAAAAAAAATTAAAAAAAAAGAAACCCTCATTTAAATAAGAGCTCATCACACTATTACACATAAATTGTTTTTTTTTCATATAAGAAGAGTTTTTTTAGTATCATATTGTAAAGTATTCTGAAATTCTTAATCGAGGGTATAAATACCAGCAAAGAGATTTTTTTATGATATTTATGAACCAGGTTGACACTTGAAATTTTACCAGTTGGTACCATGTAGACGCTAACCAATGAGACAGTGATACAAAGAATGTGGACGGTACAAAGAAAGGCACAGAATGGATACCAGTGTTAAAAATCTGGTAGAACCACATTAGTGCATACTGGCTGCACATCGGCCCTGTGCATGGATTTAAAAAAAAAATAGGGCTATTAATATATGTATTCATATTTTGCCTAGGCTATCATTTTAAAAAATATTGGGAATGTAATAAAGCTCATTAGTTTCTGTTGATACATGTTTCATAGAGCCAGAGCGGGGGAAAAAAAGTTAAATGTCAAAGTAGTGAAGTTTATTGTATGTAGGAATGTAGTAAAATTTCAGAGCTTAACCAACAGATTCTTTCTTATCTAATTATCATTATTCTGTTTTAATTGGAAGTTACACAAATGTCAGACATTAAATCTAAGACAAATGTCAAATGGAATCCCACACCTGTACAGTAACATCCCAGGCATCTACATGTATTTTAGCTGATCATTACCAATTAGTAGCATTTCTCTGTCCATGTAATTGTCCTACTGATCTTTCCCAGGTGATTTTTCAGTACCCTCAATGCATTGGCTTGGAGTTAAAATGCTATTGGCTTTTCATCTGCAACCATTACATGAGGGTTGAGGCTGACTGAGCTCATTAAAATCGCTGCTGCACACTTGGACTGTGTTTACCCATGTGAGTAAAGTGGAGCACAGGGCAACCACTCATAATTCAGGCCCAAGACACTCTTTTGCCTGAAATATTTAAATAGTTGAGACTAAGTGTTTTCTCTGCTTGAATTACAAGGATTACTTTGGTTCCCCACTTCAGTGTAAGTGAAGCAGTCCAAGCCCATTTGATCATGTTGAATGATCTATCTGAGCAGGTATCATTTCCTAGAGCTGTCATAAGAGAAGGAAGCCAGGTAGTTCTTTCTTAGTTCTTAGCACATCTCTGTATTGAATCCCCCTTGACTAGCAGTCAGATAAGGAAAAGGACTCTTACCTAATAGGTTCAGTATTTCACCCTATTAAGATGACAGAGAAAAGCCAGGATTCTAACCTAAGGCCTCCTGATCCCAGAGGACATCCTCCCAGGAATACCCTACACTGCTTTTAGGACCCAATGCTAAAGAAGCAAGAAAGTTGAAATCGCTTAAGATCTTCAGCTCCCATTGCTCCCATCAGTCTATTATTGCAACAAAGGCATGTTTTCCAGGTATAGTGTTGTCTAAGCACAGAACACAGGACAGAGCTTTTGCCACCAACACCAGGAACAGAATTGGCCTGAAAATGTCATCATCAGTTACTAGCAGTTAGTGCAGTGTGTCACAGCAGCGTAATGAAGTGCCACAGATGTCTAGAACAAGATGCAAACACTTTGAATAAATAATACCCATAATTAAATTATCAGACAATATCGATGATATAAAAATGACTTTGGGATGCCTGGGTGGCTCAGTCAGTTAAGCGTCCAGTTTTGGCTCAAGTCATGATCTCACGGTTCGTGGGTTGGAGCCCCGCATTGGGCTCTCTGCTGTCAGCACAGAGCCTGTTTCGGATTCTCTGTCTCCCTCTCTCTCTCTGCCTCACCCCCGCTTGCGTTCTCCCTCTCAAAAATAAATAAGCATTAAAAAACGTCTTTAAAACATAATTGCATCACCGTTTTTGCCTTCTACATGGACTACCTAGCCCACAGCCACATTCATGCATGCCAACCTCACCGTAGTTTCTATTTGCCAACGCCTCTCAAACAGATGCTTTGGGGTTCTGTTTTGGGACCAGTAAAGTGTAATAGTAATGTGTATATTTAAGTGGTAAAATATTATATTATTTTGTTTCCTTTTGTCAGGGCTTTTATACATGCCGGAGATCAATTTTTCACCTTTTATCAAGTGTGTGTGTGTGTGTGTGTGTGTGTGTGTGTGTGTGTGTGTGTACGTGTGTGTGTGAGTGTGTGCGTTGTATGTCATTCTCCTAGCATAGATTTCAATAATAACACTTAACTTTAATAAAGCCCCTGTTACCTGCCAGGCACTTGAGTCTAAACACCTCAGGTATAAAAACGTGTGTCCCCCATATAATTCTATGAGGTATTAATACCTCCATTTTACAGCCAAGAAACTGCAGCTAGAAGAGGGTCAGTAATGAGTCCAAGGTCCCTCTCCTAGGAAATGGCAGAGCCGGGATTGGAACTCAGGTAACCTGGCTGCACATATGTTAAGTTTTAGGTGGTACTATCAAAATGTAGTCAGAGGAGCTTAAATTTATCCTTTGGACTTAATCTTCATTGTCTTTTCTTGTGGAGTTTTAATTTCCAGATGAACTTTAAAGAGAATGAAAGACAAAAATTAATTTTGTCTAATTCCAATTACAAGAGATATTTTTAACTTCAGAAAAATATGAGAAAATCCAAGTTATGTCAGTTATTAAAATCAAACGACTTTTAATAAAGCATTTGACCATAATTTTATTAATGTTTAAATATATTTAAAGAATATGCTTAAAGAAGTTTATGTGGAGCATATCAATTTCAGTTCATCAGATGATGCAAAAAAATTGGAAAAAATATTGTAAATAGTTTTAGACTGTGTTAGCCATGAATGATATACCACTTATACTTGGGCTCCAGATCTTTCTGGATCTGGATTTGTTTGGCAATGTTGAGATAGTTTCAGTCAGTCACTTAGTAAATCTGTGGTAAGTTCAAAAAATTTCTAAGATGTGATACAACGATGATTTTTAAATTTTCAGACAGCCATGTATCAGTTGCCAAAAAAGTTGTTTTTTTGGTTTTTTCCTAAAATGTGGACTCCAGCAGGCTTAACTGCTTAAGCCATTAGTTTGGAAATGTGGTTGTTATAATTACGTGTTTCATATCTGAACGTGGCCTTTATTTCAAAAATCTCAGGGAAGCGCTCTTGTGCCCAGAAATTGGGCCAAAGATGGGAGAACTGTGGTGTGTGCCTCTGTTCCTCCGTCTCAGGGACTTCTGATGGACCCAGCATTCCATCCCCATGAACCTGGGCATCATGTTGGGCAGCTCTGTAGGCAACTACTACTAAACAACTAGAATTGGCATGTGACTCAGAGCCTACTTGTCATCCCTATAACTAGATAATGGCCAAAAACAAAACAAAACAAAACAAACAAAAACCCAAAAAGCTAGGCTCTAACACTACCAGCAAATGAATAACTGCTTGAAGATTGCAGGCTCTTAATGTTTCACTTTTTGAAAGGCTGTAAGTCCAAGTTTCTGATGGGAACTCAACCATACATTTGTCCAGAGATAGGATAGCGATGCAATTAAATGTGATGATAGATGAACTCTTGCAAATGCCTGCTTTGAATTAGGATTTTCTGTTTGCTCTTCTTAGATTGCTAATCGCGAGTCTCTTGAAGTCAGAGGCCATATTCTGTTATTATTGGTAATTCATAGTTATCTAATAAAAATAATTGAATAATTGATTTTCTAATCATTACCATATTCCTTGATCAGTTTTAAAGTGTTTTATTTTCTATAAAGGTCTTTGCTGAGATCTGAATAGATAACGTGTGCGCATCTGGCTTACAAATGAACTGATATCAATAGCATAAAGCCCCCTGGGCCTGACCTTCCCCACTAATGACATCTACAGCAGATGCCCAACTTTGCATATAAATGTCATCTATTAGCAGACAGTTCCATTTTCAGTCTTTCGATAATCCAATCTAGTTTAATGTCAAAATTTCAATCTCTCATCTTTCCCTCCACCCCCTGTGGCTTGATGGTGATTTCTGTTTTCAATGGTTTGGTTAGTCAAGAAACCTATTACAGAGGAAGTTTGATGATCACTTAATGACTGACACGCCTTAGGGTAATGATTGACCCATTCTGGTAAAATATACTGAAGCATGGTGTATATAACCTAAGATTTCATACTGTATTTTCAATATGTTACTATCATGTGCCCTCATTTTTCTTGGTTCCTTCTGATTTAATTCTTTCACAAATGTATTATATAGAAGAAGCCTCTTTTACAACCTCTAACAATTCAGCATCTACTTTTCACATTTCCATAACCTCAATAACACCAGAGTTATACCTCAAAAGTATTACTTTTATCTTCATTTTCTCTCTCAAGAATTTCTGGGAGGTCGGTTATCTGGAGCAGATGGGATAAAAGAATCTCTTTGGTGATTGAGTTGGTTTTGTGAGCTTGAGATTTTATTTTGCTTCTCTCTCTCTCTCTCTCTCTCTCTCTCTCTTCTCATTTAAGTTAATTTGGGGGGTTATTCTTCTCAGTCATTGATACTCTTATGAGACTAAGTGAGGAAACAACTCATTATGATCATTATTGTAAACATTTGAATTTAGTCTCCCTTCTTTTGCCTTGCCTTGCAAATCTTTTCTTGACATGATCATTCATTTTTTTCACAAGGCTCAGAATATCACAATTCTTTTGGGGAGGGAGAAAAAAATCCTTATAGGAAAAAAAATAGAGGAAAGTTGATTTTTTTTCCTACCTTTTTGAGATCAATGAATGACTGCCCTCATAGTTCTGGCTTCCAATTGATATTTTGCAACAAGCATGGCCCTGCCTTATAGAATTGTCGTGGATCACTGGACTCACTTCAGTTTTAAATTCTCCCTTCCTCTTCAGCTCAGCCCTCAATTACCCAGGTCCCCTATCCTTACAGCTCAGGCCTCATCCAGGTTAAGAAAAAAAATAGTGGGGGGGCGCCTGGGTGGCTCAGTCAGTTGAGTGTCCTACTTCAGCTCAGGTCATGATCTCATGGTCCCTGAGTTTGAGCCCCGTGTCGGGCTCTGTGCTGACAGCTCAGAGCCTGGAGCCTGCTTCGGATTCTGTGTCTCCCTTTCTCTCTGCCCCTCCCCCATTCATGCTCTGCCTCTCTGTCACAAAAATAAACATCAAAAAAAATTTTTAAAAAATAGTAGAGAAGGGATTGCTTTCTTCCCTCTTCCCTCTCTACCACCTCTCTTATTGGGCACTTTCTTGATGTAGCAAGGGCAATCTTTTGTAGTGAGCATTGTGGTAACCTGGAAATGTGATTTTTGGAGTGGCCAATTCTCAAATGTTAGTGTTTTCCCCTAGGAAAATTTTTATTCTTTTTTTTTTTCCTTCCTTTCAGGAATCAGCCTTACTTTTCTTCTTTTTAGAGATTAAAAAAAAATGTTTACTTATTTCTGAGAGAGAGAGCAGGGGAGGGGCTGAAAGAGAGGAGGACAGAGTTTCCAAAGCAGGCTCCCACACTGACAGTGTGGAGCCCCATGCGGGCCTGTAACTCACAAACTGGGAGATCGTGACCTGAGCTGAAGTCAGCTGCTTAGCTAACTGAGCCACAACAGGCACCCTCACTTTTCTTCTTTTGAGAGCTTCTCAGTGGCTGCTCAGCAAAGTGACATAGTCCCTTGCTATATATCACTTCATCGGCTCTTTCTCTGGCTATGCATATCACACAGACTACTTATGAAGTATTCCTTGTTGGGTCTTTTCAAGATTCCTCACTTTGTCCCACCTTCTCTGGTTTCTATACTATCCTAAGAAATGTGTACCCTTTCTGTGCATGAGCAATTGGCTTTCACTGCCAACTATCTGTCATCACTGGCAAATATTACCACCTTTTCTCCCTTAGGTTTTTTGCAGTCCTGTGTCAATCAGTGGTTTTTATAATACCCAAGCCCTTGAAGTTATCCTATGACTCAAAGTGGGAAGTGGACTCTCTCTCCCCCTTTCCACAGAAGAGACTGGAGATACACACAGCTATCAGTTGACACTCTTCACTCCCAGGCTTCTCCCTTCTGCTAAATCTGGCCTTCTTCTTTTCATATGGTGAAAGGGCATGAGACGCTATTGTGGTAAATTAGTTTGAGTTCTATCTTAAGGTCATAGGACAATAGAAATTCTTTTTTTTTTTTTCCTTTTTGAATATGTGGGCATTTGAAACCGATTGTCTTCAGTTTTGAGACCTGAGTCAAATGCCAAATCAAAAACAAACAAACAAACAAACAAACGAAAGACCTGTTCTGGTTCCATAAATAAATTGGCAAATCATAGTCCAATCTTTTTTTTTTTAATTTTTTTTCAACGTTTATTTATTTTTGGGACAGAGAGAGACAGAGCATGAACGGGGGAGGGGCAGAGAGAGAGGGAGACACAGAATTGGAAACAGGCTCCAGGCTCTGAGCCATCAGCCCAGAGCCTGACGCGGGGCTCGAACTCCCGGACCGCGAGATCGTGACCTGGCTGAAGTCAGACGCTTAACCGACTGCGCCACCCAGGCGCCCCTCATAGTCCAATCTTAATTCAAGTGTATAAAGAATTAGACAATAAGTATTAAAAAATAAGTGTGGATGGAAAACCAGAGACAACAAATATTTGACCCGTATTAATTCTATAGATCCAAGTTGTAACACATGGGTTTACATTCACTTTATCCAGACACACAAAGATGAAAACATTAGGTCTAAGAATGTCAAGTAAGTTGCCATGATCTAAAGAAATTTATTTAGTAAGTAATATAAAATCTAAATAGAAAATCTTACTTTTTAGCTTTTTTTCTACCCTAATATAGGTAGAATTCTAATCAGAGTGAGCCTTACTTGACAATTATGTGCAACCTGTTCATAATATTAATATATTTCTTGTGGGAGCTGTGTTAATTGTATAAAGTATAATCATCTTTAATAATAAGGCATCAATGATGGAGTAGTGCAATGTGTGCTGTGTGGCGGCCTGCAATGGCTTCCTGAGAGTGTGGGTGGAAAGTGTGCCTCACCACGTGAGTGAATGGGAGGGCTAGGCTACGAGGAGGGAACAGAGCTTTAACTTTAAGTGAAATCATATCAAGAGCGTTCAAAATAGTGCATTAGGATTTTGAGAATTTAAAGTGTTGTATAGATTTTAATTATGGAAAATTTAAGCATATATACACTAAACAGAATAGTATAACAAACCGTTATGGACTCATGTCCCTGCTTTAATAAGCTATCAATATTCTCCCAACTTTGTTTCATCTATACCCTCTCATACTCCCGACCTTATTGTTTGATTATCTCTTAGATAAAATGTGCATACTTTGAAGTACAATGTACCTAAAATGATACATCAATGTAATCCATACTCTGAATTATGAATGTTTTTATAGATTAAGATATTTTTGGTATAAATAGTAGTTAATAAGCTTTAGACTGGCTTACAATTCCATTTCAACTTTTGCGGATAAATCAAGAAACTTATTTGATGCCTGGACAATAAATTTAATAAAACTTATTGTTTGCAGGCAATTTTGAATGTTGACTGAGGCTGTCAGAAGTAACAAATAATCTTCTTTATATAGCTCAGTGCTGAGTAGGCTTAAACAGCCTCTGCCTCTAGAATGCAATGTAATTATAAGACATGATTACAACTGATTATAATCAATCAGCATAGTCTTAAGTGTAATTTATATTGCCACAGCTGTGGTTATATTAAATCATCACATAAGATACAATTTCTACTAGATATGTGAAATTATTTGAACAAACCCAAATACAGTAAACTCATAATACCATAAATGCATAGTAAATTTTGCCAATTGCATAATACTTTAGGACTCTATTTATCACAAAATAAGTTTTCCCCTACAGAGTTTAGCTTTGATTTGAAAGACAAAGCTGTTGTTTCTCCAAATTTGGCAGATGTGACTTCTGGCTGTTGGTTCTGCCTGTGCTGCTTTATGTTTAATATCTAGTGTGATCACTATTCTGTTTGAAAAGAATACTCTACCAAACTTATGTAGTTCCTTCTTTCCCCCAGTTAAAGATGAAACAGAAGGTTTCTAATTTCATTTCCAATTTCTATAATAAGGTCATTTCAACCTTGGCCTTAAAGTTGAAACTCTGCTTCACTAAGCGTGCATTGGTGTATTTGGTACAGTCCTTACTCTCAGTACGCTCCAGGTGAAACTTTTGAAAACAAAGAAAATAAATGTAGCAGAAACAGACTCATAAATACAAACTAGGGGGTGCCAGAGAGGATGGGGGTAGGATGATGGGCAAAATGGGTGAAGAGGAGTGGGGTGGGGTACAGGCTTCCAGTTATGAAATGAGTAAGTCTCAGGAATAAAAGGCCCAGCAAAGAGAATATAGTCAAAATGCTGTAATAGCATTGTATGGATACAAATGGTAGCCACATTTGTGGTGAGCAGAGCATAACCTGTAGACTTGTAAAATCACTATGTTGTACACCTGAACCTAATGTACCATTGTGTGTCAACTATACTCCGATTTAAAAAAAAAATAATATAAAAATTTTTAAATTTTGGTTTGTTTATTTATTTTTGAAAGACAGAGTGTGAGTAGGGGAGGGGCAGAGAGAGAGGGAGACGCAGAATCCGAAGCAGGTTCCAGGCTCTGAGCTGTCAGCACAGAGCTCGACGCGGGGCTCGAGCTCACAAACCCTAAGATCGTGACCTGAGCTGATGTTGGACGCTTAATCAACTGAGACACCCAGGCGCCCCCCAAAAAGAATGTAACTTTAAACACTTTAAACCCACAGCAATTAGAAAAATGAAAATAGGTTCTAGAGTACCAGATGGAGAGCAGGGTAAAACTGGGGCCCATCTTGCCACTTACATTTGACATTTGTGCTCTACGGTTGATTTGTATGAGGCTTACTCACCCCATGGATGAAAGCAGGGAAATACTTCTCATTTCTCTAGCATATGCCTGCTGTGAGGATCAATTATATAATTAATTAAAAAGTTCTTCGAAATCAATTAAAAAGTAGTGATGCCATTCTTAAATAATCTATTGTTTTGTTATAACTTGCATTTTGTTCCTTGAGCCAAATGTTGATGCAAAAATAACAAATAATACATTAAAACCTCAACAAAGATTTTTCTCTGCGTGATTTCTCTTCTGAGAATAATATAATTAACATTACCCTGTCCACTTTTTAATCACTCTGCGGAAAGTCTCTTATGTATACAGCAATTTAATCGAATAACCTGAGAGTGTGAAGAATTACTCTGGCAGCTCACAGACACAGCTGTTTGGCTAGAATACAAGTTCACTACCAAAGAAAAAATACATTTTAATGACTTAAAATCTGAAAAAAAAAATTCAGCTTTCAGAGTTAAAATTCTGCAATGTTTTGTGTCGACTCACAAAACATTTCTAAATTCAAAATACATACTTAGCCATTTTTATCTTGTAATATTTTGTCATGGAAAAATTAACTTTACCTTTCAAAAGACATAAGAGGCTCTGTATAGAATATTTATAGCAGCCAGATCTCCCTTCAGCATTAATAGTTTCTAATGAATATTTAAGATGTTCGTGTTTTTTAATGTTTCAAAAGGAACATTTTTTTCTAGACTAATAAAGCATCAGCTTTCTCTTAACATAAAAACTTAGACTTTACAAAAAATAGCGATATTGATTTGGGGTACTGATTACATTTTGAGAAGCAGAAAAATAAGTCTCACTATGCCACAACACAGGGATTCTTATTTAAAATCAAACTCATAAACTATTGATATACCCCAGGTAAACACTAAGTTTATATGGAATGAAGAAGATTGGTAGGAGCAAAGCACAGACAGTAAATACAGAATCTATAGGGGCCATCTGTCAGTTGATATTAAAAAATTACCTGCATTTTTATAAATTTTTGATCTTTACCTATTTCTTAGTACCATTATGTTTTCAAATAAAGAACTGAAAATAATTCCACTCAAAGTCTAGACTATTTTATAAAAGTGGAATTATGTGTAAATTATTTTTCATACATTTCTGGCCAAATCTTTTCCTTTGAAATGTGAGAGTGTAAAAATCCCGATTCCTGCATCTTTCTTATTGTGTGTAGATATCTAAGAGAAGCCCACAGTGTGAAAGGAGTAAGGGTCAGCCCTCGGCTACAGTGGGTGCCACGTACTTCTCCAGGTAGGGCTCCCTACATCAGCAGCAAGTTTGGCGAGAATAGACGCCAACATCCAGATGCAGACACAGATGGAAACGGATGTTTCAACTCAAAGCCACGGTGCGGGTGCTTCCCTCCCTTATCACTATTTGGTGCTCATACCCCCACTAAGCACCATCTCAGGGACGGTGAGTTGGAAAGGGTAAAATCAGAAAGATTATGTTGTATATATTCTGGGAGTAGCTTGAGTCATCCACAAAGACAAGTTAAACTAAGGGGAAAAAACAAGATGCCATGAACTGTTAAATTTCTGTTCCCCATCACCTGGGCAACACAACAGGAAGCTGAGATCAGTAATAGAAAATAATGCAGCGATATTTGTACTCGTTCCTAACTAAACATTGTATACTTTCCTGAAATATCATTATGTTTTGCTAACGTTTATTTTTCCACTTCCAAAACAATGACTCTACCTCTTTTCTCTGATTTCCTTACTCCATCCTTTCCCCGCCTACTTCTCTGATTCTTCCTCCATCAGTTATCATACCCCTGCATCCCATTCTGCGTTCTGCGACCTGACTCATTGACTTTATTACTATTTTAGGGCTGCCAGATGTAGCCAGTAAAAATAGCAGAGAATAGTTAAATTGGAAACTTATATAAAGTAAGAAATAATTTTTAGTATAAGTATGTTCTAAATATTGCATAGGACATACTTAAAATAAATTTTTTCATTGTTATCTGAAGTTCAAATATGACTGGTGCCTTGTACTTCATCTGGCATATTTATACTATTTTCTGTTTATGCAATTTGGCATTTTTTTCCTCTATGAATTATCCAAGCAAGTAAAAGAAACATTCTCTTTTGCGGAATACACATTGTTTTACTTTCTTTTTACACTACCCTAATATCACAGTATGAAAAGTCTTTAAATATGCCAGCCTCTGGATTCAAACACACAAGCTGGGAACTTCTTCAATGCCTGTGAAATTAAGATTCACACTTTCATTTCCTATACAAAAGCTAGGTCAGTAGGCCTCCCTGTGGCTATTTTGCAAACATAATACTAACTCAACTCCAATTAAGATAAAGAGAATTCTTTTGATAGAAATTCAGGCTAGATTTTAAAAGACTCAAAATCCATTATATGCTTCATCACTCTTACTTGAGGTGAACATAAAAGTCTCTCCCTCTCATGGCAAACCCAATGCCCATTCCATTTCAGTTCTGCCTAATTATCATACTTAACATCAAACCTCAAGCTAAGTTAATGATACAGTGTTGTGGTTATCTATTCTTGCATAGCAGACCACCCTAAATTTTAGTAGTTTAAAAACCAAGTCTTTTATCTGCTCACAATCCTACAATCTGGGCTAGATTTAGCTGAGTGGTTGTCTTGCTGGTCAGCTTGTGAGTGGTCTACTGAATGGGTGTATTCAAGCAGTGGGTTGGCTAGAGACCGGGCTTAGCTAGGACCCTGGAACAGCTGGCCTTCTATCTTTCTTTCCTCATGGTTATGGTCTTCTCCCACTTTGTATGACCCCTACATGGGCTTGCTCCACGTGGTCTCCCCAGCAGAACCGCTAGCCTTCTTGGTTCATCAGGGTTTTCAGGCATGTAGAAGCTACCAGGACTTCATAAAGCGTAAGCCCAAACCTTTCCCTTAGGTCACTGTCCTTTATACCAAGTTCTGTTTGTTATAGCAAATCATAGCCTCAGCCCAAATTAACTGGAATTCATAGAGGCATGGTTTATTCGGGATTACCATTGTAACAGACAACCACATATAGTGAATTGTCAGTCAAGAGATGGTGCCTTAAATATATATATTAGTGATTACAATTAATAAAGTAGCTTATGTCTTTTCTCATTTCTTCATTTCTTAGATATCTAAGAATGAGGGAAAGATGGAGAGCCTTCAGTGTCTGGCATACAAATGTTATTTTAAGGAGGGTAGAACTCTAGATTCTTGTTGTATTTTTTAGATACTAGTTTATTTTTCATTGTGGTACAGTTACATACCATCACACAGAGTTACACAAATTCATGAATTTATACATTTGTGTACTATTGTGTAAGCACTACCCATAAGAAAATATAGGACATTTATAGCATTCCAGAGGCTTCTCTGTGCCCTTCCCTCTCAACTTCCCCGAAGGATAACCACTGTTATGATTTTTGTCACCACAGATCAGTTACTAATTTGACTTGTTTTTGTCTATTTTGGTAAATGTACATGAGTACTTAAAAAGAATGCACATTTATATAGCTTAATCAGCTAAAGTTAGTAAAATCATATCTTTTAAATTAACAATATGCTTATTAATTTACTATTTTTCTTCTCGTTCTATATGATATTTAGAGAGGCATATTAAAATGTCCAACATTTCTTTATTTATCTGCCTCCACCAACTTTTACTTTATAAACATTGAAGGTACGTTACCTGACATTATCAGGTATTTATGATTTTGAGGGACTTTAGCTGATTTTGAGGGACTTTAGCTGCTTCTTCACTGAATCCTTTATTCTCACTTCTTCTAGGTGATAACTACAACATAAGGTAAAGTGATCTAGAGAAAACACAATTTTGTGTTGGCACAATAAATGTAGTAATCACCTGGAGTATTTCATGCAACAAAATTATAATCGTGGATCTTTCTCTATTTAGTTATAGTTAAAGTGATACTGAATGCAGTTTTTTGAAATTCCAAAACTAAATAAATTATACTGCATTTTTTGAAATTTTTGGATGATTTTTATTCATACACCTGTGGTTAAACGTATGCACTGATCACAGGTGCTCCATACTGTCCTTCCTCCAAATGAGTACATAGTAGCCATTGCCAGTTTATTTAAAGGCCATTTTAAACATCCCTCAGGTTCCCTACGTGAACAGATGCCTCAATTCCTATACAACATTCAGTTCAACTGGAATATATGTTTGTTTTTCAGTTAGAGAAGTTATGTTCAACAGTGTGATTTGCCTCTAGACTTTTCAGTAAATTTTTTGACCATAATGCTAATAAATCATCCCATCTGATTATCCTCTTTAAAATAATAACGCACACCCTACTGATAGGACTTGAGCTCTTTCCCTGTCATTTATCTTAGCAAATGTTTTTGGACGTTAATCCTTTTAGACATAAAACAACTACTGCTTTCAAACAAATTTTATAATAGACTTTTCTGATTCTTTTTCCCCCATCTTTTGTTTCTGTTCTCCCAAGATTGTTCTATAGTGTTTCACAAGAGATGTCGAATGAGACTATTTGGGAAATGCCAAATAATTTTCTGATAAGTTAATTTAATCCACTCAAGATCAAGGAGAGAATTGAATACATTTTGACAGAACCACTCATAAAATAATTTGTCAATTCTTATTTGTTTAATTTCAGAAGGTAGATATATGTAGATATAGATATTTGTATACACATACACACTCTGTGCAATGTTGTTAATGTGGTGTCATCAAACAACTTATTTATGTGGATTCATATACTATATATATATTTCTTAACATAATTTCCATCAAGTCAGTAGGATATACTTTCTTAGAAGTGTTCAGTAAAATTACATAAAATGATTTAGAGTTCATTACAAAGAACATATTTTGCTCACGTATCTTTATGATTACAACTTGCTATTTTGAGAGGATCACAAATATAAAAATCAAAATATAATACAATGAACATATAGCAAATTTTATAAGCTAAATTCTATATTTATATTTTAAATAAATATATATTCCATGATTTAAAGTATAATAATTTTGTGATTGTTTTGATACATTTTTTAACGTTTCCTTATTTTTTGAGAGGGATAGTCACTGAGCACAAGCAGGGGAGGGGCAGAGAGACAGAGGGAAACACAGAATCTGAAGCAGGCTCCAGGCTCTGAGCTGTCAGCACAGAGCCTGACATGGGGTTCGAACTCTGAACAGGGAGAACATGACCTGAGCCAAAGTCAGACGCTTAGGTGACTGAGACACCCAGGAGCCCCTTGATACATTTTAATTATAAACCTTATTCAAGAAAAAAATGGGAGTTAAACTGTATGAAGTCTGATCATAGATCTGCCACTATTCACCTAAACATTTAACTAGCCAACTACTTGCTGAGTGCAAGGTTATCACCTATTTTCTATGGACATAAGTATCCTCATCTGGAAAAATGAAGGGACTAGAACTAACTGATATTCTTGGTAATCATAATAATAAACATTTATCAGGACAAACACTGAGGAAAAATGCTAATAAGCAAGCTGTAACAAAATGAAAATGCATTGAAAGAGGAGAAAATATTGATTTTTTTCCTTTTGCAAAATTTTAAGGAAGTTAGAAGCAAAACATTAAAGAAAAAAAGATGTTTTAAAATGTAAATTCCACTCTATTTGTACGTAGTTTTGAACAAGAACAACAAATTGGTCCTCTAGTGAGAGAATCATAGATTAAAATGTACTTACATGGAGGCTCAGCATGACCATTGCAATCACGAATTGGGTTAATTAACTGGTTCTAAGCAACTTCGTAAAGGTTAAGTGTAAGGAAAAGGTAACTAGTAATTTAAAATTCTCTTGCTCATTTGTTCTTTTCTAGTTCTATGAAATGAAATGATATATAGAGGGAGAAAAAAATAGGCCGCTAAAAAAAAAGGAAGCAAAATTCTTTCTCCTATCTCCTCCCTGACTGACTACAAAAATCTAGCTTCTGCCTGCCATTTGGAGAAATGAAATTTCTTAAGGAACTGTAAGCATTATGTAGAATTTAGTTGGTCCTGACAATGGAGTGACAACACCGGATTCATTCCGGAAAGCATACCAGGGAGCCCAAGAACGGCCCCGCCCTCCATTTGCCCCAGTGGCCCACCTGTTCACATTCTGCCTATGTCCAGAATCCAGTTTTCTGTGAGGACCAAGGAATATTTTCGGACTGCTATAAGGAGAGAAAAAGGAACTCAGCATAGGTATGTTTAAGTCTCTTTGACTAACAGCCTGTTCTAATTTGCACCAAATGCATGTATTTTTGTATTTGTTTAGATAGGCAGATTTTATACTAGCAAAAAATACATGCATGATAGTGAGGGCTCAGTTTATTTCAACAATGATTTACTGAACACCTCTGAATACACTAGATAGCTTTGAAGCAGTAGTGTAAAAGGGATAAGGCATGATTTTCACATTCAGCTTTTTACGATGTAGCACAGCTACTAATTGCTAACATTCCTTGTGTACATGATCTCTCTCACCTCAACC
The DNA here is from genome assembly GCF_018350175.1 of Felis catus. Classification (NCBI taxonomy): domain Eukaryota; kingdom Metazoa; phylum Chordata; class Mammalia; order Carnivora; family Felidae; genus Felis; species Felis catus. The sequence goes on from NC_058375.1 coordinate 66,975,240, forward strand.
TCTTCTCTTCTAAACAGGTGCACAGGCCATGTAAATAATTTAATTTTTTGTACATATGTGTATTATTAACATAACATATACTATGGATTGTCATCGTTAAGCAACTACTGTGTGACTGACACTGTGCTGAGTTTATTCTCATAAAGGAAAATCTCATTTATTCACCAAAATGATCTCCATGTTATATGTAGGGAGTGACTAAGGTAATGTGATTCAATTTTAATGTGAATGAGTCAGAAGTTTACCAATCCCTGTGGCCAAAGTTCCAGGCTCCTCGCTAGATTGTAGCTGGTCGGTAGATTATGGCTGACTATGGCATTCTAGGTTAATTCCCTAATGTTGTGTTCCTGAATCACTACGATACTGAAATTCAAAGCCAAATTTGACTCAACAACTTTATTGCTAGATGATCTTGGATAAACTACTTAACTTTCTGTGCCTCAGATTTCTCAGGTATAAATAGGGATAATATTTGCCTCATAACATTGCTCTGGTAAATAACTTACTGCACATATGTACAGTTAAAATAGGAAACGATTTTTACTGATACGTATGAATTAGCTATTATTAGCACTAAGTAAACACAGCCTTTGATAGAGTCATGATATGATTGTGAAGGAATTTCATAGGGGTCTTGCAATGATTAAACAACGCTAACTACATATAATGCTTAGACCAGTACATGACAATAAACTAGTGTAGTAATTGAATGTGATGAACACCACAGTATTAATTACATGATACATTTCAAGCACACAAAACAAATCTATCCTGGTATTTGTTTCAGACCTAGTTCAGAGCCTCGTATTGTTCTATCCACAGTGCAAGATGGAGAAAAAGAATCTTAGTTGTCATTTTGTTTGTTTTGTCTTAGTTTGGTCTTTTAATGACAAGCCTGATAGAATTAGTTTTGTTAAAAGGAACTGGCCAAGGGGCGCCGGGGTGGCTCAGGCAGGTAAGCCCCCAACTCTTGATTTTGGCTCAGGTGATGATCTCGCTGTTCATGGGATGGAGCCTCCCATTGGGCTCTGCCCTAGCAACGTGAAACCTGCCTGGGATTCTCTCTCCCTCTTCCTCTACCCCTTCCCTGGTGTGCGCACATGTGTGCGTATGCTCTTCACTCTCTCTCTCTGTCTCTCAAAATAAATAATTAAAAAAAAAAAGGAATCAGCAAACAAAATCCTAATTTGTAACCTAAGAGGGCATTGCATGGGCTATGTGAAATACATGAGAAGATGGGTGATATTCAAGAGGCAGTTTTCTTCATCAGCATATAGGGCATGCTTGAAAGGAATTAGTTCTAAGGAACATGAAAATTTAACACCGTCTTTCCTTCTGAGGACTGACTAAAGTCAGTCTATTTTCTTTTAACAAACAACAGCTACATTTCCAGGCTTTTCACAGAAGACATGCAGTTGGAATGGGCGTGCAATTGGGCTGATGAAGCACCCAGTGACTGTCTTGAATACTTTGCACAGGAAATACAAATCGCGCATCAGACACCCTGAATAGGATTGATGGTGATGGAAGGCTTAAGTCCCACAAAACCATCTGTTGGCACTGATGGCATAAAACAAAATGGTTCTTGGTTTACACTTTATTGTGCCTGTTTATGCTTCCAAATAGGAAGCAAAACTATACAGTTTTATTTTATAATAATCTATAAATATTAATTTCTTCCTAAAATGGAAAGAGAAATGGCAAAAGGGTAGAAAGAAGTGCTTTCAGCTCCAGTACTAGCAATGATTTGTTAGGTGATACTGTTAAGACATTTAATCCCATTCTCATCAGTTTCCCACCGTAAGGTGATAGGAACACACAGACAAAATGCTAAGGCTCATTCTACTCTGCTCCTATATGCATGTATGTAATTTATACCACTCACTGTGTTCAGTACTATGTGGATTTTATATATAACAAAAAAGTTAATTACATAGGAGAGATTTTCTTATTATTCCTAAATGAAGAAGGAATACATTATAAGATGTATTATTATATTGGTTATGAAGGAATTGATAAGTCCTCCAAAGTGGTCCTTTGGTGTGCACTGTATAATATAGTGGTCTTAAATGGGACCTTTCTGCAAACCATAATTCAGTAGGCATTTTTCCATCGACCAAAGCTAAATCTTGATTTTCTTTTTATTGCAACTATGTTGCTATCTGCCATCTGCACCATAGTACACCAATGACTATTTATTTATAAGAACATAGCTTTAGATCTCTGTAACATATAATTGAATAAAATGTGGTTGTGGCTGAAGAGATATTATATATCCTAAGGAAGTAACCTTCCATAGAGATTAACCAGGGAGTGAAGCACGCTATTTGTCAATTGCACATTTACTTTATTGAACCTGAAAAGCATGTAGTACCCAGAAAACAACAATGGTAAGATAATACCTGTTTAATTAGAAGCAAAGAAGGAGAGCTTCCCTCTTCACTGTTTTTGTTCTTACAACTTACATGAGTGTGGCAGAAATATTTAACTTGTCAGTCAAGATGCTTGACAAAATAATCATATTAATGAGTCTTAGGCGGTAATGAAAAGATGTGCCTGGCATACTTGTTTGTAAAATTTGCCAGATTCATTAAAAGTCAAAGTTATATTATATTAGCAATAATCTACATGTTTCTATAAACACAACAGCTTGGCTATTTCAACTAGTAATTACCAGTAATAAACTTGCCCAAATATAAAGCTCAGTAAGCTAAGTAATACAAGCAAGAAACAAACAAAACTTGAGGAATCTTTTTAGAAAATATTAAAGGAAAAGTTCATGCTCAAAAATCTCCTTAAAACAACATAATTTTCTCCTACCTATCAGGACATTACATATACATACACACACAGATATATATATATATATATATATATATATATATATATATACACACACACACACACACACATACACACACAGATATATATATATATATATATATATATATATATATATATATAGTCAGGAATATATATCCTTCCAAAATAATATTCCTTGGCCACAAAGAAACACATACAAAAATCATAGTTTTGATGAAATAATAACTTATGGGCTTTATCCTCTATTAACATAATATAAAGCCATATTTAGGTCATATGCCATGCTGGCTATTTAGAAAATACATTTTTTTTAATTTTTCATGACTCTATAAATACACCTTGTCACCTATGTGTGAAATGTAAAACTCGGAATCATTCCTTCACAGTTCCTCTAAGCTAATTTTTTTTTTTTTATATACTGCTCATGAAAACCCTTCCCTGCAAGGGGAGGGTGGGTGATGGGTATTGAGGAGGGCACCTTTTGGGATGAGCACTGGGTGTTGTATGGAAACCAATTTGACAATAAATTTCATATATTGGAAAAAAAAGAAAAGAAAACCCTTCCCCACGTTAGGTTCATTGACTAGGCACAAGCTATGGGTCAGGCACTGTAACTATATTAGTAAACAAGATAGACACATCCTTGAGTGTGACACTTGGAACTCAGAGATGAGTAAATTAATGGCTAACGTGAAATGAAAACTAATTTCTACTCACTTTTAATGATTCCATTCAAACATTATTTCCATAAAGAAGCCATATAGGAAACAAGAGAGCAGGATGTTAATTGAGGATCTTATGTACCTGATGAGTCACTCCTCTCTTGAAGCTATCTATATCGTATCTTTATTTTTGTCTTTCCAGTTTGACTCTGATGTCTAGGTGTATATTTCTGTCCTAATCAGTACAGGACCAGGTATCAGACACTAGACATCCCCTTCACTAGTCAATCCTAAGCCAAATCGCTTTGCCTTGCCCATCTCTTCCCATAGAAACCACAATAAAAGTTCTTGTCTATGTTTTCCTTTCATACTATTTGTATCCTGAAGAACCTCGATGCTTTTTTTCGTGTAATTTGCATGGCATGGGTGCCTCCTTTTTCTGGAACTGTGAGTCACACACTGTCTTTTCAATAAAAGTCAACTCTCATCAGTTGGTCTCACCATACCTCAATAATAGTAAGATTTTACATTTCAAAACAAAGACCACCAATGAATTGGGGAAAAGGGATGGGTACAGAGCAAGTTAGAATGCCACAAGTTCCACTATTCTAACAAAGAGTCAGCTGTTTTTCTTGAATAAATGCTCTCCAGATTTTTTCAAACCTTTGAAAAAATAATTTTCCATTTTTTAGCTAGTTCTTTTTTTTAATGTTTATTTTTGAGAGAGAGAGAGAGAGAGAGAGAGAGAGAGAGAGAGAAGAAGAAGAAGAAGAAGCAGCAGCAGCAGCAGAAAGAAAGGGAGACACAGAATCTGAAGCAGGCTCCTGGCTCTGAGCTGTCAGCACAGAGCCCCACCCGGGGCTCACGAACTCACGAACCATGAGATCATGACCTAAGCTTAAATCTGACACTTAATCCACTGAGCCACCCAGGTGCCACCCCCCCCCCATTTTTTTTCAAGTAGGCTTCAAGTCCAGCACAGATTCCCAACACAAGGCTTGAACTCACAACTTTGAGATCCTGAACCTGAGCTGAGATCCAGAGTCGGATGTTTGACTGAGCACCAGTGTTCTTGATCTTTTTATGGAGAGGTAGGTTTTGGAGACTCTTACTCTACTCTTCCTGCTGGTGTCACTTCCTGCCTTGGTTTTGATTAAATGAATATTTTAGTATATTATTTTACTTTCAGTATAGGATTTTTCCATATATCCTCTATTTTTTAAACAGTTTGAAAATATTTTATGACCATTTATAAGTCTCACAAAATATTGTTATTTTTGCTTTAACATCAGTTTTATCTTTGAAATCAACTAAAAAGTTTTTTTATAATTACATACATATTTACCATTTCTAGTACCCCTTATTCAAGTCTATAAATTGAAATGTTCCTTATAGTATTATTTCCTTTGATCCTATAGAACTTCTGTCAATTTCTCTTATAGTGTAGGTCTTGTGACAAAGTCTTTAAGCATTTATTTATCTGAAATTGTCTTTATTTTACCTCTATTTTTCAAGTATGATTTTGTTGGCCGTAGAATTCCTTTGCCTTCTGAACCTCTGCCTACACTGCACTGGGTAAGATATTTTCTTTCTCTTTCCCTCCCTTCCTTCTTTCTTTCTTTCTCTCTCTCTCTGTGTCTCTGTCTCTGTCTCTCTCACCCTTCCCTCCTTCCTTTCTTCCTCCCTTCCTCCCTTCCTCCCTCCCTCCTGGATGCTTTTAAGATATTCTCTTCATCCTTGTTTTTTAGCAGTTTGATTGTGAAGTGCTGAGGAATGGTTTTCTTCTTGGATTCTACATTGATGTTTGTTGCTAAATTACGGAAATTGTCATTTATTATTTATTTAACTTTTTTGTCTGAATTGCATTCTTGTCTTTTCTTCTGAGACTAAAATTATGCATATATTAAGTTGTTTGATACCGTCCTTCATGTCACTTGCAGTTCTTTTCATATTTTTCAACCTTTTTCCTCTGCTCATCAGATGGATGCTACTGATCTGTTTTCAGACTTGATCATTTCTATCAATCACCTTTGTACTGATCTAATGATCCTTTCTGCTGACTGTTCAATCAGCTATTAAGTTCCATCCAACCCAAGTCTTCAATTTATATACTGATTTTTTTCAATTTTAGAATTTCCACTGGATATATTTTATGGTTACCATTTCTCTGTTAAGATTCTCCATCCCTTCTCTCAGGATGTCAATTTTCTCTTTTAAGTTTTGGCTATATTTATGATTAGTTTAAAGTTATTTACTATTGATTCCATCATTTTGGTTACTAGTTTCCTGAATTACCTGCCTTTTTTTTTTCTTTTTTTTTTTTGCTTAGTTATACAAGCAATCTTGATTATACCTGAAATACTTTGCATGATACAATTTAGCAGGTTTGGATTCTGTTGTGTTCTCTTAAAGGGTATTGAATTGGGTCCCTGCAGTCAATTAAATTCCTGGGTGATAGTCTTAATTCTTTCAGTCTTGATTTTATTCTTTGTCACAGTAGGTCTATTTTATTTTCGCTATTTGTCCCAAGGCATGGCCCTTACACCAGGAGGTGGTTGTTCTAAAGTTTGGCCTCTCTAGGCATCTCGGCTGAATGTGCAAGGTGCTAAGCCAGGTTTCTTTACTCTGGCTGACAAAGAACTTTCCCATCACCCATGTAATCTACAGCTGGTCTAGGCCTCAGCCAGTCTCAGTAAATATTTATGCCTTTCAGACTCATGCCCTGGGGATATGTAGCCTGTCTTCAGCCAACAACTCAGAGGGAGCCCCGACATAGATTTCTGGGCCATGTCCATCTACACAGCTCCCTGCTCTCCACACACAACACAGCACTTCCGAAGTCTTCAGGTCTTCTCTCAGCTCAGCAAGACTACCATGCTTGCGTTAGATTCCAACACTCTGCGCGTGGTTAGAAGACTAGCCTTGTCAAAGAACCAGGGATAACTGGGGCTCACTTCCTTTCTCTCAAGGATCATAATGCTACAGTTCTATTATCTGATTGTAGCTGTCTCATAATTTTGGTTAGTTCTATAAATTGTTTAGGGTGAGAAAAAAGGTATAGTGCTAGTTACTCATCATGGTCTTATTTATTTTATTTTAAATTCAGGAATTTAACAAAACTAACAAGCAAAGGAAAGACACAGAGAGAGAGAGAGAGAGAGAGAAGCCAAGAAACAGACTCTTAACTATAGAGAACAAACACCGAGGGGAGGTGGATGGAGGGATGGTTGAAATAAGTTCTGGGGATTAAAGAGCACACTTAACATAATGATAAAAATAAATAAATAAAGTGCGCCTGGGTGGCGCAGTCGGTTAAGCGTCCGACTTCAGCCAGGTCACGATCTCGCGGTCCGTGAGTTCGAGCCCCACGTCGGGCTCTGGGCTGATGGCTCAGAGCCTGGACCCTGTTACCGATTCTGTGTCTCCCTCTCTCTCTGCCCCTCCCCCGTTCATGCTCTGTCTCTCTCTGTCCCAAAAATAAATAAAAAACGTTGAAAAAAAAATTTAAAAAATAAATAAATAAAATAATAAAAAATCAGAAGTTTAAAAAAATAGGAGAGAGCCATTGAAATGAATCTCCACACACACAAATATATATATGTGTATACATACATACACACACACACATATATATGCACATATATATATACACACACACACACTAAATACTATATATAATTTATCTCATTCATGTGTATGTTAGTATTTGATAAGCAAATATATATTAGATTATATAATTTATTTTCATAAATTTAAGACCAATATATGTGTGTGCACTACATACATATGTACTAGAATTAGTATATAGGAATGATCACTGTGTGATCCTAGCATTACCTGCATGTAAACATCTCATCATTTTGGCACTTAGAGTAAAATGAGACAGGGAGAGTAATTGCTTCTTCATACTGTATGGTTGTCTTCTTTCCCCATCTGACTCATTTTCAATGATCAAATTCTGTATTCTGTTTCCATACATGTTACCTATTGACTCACTTCACATTGAACACTAATTATTAATAAATTAGCTGCCAGAAATTCATGTTTCTGTCTCTCAATTTCAATGTCTCAATTACAGCCTTTGTTAACTATATTTTTATAATTCTGCAGTATTGTTTTCTGTTTGCTGTGTCACATGGTCTCACAAGTGCTAAAGGTATATCTCTGTCCTATTCAATATATTTACAGTAGCTGCATTATGGAAGTATTTTCTATATCTCTCTAGATTTGGGGAAGAGGTGAATAACTTAAATCACCTTGCTACCTAGAAAGACATCCCTAGTCCCTTAGCTCCAGTACCCAGAATGCACTTTACTCTATTTCCACAGCTGTTTTCACTTTACACAGGCAAAGTGTTCGCCTTCCCTTTGTCCCATTCCCAGATGCTCCTGCCATGGTTTCCTTATAAACTGACTGCTAGCTAGACTCCCTGAAGTCTATTTTAATCCTCATTATATAAGCAGTGAGGGTGACCTAAGAAGAATGTTCCCAGGCTTAGACATAGTTAATAGTCTGCAAATTATTCTTCAAAAAAATGTCATGGCCTACTATGGATCAGTCATCGGTTTAAGTGCTGGAGATACAGTGATGAAAAAGGTTTCTGTTTGTAAGGGTTTTGCATTCTTGGTGAGGTGAAAACAGTACTGAAGCTAATGCATACATGATCTATGTCAATGCAGGTAAGTTCCATAAAAAGTTACTCAACAGAGTAAATAATTGGACAACTCTGGGGAGGAAGGGAAGCTATTTGAGAGGTGATCTACTCTGGTTCTCTGATGATCTTTCTTAGGGAGGTAGTTGTCACAAGAGAGCTCTGGCGCCGGGAATCAGATCATCTGTGACGAAGCTTGGGGTCCACTCACAGTACTGTCACCTACAGCATGTATTTAACCTTTCAGACCCTCAGTTTCTTCCTCTGCAAGTAGTTTCTTTGCTCTGAAGCACATCCTTCTTCCCCAGGTCTCTTGTTTTCTTGATTTTGTCATTTTTCTATCTCACAATGTTTCTTTAATATTCCCTATTGGCTCTTAGAAGAGTTTTTCAAATGTTCCTCCAATTTACTAATTTGTTTCTCTGTTGAACTTATCTGCATTATTTTCCTATTCCTGCTGTAACCAGTTACCACAAACTTAGTGGTTTAAAGCAAGACAAATTTATTATCTTATAGTACTGAAATTCAGTAGTCTGAAAGGTATCTCAGTGAGCTAAATTCAAGGTGTGCAGGGCTGTTCTTTGAGGGTAGATTTTTTCCTTGCCTTTTCCAGCTTCTGGAGGCTGCCCACATTCCTCAGCCTGTGGCCTTATTCGTCAATCTTCAAAGCCAGTGACATTGGAATGAGTCTCCCCCTGAAATCTCTTGCATTCTCCCTCTACTGCATCCCCCTTTCACATTTAAGGATCTTTCTGATTACAATGGGCCCACTTAGATAATCCAGAATAATCTTACTATTTTAAGGTCAGCTGATTAGCAACCTTAATTACATCTTCAATTGCAATTCTCTTTGTCATATAACCTAACATATTCAGAGTCTGGAGGTTAGAAGATAGACATCTTTAGAGGGAGGTGAGAATTATTCTGCCCACCTCACCGTTTTTCTGTTTTTCTTGTTTTTAGCTTTAAATATATGTGTGTGGGGGGGGGAGGGGATTACACTTGGCTTTTATTTATATTTTTTTATCTTGCTTCATATTAATAGAACTATATTGGGCCATCATCAACCAAGATATGGTTTCTTTGAGTTTACTTTATTACCCTGTTCTGTCTTGTTCGGATGAGGTTGCACCATAAACGGTCTGTCATATAAATGTTGAATTTTTTAAAGACAGCTAGTATCAGGGGCGCCTGGGTGGCGCAGTCGGTTAAGCGTCCGACTTCAGCCAGGTCACGATCTCGCGGTCCGTGAGTTCGAGCCCCGCGTCAGGCTCTGGGCTGATGGCTCAGAGCCTGGAGCCTGTTTCCGATTCTGTGTCTCCCTCTCTCTCTGCCCCTCCCCCATTCATGCTCTGTCTCTCTCTGTCCCAAAACTAAATAAACGTTGAAAAAAAAAATTAAAAAAAAAAAAAAAAGACAGCTAGTATCAGTGTATACACTATAAAAGAGGTTTGATCTTCATTTTAGATTTCTTGTCTGTCATTGTAAATAAATCATATTTGTTAATAGACAGTTTGAATTTATTGTTATTGCAAGGTATATACATAGGACATCATACTTCCATAAAACATTCTAAGATAGTTATAAGAATCTTTTAGGGTAGGAGTTAATTTTCATCTTTAAGTTCTTCACTCTTATCAAGGATCTGGCATATACAAGGGTCTGGCATATACAAAGTCAATAGCTATTGAATAAATAAATGAATTGGGGTTAATGTCATATCAACCCTAAAGAATACCATGGGATGAGAAGAAGAAACATATTTTCAAGTGTTTTTATAATTGATAGTTGTCGAAACAGTATTATAAAGTGTGAAATGTGTCAAAGTTCATAATATATGTTTATCATTATTGATTAATTTGGCGATCTGTATTACAAGCTATCAATACCATTTAGTGTATATTATTTTATTCTCTGGTGTCAATTTTATTTTGTGAATTAATTTTGCTTTTCACATAATCATCTGGTTATTTTGCCATTATGTAAACATAGACTTTTTTTTTCCTTTCGCCATCCAAGTTCCCTTTGTTTTCCGGGAGGGGAATGCATAGGACCCCTTCAGAGGAAGAAATGGAAACAGCTGTCCTACACAGTGCTGGAGCCAACTTGGGTCTTTTTAGTCCAGTGATATTCTGGGCAACTCATGCACTAAACTGGAAGACTTTATTGATCTTCATATATCTATTTTTAAGAACAATGCATTACACGTATAAAGTCCTCATTTTATTTTTTCATGGTAAGTTTCATGAAAGCCACCCGAAAATTTACAGTGAGGTGGAGATTACCATCAGAAAAATGTATTTTATTCTCTCTCTATGCCAGACTACTAGAGCTATTTCTCCACAGCAGTTTTCTCTTCTGAATCTGAACAGCAGCAAGGTGAGTAATTATTAGAAGCACAGCAAGTTCCTGGATGCAGCTTGTGTAGTGAAGAGCTTATTCTAAGGCATTCAGTTGCATGTAGAGAGGAAAAGAATTTCCAAAGCAAGCAAATATCTTTGAAGAGTTTAGACCCCTAAATTGATCTCAAAGCAACAAATTTAGCTGCTTATAATTCTTTTTGGAAAGTAACAATATGGGCTGCTCCATATATATGATACAGCAACCATTTTTTTCCAGAAAGATGGCTAGCTACATAAAGACTCAAGTTCCAGATAGAAATAAAACATTTTCCTAGTTATGCACAGGACATTAAACCTAATGTTAATGATTAGAACTTCACTTATGAGTTATAGTCAAGGGAAAATTCATTTAAAAAAAGCATACATCATTTATATACAACTTTTCTGTACCTTTCTTGAAAAGCACTTACTGATTCATTAAGTTTTCTCTTTTTCTTTCTTTCCTGTCCCTAAGTGGCCAGCTCTCAGCTATGCATGTGGAAAGGCAACCTTAAAAAGAAGAGGGCTATGACGAGATTTCTTTCAATGTATAGTATTGTACAAGAAGACCAGAAAATCGGGGTTGCATGAGGACCAAACCTAATTTGCTCTCAAGCATTTAGATTATATAACTATTTATTATAACTACCAATAAGAAACTGGACTCTAAAGGGTACAGTGCTTTCTAAAACATAACTATTTGTGGTCAGGGTGATTTATTTGCTTTCATTTCTTATTTATCTTTCAGATGCTTTAATCACATGGGTGCTTATACTTTTTCCAGGTCAGGAGTTTTAATTGCCATTTATACCTTAGCATTAGCAAATAACTTTATACTGTTTATTTTTGCATGACACATGACCTTCAGGACATGGATGGATGTCTTTCGAATCTATTGAATGCCTGAATAAGATGTACATTTTTCTGTATACATAACTCAAGGAAATAGTTTGATTGAAGAATATTATTACCAAGACTATGAAGAGATATGAAGACAAATATGACATTATATTTCCTTTTTGTCATTAGTCTTTACTTCATAATTTCATTTTCTAATCTATTGCCTCACTCCCCTTTCCTGGGAGTAGGGCTGAAAAATCCAAAAAAGTGATTTGTTTGCACTATAATGTTGAACTTTGGAAGCAGAACTTTAGGGAATAGACTGATGATGAGTCATTCACTGCAATATAAAATATCATATGGAGAGTTAGAATAATGCAAGCGACAGCATTAACTTTCAACTCAAACTATGTTCTAAAATTATTCAGACCAGAACATGAAAAATGCAAAAGAATATTCTAGAAGTCCTGTTCAGTGTCATTGATGCAGAACGTGTTGTGTGTGTGTGTGCATGTCTGTTCTGATAGTATATTTCTATCAATACTAAAAATGCTGCTGGGATTCACTTAACTACTGGATGTCAGTGTTGCTCCACTATTAAAAAATTGAAAAAAAATCCAAAATTCCTTACAAAGGAATATGTTAAAACTTTGCATTTATAAAAAAGGATTAAAGGTTTATTAAAAGAGTTTTTAACTAGTCTCCTTATTTTATTTAGTTTTCTTTTTCTTGCATTAATAAAATTAGTTAAATCCATCTGAGGTTCAAATAATTAATAAGATTTAAAAATATTTTCTCTGTAGGTGTTTTAATTCACATATTAGAAAACACTGAAACTAGATGAGGAGAGATGAAATAATGCCTCTAAATATTTATCTATGAATCTACCTTTGTAGTACATTTCACAACACTGTTTTCTAATTTTTTTTTTTTTTTGGCTGGGAGTGGATTTTAAACTACTCTAAAGAAAACATCTGAGATATGTCATGACAGCTACCATGATCAAATCCACGATCTATGAGATCATGACCTGAGCCAAAGTTGAATGCTCAACCGACTGAGCCACCCAGGTGCCCCTGAAAGTAAATCTTAATACATATGTGTTTTATGTTTTCCAGACAAACATTTTGCTTTTAAATATTATTTTTTACAGTTAAAATTTTTGACCTACTCTATAGGAGTGTTTCTCAATCTTTTTCATTATTGTCTGTGAAAAGAAATTACTACAACACTAACAAAAAAATATTAAACACTTAGGAATTCATAGATTTGAGCTATGGATGGACAAAAATATGTCAATATCTAAGGTTTTTTTTTTTTCACCCTTCTAGGACAGTCTTCCCTGGGCCAATTTCACCTCTATTGAAAATCCCTATGTTACAGTGATAATCACATATCTATTGCCTCATGACAGTTATTTTTTTCTCAAGCTTTACCTTTTAATTTAGAATAAAGATGACTAATTGATTAACACAATTACTCTTATTATTTTTGTTTTCAAAGACTAATCTAGTGCAATAATTAAAAAATAAAATTAGTTATTGATTATTACTTAATGGTTATTTTGCTCACTTCAACAGGCTATTTTCAAATGTTTCGATTTAGCCACCACAAATCTCTCATAAAAAAAACCATACATATATACATACATACATACATACAAATAGAAAAACATTACTAATTTAAAATATAAAATATTTGCTTTGCGGAACGCCTCCTTCCTTTCCAACACCCCCCCTCTTTTCCTTAAATTGTGTGAATGTATGGTCTAAAAGTCACACATAATATATTCTTGTCAATGAATGTATTCAGAGTTGATTTTCCCAGGACTGTAGCCTCCATCTGTGTTCCTATTAGCATTTATTTCCTTTTCTAACACAAGTCATTTCAAGAAAGGGAAATATGTTATATTTTCAAGCAAATGACACTTGTAAATGAAATAAAAATCCTCAGGGATTTTTGACTTCAAAGTGTGTAAAGGCCAAAAGTGGTATTTGGATTACTATATATATGACTACTACATATACAAATGATTTAAAAGCAAATTTATTTAAAAAAGATACCATGTGCTGAATTTGGTTTCATAGAGCAAATCACTTTATATAACTGCCTTCAGGTAAAAATATAGAAGAGTTAATAGTTCTTAACACCTTTCAAATAATTAGCCAACTAAAAATCCATTCTTATCTCTTATCATTAGAGAATTTCCAATCATTAAAGTACTGTGGACATTTTTTTAAAGAAGAAAGTATTTAAAAATAAAACAAGCCCTTAATACTACTTACTATATACCCCTAATGAGTGATTCAGTATATATGTCAGTTGATTTAAGAATGACAGCAGACCCCTGATTTATTCTATTTAGTTACTTCATGAGAATTAATACTATGATTATTCCAAAACATATGCAAATGTAAAGCTATATGAAAACTAAACTGTTAAGCTGTTTATAATTTTATTTGTTTTGGAAATGAGAATTAAAACAGTTAACTCTATATTTTTTCAATTTTTATTTAAATTCTAGTTAGTTAACATATAGTGTAATATTGGTTTCAGAAGTAGAATTCAGTGATTCATCATTTACATAGTGCACTTACCCAGTTCTCGTCACAAGTGCCCTCCTTAATATCCATCACCCAATTAGCCCCTGCCCCCCTCCTCCAGCAACCCTCAGTTTGTTCTCTATACTTAACAGTCTCTTTTCTGGGTTGCATTGGTTTTTTTCCCCTCATATTTATCTGTTTTGTTTCTTAAATTCCACATATTTGTGAAATCAAATAGTATTTGCCTTTCCCTGACTTATTTTTCTTAGCATAGTACACTCCAGCTCCATCCATGTCATTACATATGGCAAGTTTTCATTCTTTTTTTATGGCTGAGTAATATTCCATTATATTAGTGATCTATATATGTATATGTATGTATACATATGTATGTATATATATGTACATACATATGTAAATGTGTATATATATATGTACATGCATATATATACATATGTACATACATATATATACATATATACGTATATATATGTGTGTGTATATATATATATGTTATATATCACTTCTTCTTTATCAATTCATCAGTCAATAGAAGAGCTCTTTCCATAATTTGGTTATTATTGATAATACTGCTATGAACATCAGGGTGCGCGTGCCCCTTTGATTCAGTATTTTTGTATTCTTGGTGTAAGCACCTATAGTGCAGTTGCTGAGTCATAGAAAGTTTTAACTTTTGAGGAACCTCCATGCTGTTTTCAGAGTGGCTGCACCAGTGTGCATTCCCACCAACAGTGCAAGAGGGTTCCCCTTTCTCTAGATCCTTGCCAACACCTGTTGATTCTTGTGTTCATTTTAGCCATTCTGAAAGGTGTGAGGTGATATCTCATTGTGGTTTTGATTTGTATCTCTCTGATGATGAGTGATGTTGAGCATCTTTTCATGTGTTTGTTAGCCATCTGGATGTCTTCTTTGGGAAAGTGTCTATTCATGCCATCTGCCCATTTCTTAACTGGATTATTTGTGGATTTTTGAGGTGTTGAGTTTGGTAAGTTCTTTATGCATTTTGAATACGAACCCTATATCTAATATGTCATTTGCAAATATCGTCTCCCATTCCATTGGTTGCCTTTCAGTTCTGTTGATTGTTTCCCTTGCTGTGCAGTTTTTTTTTTTATCTTGATGAAGTCCCAATAGTTAATTTTTGTTTTTCTATCCCTTGCATCCAGAGATGTGTCTAGTAAGAAGCTGCTCCAGCTGAGATCAAAGAGGTTGCTGTCTGTTCTTCTCTAGGATTTTGATGGTTTTTGTCTCAAATTTAGGTCTTTCATCCATTTTGAATTTATTTTTGTGTATAGGGTAAGAAAGTGGTCCAATTTCATTCTTTTACATGTAGCTGTCCAGTTTTCCAGATGCTATTTGTTGAAGAGACTGTCTTTTTTCCATTAGATAGTCTTTCCTGCTTTGTCAAAAATTAATTGACCATATAGTTGTGGGTCCATTTTTGGGTTTTCTATTCCATTGATCTGTGTGTCTGTTTTCTGCCAAAACCATACTGTTTTGATGACCACAGCTTTGTAATATAGCTTGAAGTCCAGAATTGTGATGCCTCCAGCTTTGCTTTTCTTTTTCAAGATTGCTTTGGCTATTTAGGGTCTTTTGTGGTTCCATACAAATTTTAGGGTTGTTTGTTCTGAAAAATACTGGTGGCATTTTGATAGGGACTGCATTAAATGTGTAGATTGTTTTGGGTTGTATAGACATTTTAACAACATTTTTTTCCCAATCCATGAGGATGAAATGCTTTTCCATTTCTTTGTGGTGTCTTCTTCAATTTCTTTCATAAGCTTTTTATAGTTTTCAGAATACAGATTTTTACCTCTTTGGTTAGGTTTATTCCTGCGTTTTTGGTGCAATGTAAATGGGATCACTTCCTCAATTTCTCTTTCTGCTGCTTCATTGTTGGTGTATAGAAATGCAACAGATTTCTGTGCATTGCTTTTGTGACCCTTGACATTGTTGAATTTGTGTATTAGCTCTAGCACCTTTTGGAGTCTTTCAGGGTTTCTACATAGAGTATCATGTTATCTGCAATAATGAAAGTTTGACTTCTCCCTTGTCAATTTGAATGTCTTTTGTTTTTCCTTTTTGTTGTGTGATTGCTGAGGCTAGGACTTCCAGTACTATGTTAAATAAAAGCGGTGAGAGTGGACATCCCTGTCTTGTTCCTGAACTTAGAGGAAAAGCTCTCAGTTTTTCCCCATTGAGGATGATATTAGCTGTGGGTCTTTCATATATGGACTTTATGATGTTGAAGTATGTTCCTTCTATCCCTACTTTGTTAAGAGTTTTTACCAAGAATGGATGCTGTTTTATGTCAAATGCTTTATCTGCATCTATTGACAGGATCATGAGTCTTTATCCTTTTTTTTTTTTTTTTAATGTGGTGTATCATGTTGATTGGTTTGCAGATATTAAACCACCTTGCAGCCCAGGAATAAATCCCACTTGATCATGGTGAATAATTCTTTTAATGTACTGTTGGATTCAATTTGCTAGTATCTTATTGAGAATTTTTACATCCACTTTCATAAAGGCCTGTAATTCTTCTTTTTAGTGGGGTCTTTGGCTTTGGAATCAAGGTAGTACTGGCCTCATAGAATGAGTTTGGAAATTTTCTTCCATTTCTATTTTTTTGGATCAGTTTGAGAATAGGTATTAAATCTTCTCTAAATGTTTGGTAAAATTCACCTGGGAAGCCATCTGGCCCTGGTCTCTTGTTTGGTGGGAGATTTTTGATTACTGATTCAATTTCTCTTTGGTTTATGGGCCTGTTCAAATATTCTATTTCTCCTTTTCAGTTTTGGTAGTTTATATGCTTCTAGGATTTTATCAATGTCTTCCAGATTTCTCAATTTGTTGGCATATAATTTTTCATAATATTTTCTTTTTATTGTTTGTGTTTCTGTGGTATTGGTTGTAATCTCTCCTCTTTCATTCGTGATTTTATTTATTTGTGTCCTTTCTCTTTTTGTTAAGTCTGGCTAGGGGTTTATCAATTGAAACAGTTAACTCTTCATTGTATATGATAAACAGGTAGTGAAAACATAAATAATTTACCTGAAGACTTGATTAAAAAACAAAGCAGTTTTTAGGGGCACCTGAGTGGCTCAGTTGGTTAAGCGTCCAACTCTTTATTTCAGCTCAGGTCATGATCTCTTGGTTTGTGAGATCAAGCCCTGCATGGGGCTCTGTGCTGACAGTGCAGAGCCTGCTTGGGATTCTCTCTCTCTCTCTCTCTCTCTCTCTCTCTCTCTCTCTCACAAAATAAATAAACATTTAAATATAAAGCAATTTTTAAATAAAATCATCATGTTTAGTTTTGTAGCAAATGTGATTTTTTAATGTGCTTTTTTAAATTGAAATATAGTTGGCAAACAAGTAACATTAATTTCTGGCATACAAAAGAGTGACTTGATAACTCTATACATTATGCTGTATTCATAAATATAGTTACCATCTGTCACCATACAATGCTATTATAATACCACTAACAATACTCCCTGTGCTCTACCTTTCTTCTCTGTGACTTATACATTTTACAACTGGAAGTCTGTATCTCCACCTCCCCTTCGCCCATTTTACCTGACTTCCCACACCCCTCCCCTCTGTACACCATCAGTTTATTCTCTGTTTATTGGTCTATTTCTGTTTTTTTTTTTGTTTGTCTGTTCATTTGTTTTGTTTTTGAGATTCCATATTACCTCATATATTACTTTTCTTTCTTTGATTTATTTCACTTGGCATAATATACTTTAGGTCCATCCATGTTTGCACATGGCAATATTTCATCTTTTTTAAGGCTCAGTAATACTCCATTGTGTGTATGTATACATTTAAACGCATTAGTATATATATGATATATATGGCATATTTTATATATATATATATATATATATATATATATATATATATATATCATATATCAACTTATTCATCTATCAATGGATACTTAGTTTGCTTCTATATCTTGGCCATTATAAATGATGCTGCAATAAACAGGAAATGCATATATATCTTTTTGAATTGGTGCTTTCATTTTCTTAAGTAAATACCCACTAAAGGAATTATTGTATCATACAGTATTTTAATGTTTAATTTTTTAAGGAAGCCCCATTCTATTTTCCACAGTGGCTACATCAATTTCTATTCTCATCAATACTATAGGAAGCCTTTTTTTTTTCTCCAAATCTTCACCAACACTTGTTATTTCTTGTCTTTTTGATATTAGGCATTCTGACAGGTGTAAGGTGATATATATCATTGTGATTTGATTCACATTTTTCCTGATGATTAGTGATGTTGGGTGTCTGTACTCCTTTTTTTACTTACATTACCACCTCATAGGGTAGTAGTTCTTTACCTGTGGTGTGGTGCAAATCTTCAATCCCAAAATAATTGGGTCATTAATAGTCATGCTTGGATTCAATTATTGTAGTTCTTCATTGACCTTAATCACAACACATGGTAACTGTGGCATTATGACTTATAAGAAATATATCTTTGGTCAATCAGATGACCAAAGTATATTTCTCATATATATTTGGTCTTTGTCCACGGTTCCTGCCTCATAACTCCCCAAATCTTCGGAATTTCCCAAGTGATAAGAGCAATGAGAGCATCTTTTCTTATATTTGTCCTCTTATCCTTTTGTTCTGGAAAATGCTTCAAAGCCACAAGGGTGAAATGGGTGTCTTATTATTTATAACAAGACCCTTTACACTACAACTTGGTTTATGTTAATGACTACAACCAAAAAGAGAGGTTTTGGAAAACTTCCAGGTTGGGCAGCCAGAAAGCTTCCACAAGCCACCATACTGGAACCCAAGCCCCATGAGGATAGAGCTCTTTTGTCCAGAACTTCACCCTATGTATCTCTTCATCTGGCTGTTACAACATCCTTTGTAATAAACCAATAGTCTAGTGAATAAACAGGTTTTCTGAGTTCTGAGAACCACTCTAGCAAATTAATCAAACCCAAAGAGGGGGTTGGGGGAACTTCTAATTGATAGCCAGCCAATCAGCAGTACAGCAGTACTACCTGGAATTGCCACTGGCATCTGAAGTGAATGCTGGTTTGGTGGGACTGAGCCCTTTACTCATGAATCTGATGTTTTTCTCGGTAGTGTTAGAATTGGGTGAATTGTGGGATGTAGGATATCGAGCTGGTGTCCTGAGCATTTCTTCATGGGTTGGGAGGAACCCGTCCTCCCACACACACATTGGAATTGAGTCCAAATCCTATTAATTATTACATTGTATTGTATTGTAATGTATTGATACATTATTTAGTAACACTAAGAGATGTCCTAAGAGATGTATTTCAGACACACTTTTTCTTACCTCCATTGTCAAATAGTAATCTAATTTCCTCTTGGTAGTCAGGATCAATCACTCCAACCAATCCAGTACCCCTTTTTGCCTGATTATTCAGAAGGGTGAGGAGCTCAAAGTAGCCAAGTGGCAGTCATGCTTTCCAGTTTAATGGAATTATTGTTGTGTTTCTGGGTGGACGCATTGCTCCTTTTGGAACTTAGATCTCTAGGCCAGCAGAGCATATGGTGTAAGAATAAGAAGCAAAATTTTACTAGTGGGTCTATAGGGGTAACAGTGAGTGGTGCCTTTCCTATTTCCACTTCTTGAATCTTGCACCTCTCAATCGTGGCTATCAGAGAAACAGCATATATTGGATACTGGTTCAGAGGATATGCAGCCTTCTGTCCATGTGTCCTCTGTCTTTAGAGTTTATTCTTTGCTTGGAGTAAACTACTAAAACAATAAAAGTCATTCCCTCCCTTTTCCTACCAAAGATCTTCCTAAAAATATACAGAATTTGTTTTAATTCCCAGCAATTAAACCCCTGTGAGCTAAGATAAAAACTGAAGTTGGAGATTTTTAAATAACTGGTATATAGTAGCTGATGAATCAATAAATATTGCATTGAGACAAGTAGAGTTCCATAAGTTAATTTAGGCATCTGTTAAATGCTAAGGGTTTGGGATATAAACAACCTCCCCTACCCCCAACTCTTTTCTTCCACCAAGAAAAGATTTGTTTTAAAATAGTTCCTCATTTAGGGGTGCTTGGGTGGCTCAGTCGGTTAAGTCTCTGGCTTCAGCTCAGGTCAGGATCTCACAGCTTGAGTTCAAGCTCCACATCGGGCTCTCTATTGTCAGCACAGAGCCTGCTTGGGATCCTCTGTTCCCTTCTGTTTCTGCCCCTCCCCCACTAGCACCTCTCTCTCTCTCTCTCTCAAAAATAAATAAACATTAAAAAATAGTTCCAAATTTAAGTTTACAAAATAGAACTAAATTTGTTAAAAACAATGCAAAATTTAAATAATGCATGATAGGATCAGAATTACTTTGATAATTAAGTAATATACCATATGTAGAACACTTATGACACAGTTTGCACATAGTAGGTGCTCAGTAAGTATAAGTGTTCTGAATCCTTAAATATTTGTTTGAGTGTCTTTTATATTTCAGGAGCTTTGAAGTAAAGGTAAACATGAAAGCCATGACTTATGAATCACAAAGACCACTTCTTATGAAAGAGGAATTTGCAAATAAGCTGAGTGTGAAAAAGCAGAAGAGGGAGAGAAAGAAGGAAGAGAAAAGAAGCAAGTGGAGGATACTGTGAGAGGTTATAGTATGAATTCACATAATTCATGCTAGCCACAAATAAATGTGTGCTAAACAGCTTTTTAATAATAATAATAATAATAATAATAATAATAACAATAAAGCCTTGAGTGTATAGTAGCAGGAATGCTAAATGTAAAGTTAATTATGGATGAAATAGTCAAAAGGGTCAAATTTTGCCGAATAAAGTTCCAAATAACAAAATCATTAGGGAGGAGGGAAGGAAGGTTAATTAAAAGTTATTATCAAAAATCGATTTACCCAAGCATGAAATGGAAACAGTCCACTAATGTAGATAATGAGAAAAAGTATATAATCTCTAATGGTAGCTAAATAAGAGGCAAAGAATGTGATACTTGAAGTCAGGAAATTTAGATTCTCCTTCTATCTCTCTCACTAAATGAAAAATAAACGTTAATTTTTGAGAGAACCTACTTACTGGTATTGTGTTCAGTGAAACTAGAAAATCACAGATCCCCCTCAGACCTTTGCCATCCATCTCCACATGAAATATTCCAGGCAAAGGAAATGAAAATAATGGTGTCTTGCCAAATGTAGACTGGTGGCTGCAGGGGACTGGATCTGACTGCTACGTTAAGCTTTAGATCAAAGCAAGCTCTGTCTAATTGCAACTCCTCTACCCTTCAACCCAATATGTTACTACTTTGAATTAAAGTTCAATTTTATTATAAATGTTATCAACTGTCCCAGTGTTCCAAATATTTATGACATTATTAAGAGAGGGATCTGAGGGTTTTGAAAAAACAGTGTCAGGAACGTTGAAGGAAGCCAAGCAGGCATCAGCAGTGATAGATACTTCAGTGAGTCTGAGGAAGACACTGTGTGAAAAGTTACACTGGGGTTAGTGACACATGTGTTTGCATGAGGTTGACCTAGTCTAATATCTGAGAATTTATAAGGTGAATCTGAAGAGTTCTTACCCATTTTGCATGTTGTCTATTCTTGTATGATTTAATCGAAATATTTTCATGAGTGCCAGAATGCTAATAGCTAGTATGCAAAAATATTTGACAGCACTGACTCATAATTATGTTGGCACCATGATTAAAATGAAATTGTGGCTTATTTTATTTAAATGCGAGTTAAAAAATATCTTTGTAGACACTTGTGAATGGCCATGACTTTATAACCACCTTTCTCAAGAAGCTCGTTCAGCCTCATCAGATTTTTTTTAAAGACTCATGTTTTCCCATCTTTCCTCGTCATGATATTTACATGAACCATTCTCCGTTTGGAATGTTCTCTTTTCTACAACCTATTCATACGTTCAGTCTTTAAAGATCAACTCAAATGTCACTTTCTAAAACAAACAGCAAACAAACAAACAAAACCACATTATGATACAACATTCCAGATTAGGGCTCATTCCCCTGATACACACTCATATATTTGTTTGCAGCAAGATCAAATTAGAATTAAAATTAAAAATCCATAGCTTGTCGTCATCCCAGAGAACAAGCTTCACGAGTTCATAAGTATAGGAACAATGTCCAATTCTCTAATTAACCTGTAGTTCTTTGCATATGTTATCACTTACGGAGACACAGACAAAAAGAAATAAATTCCCATGAATTGGAAGCCTTTTCATTGTAGTTGCATCTCAAGGATATAGCATAATGTCTACCATTTAGTGACTAATATGCAATTGTTGAAGCTATCCATAAATAAACGAGCGTCCCTTTCCACATATTTAACATATTTACTACAGTTGCCTGTAGTAGCATTTGGTAGCTGGTACTTCAATAAACACTGTAGGTGAAGTCCACACACTACAGGAGCTCATAATCCAGCTGAACAAAACATTAAAAAAGTATGTGTGAAACAAAACACGTGATCAAAATAAAAATACACGTAAAGAAAATAAATTATATTTCAGCATGTGTGAGGTTAAAACCTCCTAGTTATTTTGTCTTTGAGCATGATACAGTATTCCAAAGAAGCTATCAAATATCTCTATAGGTGAGTATGCTTAGGTAGAGGGACATGCTGCTCTTGAATCTCTTAGCCTGGAGTCAGGTCAGGAATACCAGCTGTGATAAATTGTAAAGTAAGTATGTACAATTTGACAAGCCAGGCGAGGATTTGCCTATTGGAGTGTTCTAAATCTTTTGTTCTTAGCTTGGTCCCTCGCAATGTTCAAAGGTAGATAAACAGCATGCAAGATCAAGCATGGGGAGTGTAGCAATTGCAGAGTATATATATTTTTTTCACTTTGTGGGTGCATCACTCACAGCATTGTTATTCTGATCATCGATTTGCATTGCATTGTTCTCCCTCATATTTATGGATGCCATTTTCCTCCCTTGAAGTCATGCCTGCCTACTCTATCACTTCCCACCTCAGCAGGTTAATAATACAATATACAGGGGAGTAAACACTGGCTGCATCTACACAGAGATAGTGAATCAGTTGAGTCAGCTCCAGGACTACAACAAGCAATGGATTTTAGATGCAAAGGGAAACACAGCAGCATCGGTATGGCCAGGCCAGGACAAGAAAAAGATTTGAGGACAGGGTTTATCCACAGACAGACTTAAAAGTCAGTGGTCTTTAAAAAAAAAAAAAGGGTTCAGTTTGCAAATGAATCCTAACAACCTTAATTCCTATCATTTCTAGAAGCTCGTTTGGTATTTGAATAAAATGATAAGAATTCACCATAGTCTACACTAAAATTCTTCTTGATGCTATAAGTAAGATAAGTCACAATATTTCTATTACTCCAATTTCAGCACACCGTTTGTTAAATTAAAAAACAAACGCAGTGGGGCGCCTGGGTGGCGCAGTCGGTTAAGCGTCTGACTTCAGCCAGGTCACGATCTCGCGGTCCGGGAGTTCGAGCCCCGCGTCAGGCTCTGGGCTGATGGCTCAGAGCCTGGAGCCTGTTTCCGATTCTGTGTCTCCCTCTCTCTCTGCCCCTCCCCCGTTCATGCTCTGTCTCTCTCTGTCCCCAAAAAATAAATAAACGTTGAAAAAAAAATTTAAAAAATAAATAAATAAAAAGCAAACGCAGTAGAACTGCTTTCCAAGTCCACTAGCATCTCCTCCAATACTCAGAATGTTTCTCTGAGCTTGATGAACATGTAATTCCTATGGGGAAATCGAGAATTCTTACCTCATTAATAAAATTTAGTTTTATTAAAAGCTGTTTACTGCCTTGCTAAATTGCCACCAGCTACTGCCCTTTGGACCCTGAAGTGTCAGCTTTTCTTTTTCACACATGTGCTTTTGATTATTTTCATTCAAAAAGGTCTTCAGTAGGGTTCAAGATCCTTGCCTGTCAGCGACATTAGTCTCACCCTGGGTTTGATGCTTATGATGGAGAAGAGCCTCCAGTACCTTAAGTGTCAAGTACTTGTCCCAAAGTGGATTATATTTATATTCTAAAGAATAAGGATATGGGAGCTCTTCAAAAGGGAAACGAAATGTGTTGTTATATAATAGGGCTTGAATGAACAAGGATTGGGGACCATAATAGATAAAAGAAAGAAATGAGAAGTGAACAGATGGGCATAGGGGAAGGAAAAATAAGATAAAAACAGAGAGGGAGGCAAACCATAAGAGACTTTTAAATACAAAGAACAAACTGAGGGTTGATGGGAGTGGGGCGGGTGACGGGCAAATTAAGGAGGGCATTTTTGGGATGAGCACCGGGCATCATATGTAACAGATGAATCACCAGGTTCTACTCCTGAAGCCAAGACTACACTGTATGTTAACTAACTTGAGAATTTTTTAAAAAGGTTATCTAATAATCAAAATTCCTGAAAAATAATTTAGCTGTCAATACCTGTTTGCCATTTTTAACCTACTTTGTTTTCTACTACTTCATGTCACCTGAATTAGCTTTCCAAAGGAGTTTTCAAAGTTTGGACCTTAACTTAATATACCTGTCCTCTATCAATACCAATATAGCTAGATAAGTAAGGACAAATAGTTATCCAACTCAATATGATCAGCATTTTGAGTTTAGAAATAAAAGTCTTAAATGTTACCTTCCAGGATATTAAAATCTACCCTGAAACTAGCAGAAAGAAAAAATGGGGGAGAGGAGATGCACAAATAATTGTTAAAGGACAAACAAGAAAAGGGAACGTAAGTGTAAAATCAAATTCATGAACTTACATATTGCTGTCATCTCAGGCTTTATTTTTGCCCGAGATTTGACTTTTCATTTGGTTTCTAATTACAAAGCATTCTTAGGTGACAAAACACACAAATAAACAGTTTCAACTACTACCTATACCCTTACAGCTTGATAATCACCAAATCTGTGCATGCAGCATGACTCTCACTCCTAAACTCTCCATTTGTATATCCTACTTATGTAAATGCTCCATTTGGATGGATGGGTTCTAACTGCATGAAAATCTACACACTCAAAAACGAATTTATCATTCCTCATAAACATTCTTCTCTTACTGCATTTTTTTTTTTGGTAAATAAGCACAGAGTCATTCCATACCGTCCCACTTTGCTTCCATGCCATTGTTTTCCTTTTCATTCCATACCTTAAAATTGATTTTAGTTCTTCAATCAATAGTTATTGTGTGGCCGTGCTATGTCAGACAAAGCTGAAAACAAGATGGTAGACTTTAGGCCAGGCATATGCTTTGTAAGAAATTAAAAATATGATAAGAGTTAGGAAAAAGGAAGTAAAGGGCTGTCAGAAAATATGTGGCAAGAATATTTAGCATAGTCTAGGAGATCTATAATCTTTGCCACATAGTCTGTCTCACTTAATGACATATTTCTTATTTTACTGAAGAATAGAAGAAAAATCATTGTTTCTACATCCCCTGCCTTCATCTTGCAACTTTGAAATTTTTTTTGAATATCTATTTATATTTGAGAGAGAGAGAGAGAGAGAGAGAGAGAGAGAGAGAGAGAGAGAGAGAGAATGAGCCGGGGAGGGGCAGAGAGAGGGAGACACAGAATCTGAAGCAGGCTCCAGGTTCTGAGACCTGTCAGCACAGAGCCCGATGCAAGGCTTGAACTCACGAACTGTGAGATCATGACCTAAGCTGAAGTCAGCCACTCAACCGACTGAGCCACCCAGGTGCCCCAAATCATCTTGCAACTTTGTATGAGCCACTCCTGTAGTTACGGTTGATTATACACTTGTATATAAAGCTCCATTCCCTGAAGCCTACTCAAAGAATCTTTTTGGCACTGCTTCCATCTTTCTCGCATCATTATCATTTCTCCACAGGATCATTTCCATCAAGAACCTTCCACCAGTAGCCACGAGAGGGTGACTCAGTGGATGGTCATAGCCTTGACTGGAGAGCAGTACTGTACATACTCCTGCTAGTGTACCAGTGCTGTCTCAAGGGGATGTTATCTCCCGTGTTGGTTTCTGGGAAGGCTCCTGGGGTACCAAGAAGCGAAAGGGGAGATTAATCAACAGAAGCATTGGTGGGCTGGACAGTAGGATAATCCTCTCAATAATGCTTAAATGTGGTTTACCAAAGTCACGAGGTATGCATGTAAGAAGGGTGAGATCTTCAGAGTTCCTAAAGGATCCCATTGATAGTGCATGGGAATGTGGGATCTTTGAAGAATTAAATGGCTTTGGAGGCAGAGCAGGAGAAACTCTGCTGTGACAATCACTAACCTTCTGTTTATTAGGTGATCTGGGAGCCCTGCGGTAAAGAACTGGGTTAATCACTTCACGAGGAGACACTTGGAAGCTCAGGACACGAACTATAGTATCTGAATATTTTGACCACCAGAACCAGGATGATCTTGCCGGTACATGAGTGTGTATCACTACTGCCTGTTTCAATTATTCAGTGCATTAACATATTTACACAAGCTTTTATCTTCTTCCTCTCATACTAGAACATGGTTTCCATAAGACTTTGTAAAATGCTGTATCCTCAGCACCTCAAAGTGTGCCTGATACATAGGTAGATCTTAATATATATTTATTGAAGGAATGAATTGATGAATGCTTCCTTGAGAAATGTCATTTAAAGTTGAGACTTAAAAATTAATTTTAGCCAGGAAAATGAACAAGGGGGCATGACTATTGCTGGAAATGAGGCTACTAAATGTAAAGTTTCCAAAGAAAAACAGATTTGTTCCAGGACTTGGAAGAAATCCATATGTCTGAAGTTTAAATACCATGGGTGAGAGGGGGGTTAACATATTACGGGGAGCATTATAAATCACATGAAAGATATCAGACTTTAGTTTATGGATAAGTGGAAGCCATTACAGGACTGTGATCAGGAAATGGCATGATCAGATATCTACTGAAAATGATCTTTGTGTGTGAAACAGTGTGGAGTGGAACTACAGTGGCACAAAAATTAGCAAAGGAAGAGAAATAGTTCACCTCATGATTTCATGGCTAGGATAGTAGTAATGACAGTGGAGAGAATGAATAGTTTTGACAACGTTTCAGAAATAAAAAAGAGAGAACATAATTAATGGTTGGATGTGGATGTGGTTGAGGAGTATGGAAGTAAATATTTGAACAACTTCATGTGAGGTGGTACAAATTAATTGTCAAAGAAGATACCTAATATTGGATGTGCGTGAAGAAGAAGTTTGACTAAGTTATGGACATTTTGAGGCAGAGATTCCTTTGGCACAGTAGAGTAGTCACGTATGTAACTAGATATTTAGATATATGATGTTTGAGAGAAAACTGAGCTGGAAATTTATATTTGAGACTCGCCAGCACATAGAAGATAAAGTTCTAAGAATGATTAAAATTTCTTATGGGTGGTAAGAAGAATAAGAAGAACCCCAAAGAAGAATAATGCTCAAGAAATGGATGGACACAAGCACATAGGTGACTATAACTTTACAAAATACCAAAGAAATTCAGTAAAGATGGAGTCTATTAATAAATGGTTTGGACAACTACATAGTCATATGGAAAAAGGGAAAAAAAGGAACTATAGATCATACCAAACATCAGAGTAAATCCCAAATGTAAGAAAGAAAGAAAGAAAGAAAGAAAGAAAGAAAGAAAGAAAGAAAGAAAAGAAAAGAAAAGAAAAGAAAAGAAAAGAAAAGAAAAGAAAAGAAAAAAGGAAGGAAGGAAGGAAGGAAGGAAGGAAGGAAGGAAGGAAGGAAGGAAGGAAGGAAGGAAAAAGAAATTGTAGAATTACAAATAACCTTGTTATCTGAATCTAATCCATGCTGAAAAACATGCTGAATGGCACATTTTCAGGTAGAGAGAGCCTATATTCCACTTTATTAAGTGGAAATAATAATAATATAATTGGTCTATCCAAAATCTCCAGCTAATTTACCCAAATGTCAATAAACACTCTAAAACAGTAATAAAACAACACTGCAAGAACATTTGCATAACATAAAGCATTTAAAATATCAATTACCCAATAGCTTAACACTAAATGAATGTATTGGTTGGTATGTTAGTGTTCAGTATGTAGTGATTTTCTATGGTATTCTATACAAATGATGCTTTATTTTCATATTACAATGCATATAAGCTATCATGTAAATAAACCCCATGAAATATTTTGTTTCAAACATGTAAAAAAATCCAAGTAACACTTAACAAAATAAACAAAAAGACAACTTTAAAAATGTGCTGTTTACCACTTGTAGAAGTGCTCAAGTGAGATTTGATGGCAAGAGAAAATCGACAGGCACTGTTGCAGCAATGGTGGGTAAAGGTTAGTGAGAGTTAGAACATCTAAACATTCCTGGAAGGAGGTGTGATCCTACAGGGACAACAGCTGAGACATGACAGCAGTGCATTCCACATTCTCTAATTCTCTTGAGTTTCTTTAATGTTTTTGCTATGGCGCATATACAAATTCATCATAGTGAATTTTCAATTCAGTGAGTTTCGGGTGAAAAATTAAAACCGAAAACTAAGTGCATTAAAAATACAGAAAATTAATGCATGACAAAAATAATACCATAAAGACAGTAAAAATAAAAGTGAAAATAATTGAGAAAAGATATTTGCCACCTATGTCAACCAAATGGTAATGTCCTCAATAGAGAAAGAGCCTTCTATCAATTGTTAAGAACAAGACAAAAAAAACTCAATAGAAAAATAGTAAAAGATACAAACAGTTCATAATAAAAGACATATTTATGTATTTATATATGCACACATATATATATCCTTCTGAGAAATGAAAAGATGTCCCACCTTTCTCATATTAAATAAATACAAATTAAAACTATACTGAGATGACATTCTTCACATATCAAATTGGCTAAAATCCAAATGTTTGCTGGCAAAGCTATGAGAATGCACGTCCGTACATTTTGTTGTTGCTGTAAAACTGTGTGGAAGGGTTTTGGCAATATCTCAAAATTAAAAACACACATACACTTTGACACAGCAATGCCCATTTGAGGAATGTAATTGGGATATGCATATCTAACAAAATATGAAACGATATATGTGCAAAGTTATTTATTGTGGCATTGTTTATACTAGCAAAACATTAGAAGCAACTCACATATCCAGCAAAAAAGACTGATTTATGATATCAGTTCTACACAACGGACTACTATGCCACCTTCAAAAATAACATATACTAATATGAAGAGAACTCCAGTATATATTGCAAACTTAAGAAAGCAAAGTACAGAATAATGTGTATCATATACTAACTTTTGGATAAGTGAGGGGAATAAACAATGTATATGCTATTTTATTTAAAAAGATGAACATATACATGCACACACATCTATAAGAATTATCAATAGTCTAATAAAATTAGGGAAGGAAAGAAATGTGGTGGGAAGACAGCAATGAAAACTAGAGTTTCTATAGTGTTACTTTTAATCATGCATATGCATTTATTATTTTAATCTCATAGACGAAAACAAAAGAAACAGATGAAACTGATTAAATATCAAAACAGTAATATTGTGAAGGGGTTCAGAACAAGTCTCCCTAAAATGTGCCATTTTGGTATGTGGACTATTTTGTGCTAAAGGTAATCAAAACTTGGGATACTCAAGAAAAACTTTTACCCCTTCCTTAAGGTACCTAAAATAAGTTTGATAAGGGGGCCTGCCTCAGAAAGAAAGCTATTACTAAGAGATAGTTCTTTTGTTTTTGTTTTGTTTTTAATTTAATGAGCTATCTGTATGGCAGGGCAAATATCTAATTACCAAACAGCTGTTTTTCCTATCACCTTGTGAATCACCCTCCTTCCCTTTAAACCCTCAGGGCCCTATTCCATTCCCTGTTGAAGATGGGACATAAGCCTCAATTGCTAGGCTTGTCCTTTCATATCATATTTTCATGGAGCCCCCATATGTATATAATTATTATTTTTTCTCTTGTTAATCTGTTTTTTTGTTGTTGTCGTTAATTTATTTATTGGGTCAGGCAAATAATTTGGAAGGGTAGAAGGAAAACTTTCTCTTCCCCCAACAATAGACACAGAAAAATGATTTATTTCAAGAGATATTAGACTACAATATATGGAATGAATTTATTAGTGGAATGCATTCTAAGCAACTCAACTAACTAAATAAATTCCAAACTTACATTATTTTTAAAATAAAGCAAATAAAAATACATAAAATTAAAAATCAAAGACATAAATAAAAATTCTTAAAAATAAATTGAAAAATATAAACCTATGATTTAATAAATGTAAATATTCTTGCTACTTTAGTAATATTGTCTGGAAGTTTTATCACCTCCCATAGTAATAGACATCCTGACAGAGTGTCCTCTCCAATTTTCCTTCCTGTTGAAAGAAACTGGAATATCTTGTAGAAATGGCTAACTCTAGGGGAAGGAAAAGTACATGGTAACTCTAGAACATCTTTTTATGTCAGAAAACCAAAGAAGCCTTTCATTTTTTAAAGTAGTCATGTCAAAAGTATAAGGGAGTCACCTGGAACAGGTTCCCACACTGAAGGTGTGGGAACTGAGAATAAAAAACAATAATAAATGTAGAGTATTGAAGGATATAAATCCACAAAAATTTATGAGTTCACAATAAACTCTGTTTCCTTTGTTCCAATTACTAAAGAGGCTGGGAACACAAAATACTTACTTTTCCTGCCTGCCTACAGTTAGAGGTTTAAGGTGACACCATGAATTATGTAAGTGAAAGAATTTCTTGGGGTAGCTTAGGAAGTTATACTTTACTACTGATATCCACTCTTTATTTATCTTGCCCTGAAACAGAAGATGCCCAGAGATTCAGTAGTCTTGCTACCAGGAAGGCTAGATGAGAAAAATACCAGACATTATTGACTCAAGAAACCCACACTAACACCCATAGCTAGACTCTTACTATATAAGAGAAACAGATTATTATTATCATTGTGAGCTTGACTTTCTGCTGCTTACAGCTAAAACATTCATTGTTCTCTTACATTCAAAGCCTTATCCTAATCATGTATAATATTTTTGTCCCTAGACTGTAACTTGTTGACTGCGACTAGCACTGAGTGAACTCTTAATGCGTACTGAATGAATAAATCAGTGAAATGCTGAACTTTTATACTTGCTCTTACACGATTTCTAATGCTATTTAGGGTAAATTACATTGCATTATTTTATCCTTAAGAATTCTGAAAAGTTCCCCCCTCGCTTTGATTACCACAATAAGGTAATACTGATTAAAATGAAACTTGGTAGGGGCACCTGGCTGGCTCAGTTGGTAGGGCTATCTGACTCCTGATATCAGATTGTGAGTTTGAGCCCCATGTTGGGGGTAGACTTTACTGAAAAAACAAAAACAAAAACAAAAACAAAAACATGTAACTTGGTTCTACTTTACAAACTGGATTGATGTGTTGTTTCATTATATTTTGCCAAACAACTTAAACCATGTATTTTTCTGATAATTTCCACTTACCTTCCTATTGATTCTTATAAATTACTTATTTTTGGAAAAAAAAGGAATTAAATCCTGGGAATAATTTACTTTATGGAAGAACACACATTGTTAAAATGTCTACACTACCCAAAGCAATCTACACATTTATTGCAATCCCTGTCAAAATACCACCAACGTTTTAAACAGAGCTAGAACAAACAACCCAAAATCTGTATGGAGCCACAAAAGACTCCAAATAGTCAAAGCATTCCTGAAAAAGAAAGACAAAACTGGAGGCACCACGATTCTGGCTTTCAAATTGTATTATAAAGCTGTAGCCATCAAGACAGTGTGGTACTGGCACAAAAATAGACACGTAGATCAACATAATAAAATAGAAAACCCAGAAATGGACCCACAAATATATGGCCAACTAATCTTCAACGAAGCAGGAAAGAGTGTGCAATGGAAAAAAAGACAGTCTCTTCAACAAATGGTGTTGGAAAAACTGAAGAGCAGCATGCAGAAGAATGAAACTGGACCACTTTTTTCCACCACGCACAAAAATAAATTCAAAATGGATGAAAGACCTAAATGTGAGACACGAAACCATCAAAGTCCAGGGGAGAACACAGGCAGCTGGGGCAGCTTCTCGCTAGACACATCTCTGGAGGAAACGGAAACAAAAACAAAAATGAACTATTGGGACTTCATCAAGATTAAAAGCTTCTGCACAGTGAAGGAAACAATCAGCAAAACTAAAAGGCAACCAATAGAATGGGAGAAAATATTTGCAAATGACATGTCAGATGAAGGGTTAGTATCCAAAATATATAAAGAACTTATCAAACTCAACCCCCCAGAAACAAATAATCCAGTTAAGAAATGAGCAGAAGACATGAGTGTGTATTAAGCACTTCTCCAAAGAAGGCATTCAGATGGCTAACATGAAAACATACTCGACATCACTCATCATCAGAAAAACACAAATCAAAACCGCAATGAGATAGCTCCTCACACCTGTCAGAATGGCTAAAATGAACAACACAAGAAACAGCAGGTGACAGTGAGGATGCATAGAAAGGGGAACCCATTCACATTGTTGGTGGGAATGCACACTTGTGCAACCACTCTGGAAAACAGTATGGAGGTTCCTCAAAAAGGTAAAGATAGAACTACCATATGATTCAGCAAATGCATTACTAGCTATTTACCCAGTGAATACAAAAATACAGATTTGAAGGGATACATGCCCCTGATGTTCATGGCAGCATTATCAACAATAGCCAAATTATGGAGATAACCCAAATGTCCACCTACTGATGAATGGATAAAGGAGTGGTATATATATATATATATATATATATATATATATATATATATATATATAATGGAATATTACTCATCCATAAAAATTAATGAAATCTTGCCATTTGCAAGGATGTGAATGGAGTTAGAGTATCATGCATGCTAAGTAAAATATGTCAGAGAAAGACAAATAGCATATGATTTCATGCATATGTGGAATTTAAGGAACAAAACAGATCAACATATGGGAGAGGGAAAAGAGAGAGAGAAACAAACCATAAGAGACTCTTAATGATAGAGGACAAACTGAGGTTTG
The DNA here is from genome assembly GCF_018350175.1 of Felis catus. Taxonomy (NCBI): domain Eukaryota; kingdom Metazoa; phylum Chordata; class Mammalia; order Carnivora; family Felidae; genus Felis; species Felis catus. Next base: position 67,008,240 of record NC_058375.1, read on the forward strand.
ATGGAGGGAAGTGGGTGGGGGATGGGCTAGAAGGGTGATGGTTTTAAGGATTTCACTTGTTATGATGAGCACTGGGTGTTGTATGTAAGTGATGAATCACTGAATCCTACTTCTGAAACCAATGTTGCTTTGTATATTAATTAACTAGAATTTAAATAAAAATTTGAAAAGAAAAAAAGAAAAGAAACTTCAGTTGTTTAAGCCAAAAAAAAATTTACTTTATGACCCACAGAGGTGAAATTCATATTAATACTACATAAGATCTGACAAATTTGGCATAGCATAATAACACTTTTTCACTAAAAAAATAAGGTATCAAATATGGAACACCATTAGAAAAGATTGCATATGCTATAGGTCATCCAAAGCATAATAGTGCCAAAAATAAGTATTAAAACCTCACTGGGTCTGAGTGCCTGGGTGTCTCAGTTGGTTGAACATCTGACTCTTGATTTCAGCTCATTTATGATCTAGTGTGGGACAGAGACCCACGTGGGGCTCCATGCTAAGCATGGAACCTGCTTAAGATCCTCTCTCTCTCTCTCTCTCTCTCTCTCTCTCTCTCTCTCCCCTTCTTTCCCACTCACCCTTTCTCTAACAAGAAAAAGAAAAACTGCATTTGATCTATACTTACTAAATTGGAAATGAGGACAATAGATCAACCATATGTATGCATATTAGCAAATTATACATGCACATCTGTGTGTATTAAGTGTGTATTAAGCACAAAGACACCGTAGTGTATTTCAATCATCCCATATATATCATTCTCTGATTCTATATTTCTCAACTTTATGGGAGTTTATCATTTTTTTCTGTTACTAGGATCTAAAATATTAAATCTGGTTTCATTATTGACCTAACAACTGTTTTCTGAGGGAAAATTAAAAAAAAAAAAAGCACTAAGAGCATACTACGAGTGTTTTTCACATGGTAATTCTTTTGTTCTCAAAACTGTAGCATAACTGTTAAAAAATGATGTAGAGTTTTCAAATTGTTTTATTCATTCAACACTTTTGGCAAAGAATATTGAAATGGAAAAACTCTGCCAAGTCTTCATCTGAGATTACTATATAAAAATCTTGTTTCAAAACAATGCTCGGAAAATTCGCAACAAAAATAACATAACCATTTTTAAACTCAATGTGATCTATATAAAGAAAATTATGTCATTCAATCTTCAGATGATCTCTACGTATTTGCTTATTTTTGAGAAACATATGATAAGGTTTTTGTTTAACAGAAAGTCAACTTACTCTTCAATAAGCAAAAATTTCTGACATCTTGAGTAAAAGCAGACTTTTCCAGTTAATTGACAATGTTGAAACCATGGGCATCTTAATTTGAAAACATCCTGAAATTTGTGTAGTCCAAATCTCATTTAAAAGGTAGAGAGGAAGCTACATTGATTTGAGTTTAAGTGGCTCTGAGACTGTCTTTATCTCATTTAAAACCTCTCACTTAGTGGTTCTTTAGATATATTAGCAGAGTTCGTAATACTGGTGGCAAGGTCCTGCTCTAATGCTGGGCTACATAAACAAGATCATGAATGAGAAAAGGACTCCATAAGCCTTCACCAAAATGTTTTCTAACTCTACCATATTATCAATCTATTAAAATATTATTAAGAGCTTAGCTTACTACTTTATACAATTCCTGAAAATGCCAACTTCATAAAAGAAAAGTCAATTTTGGTTATTTAATTTGTCAAAAGTACCATATTTTATTAATTTTAAAAACAAACTAAGAAAAATCGTCATTAGGGGTGCCTGGGTGGCGCAGTCGCTTAAGCGTCCGACTTCAGCCAGGTCACGATCTCGTGGTCCATTTCAAGCCCCGCCTCAGGCTCTGGGCTGATGGCTCAGAGCCTGGAGCCTGTTTCCGATTCTGTGTCTCCCTCTCTCTCTGCCCCTCCCCTGTTCATGCTCTGTCTCTTTCTGTCCCAAAAAAGTAAATAAACGTTGAAAAAAAATTAAAAAAAAAAGAAAAATGGTCATTAAAACTATATTAGAATCTGATGTGCCATTATTTTATTAATTTATTAAGCAAATATCTGTGAAATGCTACTTTGCACAAGGGGCTTTACCATGGAAACAAAATACCCAAAGTCCCTGTACTTGTGGCGCTTATACTCTTTGGGAAGAGACCATCGGTAAACAGACACATAGGGGCGCCTGGGTGGCTCAGTCAGTTAAGCAACCGACTTTGGCTCCAGTCATGATCTCATGGGTGGTGGGTTCAAGCCCCACATAGGGCTCTGTGCTGACAGCTGAGAGCCTGAAGCCTGCTTCAGATTCTGTGTCTCCCTCCCTCTCTGCCCCTCCCCACTTGTACTCTGTCTCTCTCTCTCTCAAAAATAAATAAACTTTATTTTTAAAAAAAATAATAAACAGACATGCAAATAAATCTGTAACATATCTGGTGGTGGTGAGAATTAGAAGAATGAGGAATCAGAGCAATGTGATAGAGAATGATGGGTGAGAGGAGAGGACACTGCTGTAATTAAAGGGGTATTTAGGGTGGACCTCTCTGTTTAGATGACATTGAAACAGACAATTAAACAAAGCAAAGGAACCAGCTATGCAGATAGCTGGGGAATGACTGTTTCAGACCTAGAGAAGAGCATTGCTAAATGTCCTAAGGCAAGAATATTCTTAGTATATTTGAAAATCCTCAAGAGACCAGAGTTGTTGTGCAAGAATAAACTAGGAGAGTGGTAGAACCTGAGACAAAAGATACAGCTTGGGACCACATTAACCAGCACCTTTGAGAACACAGTACAAAGATTAGATTCTTTATTTCTGGTTTGATAAGTCAAAAATTACTTATTTTGAGACAAATACAGCATTCTAAAATCTCAAAACACAAACACTTTTAACAGTTTCTGCCAGAAGCAGATGAAATTACAAAATAGAAAAAAAGTAGAGGATTCCAAAATCAACTACTTTCTCCTTCTCCTTCTCCTCCTCCTCCTTCTCCTCTCCCTTCTCTTTCTCTTCCTCTTCCTTTCCTCCTTCCCCTTCCTCTTCTTCTTCCCCTTCCCCTTCCCCTTCCCCTTCCCCTTCTCCTTCTCCTCACTACATATCTGAAGACTAACTGTATGGTAAACTCTGATGTAGGCAATTTTAGTATAATAATGTTAGTTAATGAAGAAAATTACATTGCAATACACAATTTATTGTTCATGTATCCATTAGTTCATATACATTTGAAAGGGAAAAACCTACCTGCATAGTCCATTCCTACCCAAGGAAACTCCTTAACTATTCTAGAAAATTGCTTTTAGGATTAGGCTCATTTTACTAATTGAGGCAATAGATTTTGAACTCACTAAGGAATCTATAAGCAAAATCTCACAGTAGGTACAGCTGCAGGTGGCAGCGAAGCTTTTCAAATAGCCACTGAATCTGCCAGTGTAGAAGATCTTATGTCATCTGGTAAGTATCCCTAATGGACAGAAATTGCTTTAGGGCAAAAAAAAAATCTCTTTTATGTAGAGATTTAGAAAGAATGCCATTAAATTGTGTGTGTGTGTGTGTGTGTGTGTGTGCGTGTGTGTGTGTGTGTTTTAGTTCTCAAAAAATGGCAGATAGATTTTTTTTCTTGTGAAAGAAGTCTAAAGATGTTTCTTTAAAATAAACTCAAAAACGTTCTCTGATGACTTACGCAGACTGGATCTGTACTGCATTTATAATTACTGAATAATTTATATGTAAAATGACTCAAATAATTGCCCTAATTTAATAGCATGAGATTTGAATGTGTATCACCTAACCTGAGACATTGTGTACCTCACAGTTTCTTCTAAGATGTAAAACATCATCTTCTGACAACTAGAAAGATCAGGCAAAGACAAACAAATGGAGGAAAGCCCGTAAAAGGTTTGCACAGGTAACACAGAGGAATGCTGTGAGGTTGTTGCTTGAAAAGAAAAAGTTTCTTTTCTGACCCCTCATTGACCTTAACTGGTGGGTTGCTGTGTTTGTGAAACAAGGTAGTCCCATAAAGGTCATGCATGCCCCTAGGATTTCTGGAAGACTTTTAAAAATCACACTCCTGAGGATGTTCTGTGAACTTTTCCTTCTGCCCTTTTTTCGAATCACACATTTGAATTATCATGGCCTATTACAGTTATAATACTGCTGGCTTTGTTCCATCTTTTTGATCTTGAACCACATAGAAGTCACTCGTAATGCAAAGATTTGAGAAGAGACAAAGGATTTGGGTCCCCTGCTCTTGCTTTTCTTCACTCTTCCCTCTGCCTCCTTGGGGGTCCATGTTAATACAGGCTCTTCACACAACCAGAAGGGGAAGTTGCTGTTAATTTGTACAAGCTATTGAAGAAACTAGGTCTGTTGAGTGTATCATCATGAAACTATTTTTAATGATGATAGAAACACAAATTATTAATGTGCTTATTAAATGTAAGACATTGGGATACATTTTAGGTAGCTTGCAGTAATAACAGAGTTAAACCACAAAGAAAAATAGTTAGGGATGCCTGGGTGGCTCAGTCGGTTGAGCTTTTGACTCTTAATTTTGGCTCAGAGCATGACCTCATGGAGGTTCATGGGATCAAGCCCTGTATCGGGCTCTGTGCTGACAGCACTGAGCCTGTTTGGGATTCTCTCTCTCTCTCCCTCTCACTCTGGCCTCTGCTCTCAAAATAGATAAATAGACTTTTAAAAAGTTAAAAAATATAGAGTTATGAAAAATATCTGCCTATAGGTAAAAATCACTCCTTTTATCTTTTAAAAGAGAGAAAGAAAAAGTGGAAAAAATGCAATAGGTTTAGTTACCTAATGAAGAAAACTTTAAATAGAAGTGATCAATACTGGGAAGCTCAAGAAGAGAAATGTGTTTACATTCCATATAGGAGATTGGGTTCTCATCTCTGTTGGGCTCTAAGAGTCTGCCAACTTAATTCACTATTGTGGAATGACTTCTGGAGGGGGGAAACGCATTGAATTAATTATTTGTTCATCGAATTTATAAAGATAACCCAGAATATTTTAGTCTCCTGAAAGTGTTTTAAAATTGGAAAACTTGGTGGATTCTAGAAGACATTTGTCATTCCTATTATAAAACTTTAAAAGGAGTTCAGAGTTGGTCCATTAATTTTTATATCAAAAACTGTAGTATCATTCAGCATCCACATAAAAAGAATGTTAGAAGAGACTTCAGGTATATAGCATGAGGCTTAGTAAATAAATTAAAACAGAAAATGGAAAAAAAATAGGTCAATGGGGCTTTGTGTAGAACTTAGAGTAAAATCAATTTTATTATGATTAAAGAAGCATAAGTTAGGGATGAGAAAGGTGATAAGGGAGATAGGATGGTCTGGATAAAGAAAAAGGACTTTAACTATAAACCTACATTCTCTATGAGCAGAAATATTGCCAGCTGGAAACACACAAAAGACATTTTGAATGTTACTGCAATCCAGGTGCTAGTGATTTTCTCTCTAAAAATTCACCCCATATGTGCAATGGTTTATGGTACCTAATACCCAAGGACACTTCTCAAAAAAGGAAGAAATAACACTTATTACCTAAGTTGAATATACTCATTTCAAATAAACCATTCATATTTAACAAAAAGTATGTTTTAAATTCTTTTATTTTTCTTTCTTGAAAAAGACATGAATTTTATGATTATTTTCTTATAATTGTTACAACGTTCTAATTGCACAAAATGCATTCATGATAAACATAGAGCTAAATTCTTAGAGCAAGAGACAACACCTGCCTATTATATGTGCAATGAGCATTTAAGTTAGCAACAGTCTATGATAGTTTTCTAACTCTAGTGTCTGTGAAAATTAAGATTATATTTTGATTCTTTTAATTTTCTTTATTATGGTAATATAATATTCTACCTATAGAGATTATAGATAATATAAATATATGTTATAGAAAATAATATAATGAACCAACCACTCAGGTCAAGGACTAGAACATTTCCACATTTTTGCAGCTACATATGTTCCCTATCCCAGAATTAACTTGCATCCAGAAAGTTATGTTTGACATTCCCTACTTCTTTTGAGAACAATGAAAACCAAATATGAAAGTTAGTTCAGTCTAGTGATTCACCTTCTGTTTATTTCCCATTGATTTCAATGCCCGACATAATTAGCACTGTTTCCAAACCTCTTGTGAAAGAGGGAGATGGATGATAAATAGATAGATGATAGAGAGACAGAGATAGAGATACAGATACAGATAAAGATAGAGATAGAGATAGAGATAGATGATACAGACTTTTTTTTTCCTTGCTAACTATCTGATCCACCTGGGGGAGATGGAGCTCTTGATAGTGAGAAAAGCCCACAGAACATTTATTTGCCCACTTCATGCAGTTAAGAGCCTACAAATATGACCAGGGATTGTACAGAGATAGAGAAATATTATAACACAGCTTCCAAGTCAATTAATGACACCCAAACCCATCTTCTTTTATCTTATTCAGGACACTGATAGACAAGTTATTCCCAGGATTTTCTTACAAACATCATACCAGAGCCAGCAAGTACAAATTGTAAGAAAATTGATTTTCAACGTGAGACCCATAAGATGACACATACTTCTTTTCCTCTGCAGATGATGCAGCCAATCTTTGAGAAGGGTATCAGAAATAGAGTACATTCTATGTAAGAACAATAAGCTCATTCTATTAATTCCATCTGTTTCACATGAGAAAAAAGGTCATTCCTGGGTGTTTCTGGGGAACTTTAGGCCCCAGATAGAGGATTTTCCTAGAGCCTTTTTTCACTGAAAACAAAATGATGCACGATTCCTTGTTTTTTATGTCTTTGACATTCTCCATCTGCCCCCCACCAAAAATATGGACTTGAGGAGAGTTATGCAAGCAGAAGCAAATGAGTCAACATTTAAGCAGAGGCTTTAGAGATTAAAGTAAGGGGGGGGGGATGCCTTGTATGTTGCTTGATCATATAAAGTTCACATTATTTTTTCCAGAGAGTGTATGTGAGGATTATTTTGACCATTTTCTGGTAGATGGAAGTTGTATTTTCTTGTAATAAAAATCAATAACTACAAGGGCACCTGGGTGGCTCAGGCTTTTAAGCATCCAACTCTTGATTTGGGCTCAAGTCATGATCTCACAGTTCATGAGATCAATCTCCACATCAGGCTCTGAGCTAACAGCATGGAGCCTGCTTGGGATTCTCTCTCTTCCTCTGTACCCATCCCCCAGTTATGTGCATGCACATGTGCTCTCTCTCTCTCTCTCTCTCTCTCGCTCTCTCTCTCTCTCAAAATAAATATATAAACATTAAAAGAAGGAGGAGGAGGACGAGGAGGTGGAGGAGGAGGAGGGGGAGGAAGCAGTAGTTGGAGTGCCTGGGTGGCTCGGTCAGTTAAGTGTCTGATTTTGGCTCATGTCATGATCTTGTGGTCTGGGAGTTCGAGCCTCCAGTCAGGCTCTATGCTAACAGCTCTTTGGATTCTGTGTCTCCCTTTCTCTCTGCCCCTCCCTGCTTGTATTCTCATTCTCTCTCTCTGTCTCTCTCAAAAATAAACATTAAAAAAAACAAGGTTGAAATCTCTGATTTCAAAAGTTTAGAGCCATGTAAAACTTCTTTATTAATTATCTTCAAATTTCCCATTAAATGAGAACTACTCTGGCTAAAGTGGAAAGTGGGGGTAGGGACAATTGTTCATATGCTCAGGATACCAGTGTGCTCCTTAGGGTGCCCAAGGAACCCCTAATTTCTGAAGTGTTTTTTTTTTCTGCTATAATAGCCCATGTTCAAATATGTTTGGCCAAAACAAACATACACTGTGGTAGATGTTATACTAGTAAGCCTATTTCAAACCACCTTCAAGGAAGAGTACTTATGCTTCACTCTTCTGCCTTAGTTGCCCTTAAACTAAATTCAAGCAATGAAAGTTAACACTTCCAAACAGAACACCTGATGTTTCCCCCAAGCTCCTCCTCTCCCCTGATTCACGTCTCAGTGAATAGAGCTGCTATCAACTCTGTTTCTAAGGATTACAATCTTGGAGTCCTCCTCTATCCCTCTGTTATTCTCACATTTAACCTCCAAATCGTCAGCAAGGTCAATTGCTGCCATCCTCAGCTTCTCATTCATTTATTTAAACAACAACAACAACAACAACAACAACAACAACAACAACAAAACTACTGGGCAACATTGATGTGCCCATTACAGTTCTAGGTTTTAGCAATAAAGAATGAGTAGAACAAAAACCTTGCCCTCAGGAAGCCTCTATTCTGGTACAAGGAGACAGAAAATTAACAGTAACCAAATCAAACATTCTTATTAATAATGTATCATATGCTAATAAGTTCCATGAAGAAAAGCAAAAGGGGGAAGAGGCTAGAAACTGGCAGGAAGGTGGTAGTGTGCTAGCAGTTCTCTCTGATGAGATAAAAAGAAGTGTAGAGAACTTAATAGAAAGGAGAATCATGCTATTTGGAACATTTGAAGAAAGCTTGTTCCAAGGCTAAATACCACAGATGGTATTCTTGAAAATCCACAAAAGAAGTCAGTGAGTTTGGACCAGAGTGAATGCAAAGGAGCTCAATAGGAGATAAGGAAAAAGGTAAGCCAGTTACATCCATGCAGATTATAAGAATATCTAGGAGAAGAATTTGGTGTTTTGTGCATGTCTTAAACAGTGTGGTTGTCTTGATATGAGTTACTTTTCTAAAGTATCAGTCTGGTTGGTGAGTAAATACAGATTGAAGGCAGGGGGGATGGGGCTTTAAAGCAGTGAGTTAGAAGCAGTTAGATGGTTGTTGAAATAATTCAGTCAAGCAAGGGTGGTGTCTTGAACCAGTGTGGGAGTGACGATGCTGAGAAATGATCAGTTTCTAATCATATATTTAAAAATACATCCCCTATATTGAAAGATTCTTAGTGTGACTCTAATGTCATTTTATCATATTCTTTTCCTTGCTTGATTTGATTCACCCCCAGCGGGCTTCTTGCTGTTCTGAAAATTCTCCAGAGAACATAGCTTCTTCAAGTGATCTTTCGTCTTTCTGGAAAGCTATTCTTCTAGGAAGTCTACCGGCTTACTCTCCTTTGCTCCATTTAGACCCTTTCTCAAACGTCCCCCTGATAAAGACCTTTTTTCTCCATCCCATGTAGAATATCAGCCACCATCATTCTTTATCCCTCATTCTACTTTACCGTCTCAACATAGCACTTAATGTCACTACTTTAAATAAATTACGTATTTATGTTATGTTGTGGCTCTGCCCCATTCCATGACAATTGGTTTTGTTCACCCCTGTCAAAGCCAAATCCAACTTTCTAAAATACTGTGTCATTTCCGCATTTACACACTTGAATCATTCCATATTTCCTGAAGTTCTGATTGTCATGTGGCACTGATAAATATAATGACCACATCCTGCAAAGCATCGCCATCCAATCACTCAATTTCTTCTATCACTCAGTTTTCAAATTTCAAGAAGGGGAAAACAATCTTGCATAAACCTACTTTTTGGCACAGTTAGGCCCTGAGATAATATCCGTCAAGCGTCTGTAGTTCAGTATGCATTTTCTCAGAGCCAGCTCCCTGTTCCCTACCCAATTTGCCTAGATCTCACCTTGCTATTCTAGGCATAATGATGAAAGAGTAAAGCAGATAGATTGACAAGAGCTAAATTATTACAACTGTGCTTGGATTCTGCATGAAGGGGAGTATTGTACACACTCAAAGAGTCAGTATTAAAAAATGTTTGCTCTTTGAGCTTTTATGCTGGGGGATTTGAGGTGCACTTAGCTCAGTAGATTTTGTCCACATAAAGCACTTTTGTTGAAAATCTGCTTTTCTCCTGCTTGTTATTATTAACCAAAGTGCCTGCTTTTGTCAAAACTGTAAAGTTATTGCCATTTCTCTTCCTTCTCTCTATTCCCATTGTATTCCTTTTACCTTCATTTACCTTCCTTCTCTTTTCATAATGAACCCACCTCGCTTCCTGACCACAACCAGCATCAACTCCCATGCCATTATTCTATGCATTTTAGTTCCTGTGAATTAGGCACGAGATAATACAAATAACTGAATTATATTAAGTCATGATGAACTGACAGTGCCCCCTCTCTCCCAGCATGGTCAATTTTGCCTCTTCAAGTCATTTTTTGATCCAGCATTGATTTCAGACAATGGGAAGAATTTAGGTTTTGCCTTGTATCACTTCAACTTAGGGTACATTCTTTAAAAGAGAATTAAAATATTTTTAATGTTTATTTATTTTTGAGAGAGAGGCAGAGCGTGAGTGGGGAAGGGGCAAAGAGAGAGGGAGACAAAGAATCCGAAGCAGGCTGCAGTCTCCAAGCTGTCAGCACAGAGCCCGACGCGGGGCTTGAACCCACGAACAGTGAGATCATGACCTGAGCCGAAGTCAGATGCTTAATCAACTGAGAGACCCAGGTGCCCCAAAAGATAATTTAAAGTCTGCACTGTTCAAAAGAACATTTAGCCCCTGAGCATCTCAAATGTGGCTATTGCAAATGAGGAAATTAATTTTTAATTGCAAATGAGGAAATTAATTTTTAACTGTATATAATTTCAATTTATTTACATTTAAATAAGCACACACGGCTAGTAATTCCTGTAGTGGACAGCCACAATAAGAGATGAGGATTGACCTAGTAAAGTCAGGGAAAGTAATGCATATTTGCAGTCCCTTTCTTCCTAGGAGATGAAATTGGAAGGAGTGAACAGCCTTTCTAATGCCGCACTAGGCTCTTACTTCGAGCTCACAGTGCATTATTGCTAAAGGTAGGAAAGTTTAGGCTAGTGTAAGTCATGTATGCCTGAGAACCTGCAAATATATCCTGTCACAAGGAAACATACAGTTACTTGACAAATGTGTGGTTTTTCCTTTTGATATGGCTTAAATACAATATTCTGCTTTACGATATTTTTTATTTTCCTTTCTATGGCTGTCCTAAGAAACGTTCGATTTGAAACAAATAAACACCCCATTAATTAATTAACTGTTATGTAACTCAGTAGCCGTTTTTATTTATGGCTCTTGTCTATCTTTGCTAATTTTTTTTTCTGGATTGCAACACTAATCCTTTTTCACATATATTCAAAGTCTTGACTTGTTTAACATGATAATAAAAGCCAACAGAAAACAAAAAGTGTGCTTACTCTGCAGCAGATCTAGTCTAAGTGCTCTTAATATAAGTTCCTTCCACCATGAAGTAGATATTACTATCATGCTCATGGCACAGGTTGGAAATAATATGCTCTTTTACCCATAAGCTTACAATTTGAAGACAAATATTTCACCTATTTAAGAAATGTTGTTGTGAGCTCTTCGAACTCTTTAAAGTGTATATCTTTGTTGTTATAAACCTAATTTGACAAAAAAAGCTCGTGCGTATTTTCCTTTTTTTACTGGTTTATTCATTCAACAAAAATTTACTGAGCACTTAATATGGGTCAGGGACTGTTCACAAATAAACTGAAGCTTATCCATATTAAACCCAACATTGAAATAAAAATTAATGACTCTAATTGGAAATTCAATTTTTCTTTATGTAATTATTCACTATCTTTCGTCTCCTATACAAATGATACATTTTTGTCAGAGAAGTGATAGGACAAAGGGATAGTCAACTTCTTTAGAATTTGGTGGGGGGAGGGGGGTTGTGCCTAGTAGTTTTCAAGGCAAGTAGAAGAGATACCTCAGCAATTTCAGCAGAGCTAGTCACACAATTTTTATGAACATCATAAGCATTATTCTAGTTGCTGAATACTGACTTTCCTTTATTGCTTCCTTAATGATTCTATTCATTAATTTGTATTTTCCTTGATTCACTATTTTTGCAATGTGTGTCCATCATACATGGAGGAACCTATAGATAAGACCCTGCCTTTTACATGTTCATTAGGAACAATGAATCTATTAGGAACAATGTGCACATTAGAACCATTTCCGTAGAAACTATTTTTAGACTAAGCCAAAATAAGATGCTTAAACTACTTTTTTTCCCCAGAAATTCATAATGAACACATCACTTTATGATATTGCTACAGTCAAATATTCTAATAGATAACCTCACAGATTTAATCTTCTGAGCCCAATGATCCTCTGTACTCACTACACTAAACTGGAAGAGGATGGATATCACAAGTAAGACTTTAATACTCTGTGGTATTGTTTCTCAAAACTGCTGACTGTAAATATGTGTCCTCTGAGTTTACATTAGGCAATTATCCATGGAAGTCAAATATCCTCTAGTAACTGGGTAAAATTGCCTTTTGATTAAGCACTTTCTAAAAAGGCAGAACAGCAGCAGTCTATTTAATTTTTAAACTATAATTACATTTTGCACCTTGACTCTTTCATTGAATCACTATCAAATGTCTCTCTTTCCTGATACCAGTTTAAAGCGTTTGTATTTTGAGCACTGCTCTTGGGGGTAAAAGATACGGATTTCACTCTCAGGTTTCCCATATGGATGGTTGTAAAATCATTAACAGGACACAGACGATATGTTTTTTTGTATACTTACTATGTGCCAAGCACCCTAATCACTAATTGTCAGGTCTTGTTTTATTTAAATTAGACAAGGTTACAAGAACTGGTATTCAACCTCATACATTTATCTCTTAATTACCAAAAATGTACATTATTCTCCTCCTGCCCTTTTCCCTTGTCCTTGACCTCCTCTTTCCATCAGCATATCTTCTGGCCATCTCTTCAGCACCCCTACTGGAGGTCAAGTCATAAAACACATTTCTTCAAAAAGAAATAAACTCACAAACCAGGTAAAGGATTGAACATGAGCTTCCCTATCAATATTTTACAGACAGTTTGACTATATATTATTGGACTCTAAGTGAATTTATCTATTTAATGGCAACAGAAACACATGAAGAGATCTCCCTCACTCATAAAACGGTCCCTAAAATTTGCTGCCCAATTTAGCAAATAAAAATACAGAATGTCTAGTTAAATTTGAATACTTAACACTAGAAGAAAAATGACTTGCTGTTTATCTGAATTCAAATTAAACTAAACACCTTATATTTTTACCTGGCAACCAGAGGGAGAAGATCTTTCTCACAAAGACTCAAGCAGTCATGATCACGTATTTTAAAGAGAAAAAAAAAAGTCAGTATGACCTTTTGCTGTTAATCAGTGGCAAGGCACTATGTGGCTTTTCACACATCGGTCGAGGTCCTGGTGACATTTTGCATGTCAGGGAGGCATGTGGACACTGTTAGGCACTGGGAGGATCCCAGCACTGAAAACTCCACACGATGTGTTCCGTGTTAGATTCATACTAATAACCAAACTGCAGCCGGTCCCAAGACAGTTCAGACAGCAGGTGACAGAAGAACGCAGGCTTGCAAATATCAGTCAGCATTTATGACCTTCTAATTAGTGTGGTGCCAGGTTTCTACACTGTAAAATCTGTTTTGCATAATACAAAGTATTTTTTAATATTTTAGATAAACGCTTTCTTGAATGAAGTGTATATATTCTTATTTGTGACTCACATATGATCTTCATTATTAGGTTCTCTCATCCAGAGCACTGACTGAGTAGCCAGACCAGCTCCTTTTTTTTTTTTTTTTTTTTTTTTCCTGGATCCTTTGAAGAACTTCCAACTTTTTTTTTCTTGCAATCGGGTCCTTTTTACTGATTGCAAATTTCTAGTGTCTCTTGCCATTCTGAAAACTTTCTGCCTCTGTATAATCTACCTCCTAATTCTTTCCCTATTCCCCAGAAGTTTTATCCTGGGGCAGACACATTTATTCTTCAATGCTTATTCAAGAAGACTTTCCATATCCTTGCCAAAAAGCGAGCCTTTGCCAAATGGAATTCCTGTATGGAGTCCTTTCAAAATCATGTCTTCCAATCAGAGGTGCAGCCAAAGAACTATCCAGGCAGCCACATTAGCTGTCATGCTTTTCAAAGTCGCTGGCAGGTAGCCGAGAGCACAGTCTGCCAAAACCCCCACTTCCATTTTACCCAGAGCACGAGTCTTCAAGGACGTTCTTGCAACTCTCCTAGCCACTTAGAAATGGCTCCGGCGGCTCTGCCAGTTTCCTGACTGAATTCAAGTTCCTGCTGCTTTGAAAGTTTGCTAAAGGGAAACATCTGCTTCTCTATGGGTTTGGTTCAGTTTCCATTAAGGCTGTGAGGGTTTTTTTTTTCTGTCTCTTATGAAATGTTAGCAGTTTCAGCATCCATGTTTTTAGCAGCTTCCCATATTTCAGCCTTTAAATATAAATACATTTGTATTTTATGCAGTTTCGTGGGAGCATTGGAGATTGATCTTTTGAGGCTCAGATCATCAGTGTGATATTAAGTAGAACCTAATCTGTATAACGTATAATGTATCCTCCCTATTGTTTAACTTACTGCTTCTCCCCTCCTCCCATTTGCTTTACACCGTAGACAGTGTTCTATACTCAATCCATACATATACTTATCGGTATTTATCTTAACTAAAGATTTCACTCTCTTTATAACTTTGGGATGAGCCTCCCAAATTCATATAACTCTTTGATCCTTTGCTTTTTCATTTAAAATGTGAGACTTCTGGGACCACTAAATGACCCAGAATAGGCATTCTAATTCCAAAACTCAGAGTCTATTGTGCCGTTTGCATACCCGGTATTGTCTTTTCCAATAATACTTCATTTTTTTTTTCTCTAATACTTCTTTAAAAAGCTTTACTCTAGGGGCGCCTGGGTGGCTCAGTCAGTTAAGTGTCTGACTCTTGATTTCTGCTCAGCTCACGATCTCATGGTTCTTGATCAAGCCCCACTTGGAGCTCTGTGCTGACTGTACAGAGCCTTCTTGGGATTCTCTCTCTCTCTCTCTCTCTCTCTCTCTCTCTCTCTCTCTGTCCCTCCTTCCCTCCCTCTCTCTTCTTCCTTCTCTCTCTCTCCCTCTCTCTGTCTCTCTCTCTTTCTCAAAATAAATTAATTTTAAAAAAGCTTTTATTCCATAAGGCATTAAGTCAGTAAACAGAAATAAGGAAGCATCCATGGAAGATATTTAGAATTGAAAATATGGGCTTTAGAAACTACCTATTATTATTGCCATTAAACGTCTATTGGCATTAAATATCTATTTTTTAACAAAACTTTTACAATTATTAATTAGCTGGGTGTATTGAAAAGCCTGTAAGCATTAGGTCAAACCTAAGTTTAATGCTCTACTGAGTCACCTGATTTCCTCACCCATCCCACTTCTTTAATAACTATTATATGCCAATAATTATATCCACATCTCTATTGGGCACTTCTACTAAAACGTTTCATAGGCAACTTGAACTAAATGCCTTAAGATATGTGTAAAACCTCACTCATCATTTTCTTCCCTAATTCTCTCTATTCCCTTTCCTGTCACTCGAAATGGTACTGCTATCCCAGAAGTAATACGTGTCAGATGCCCACATCATCCTTGACTTCTCTTTTCCGCTCACCTCCAGCATCTAAAGAATCACCAAATCCTATCAATTGTGCCTTTTCAGCCTCCCATCAATCTTTTTATTTCCATCCTATAACTGTCTGATCTGTGCCCTGCTCTCTCACTGTCAGCCCTTTAACCCCCCTCAGCCCCTCAGTCCGTGTCTGCTCCAGACTCAAGCCAGCAGCCAGAATGTGGCTTCTATAACATAAATATTAGCATGACACTCTTCTAAATTTTAAATCTAACGTCCTTAGTTTAGTTGAAAAGACTTTTATAATCTGGCTGCTGTTTATCTCTTCCACCTCATAAATTGTCACTCTGACTTCTTTGTCCCAGATATATTGAGCTACTCACTGGTCTGAGGTCTTTCTTCTTCTGGCTTTCCTAACACGCTGTTCCCTGGAGTAGTGTCATTCCATACATATACAGGACTAGTTCCCATTCACATATACCTTCTCCATCCTGCTTTGTACTCCAGGGGCTAATTTTGAGAGCTACAACTGTATCTTACACTCTCTGGCTTCTAGTAGAGTTCTGCCAACAGGAAGCACAGACAAAAGGATGGAGGGAGGAAAATGAAGTTGGAATATGGCTTCCCTGGTCTCCCTCTCTGCAGCATTCCCATGGGTCTGCTCCCTCCCTTGACCTCCAGTGAACTAAGGTCATGGTTCCTGTAAAGCAGCACTCTGTACCCAGTCTGTCTGTCTGCAGATTCCGGTAACCTCTCCCTCACTTTTCCCTTTCTGGCCTAGCAGAGTGCCCTGCACTCTCTCTCATGGTGTCCCTAGATCTTACCCAGGACTTTGAAACTGTCCATTGATTAAACTTTGCCCAAATTATCTAATTGTAATGTTCCATCTGTCTTTTTCAGGAAACTGCTTCATACAGAGATCCTGATATCTGTATTTGGACGCCCTAGTCTGGAGTTCAGAGGAAATGTTAGAGCCAAAGATAGAAATTTGGGAATTGTTTTTTTGTTTGTTTGTTTGTTTTTTTAATTTTTTTTCCACGTTTTTATTTATTTTTGGGACAGAGAGAGACAGAGCATGAACGGGGGAGGGGCAGAGAGAGAGGGAGACATAGAATGGGAAACAGGCTCCAGGCTCTGAGCCATCAGCCCAGAGCCCGACGTGGGGCTCGAACTCACGGACCGCGAGATCGTGACCTGGCTGAAGTCGGACGCTTAACCGACTGCGCCACCCAGGCGCCCCGGGAATTGTTGATAGTATAAAAAGGCAAAGCTGGGGTGCCTGGGTGGCTCAGTCGGTTAAACGTCCGACTTCGGCTCAGGTCATGATCCCGCGGTTCGTGAGTTCAAGCCCCTCATCGGGCTCTGTGCTGACAGCTCAGAGCCTGGAGTCTGTTTCAGATTCTGTGTCTCCCTCTCTCTCTCTGACCCTCCCCTGTTCGTGCTCTGTCTCTCTCTGTCTCAAAAATAAATAAACGTTAAAAAAATTTTTTTAAAAGGCAAAGCAGATTTAATGTCACGGGATTGGATGTGTTTCCTATGGGAGAAAAGTGTAGATAACAAAGAATAGTTTCCCAAGACTTAGCTCTGAATCATTCCAATGTTAGAATATGTAATAGAGAGTAGTCTGGAAGGGGATGAGAATTGTGCCACAAACTAAAAAGAAGTGAAGTAGGTGAAAGTCACCAAGACAATCACACAAGATGCCAAGAGAAGCTTCTCTGACAATACTCTCTGCCCAATTTATCTCTTAGATATCTGTCTTTTAGATATCTCCCTGAGTACCTTATGTTGGTCTACATCTTCCCCAAGCCTGTACATTTCATGAATGGTAGGACCCACAGGAATAGCCAACAGTCCTGTGGATAATTGTATAAGCCAAGACACATAAGCAAGACACAAAAGCACACATTGACAACACTTTGGGTAACTGCTTGAAGAAAATCACGTGTTGCACCTATGCATGTGGCGCGCGCGCACACACACACACACACACACACACACACACACACACATCTTGACCAAGGGGAGAAAACCAATAATGGGATTAAATAACATTTAGAAACATTTCCTAAAGGAAGGATGAACTGCAGATACACCTAGCCCACTATTGTTTAACATGGTGCAGAGCGGCTTACCTCATTTGCTTACATTGCTTAAACTCTGCCATTTACCATAACATCGTTGCTATTCTGCTGCATAATTTAAATATTTTATCCACTGAACTTCAGAGATTTCTGTAATAATTTTTCTATAAGGTGACTGCCCCTCCAACAAAATATTAAAAAACAAAAACAAAAACAAAACAACAAAATTCAACAAAACTTTGAAACTATTGTTTTTCCAAGGTATCAAATTCAAGACCACTTTTTTCAGGCCAGGTTATCCATTATTATTTGGGGTTTTATTTTGCTATAAAATCTGTGATACACAGACACTCGCAAGCATTCAGAAGTTTGCAAGCATGATTGTTGAATGGGTTAATGGACTGTTCTCTATTACAACTATCACTGAAACAGTCACAGAAGAGAAAGGGAGATTCAGTGAATACTTCATTTGTGATTTGTTGGGAAGCATAGACTAATGAAAAACTAGCAGGCCAATTAGAAAATAAACTAGACATTCAATTGAAAGATACTCAGTAAATTGTGATTAGGACAGTGAGAGATGAAACAATAAGTTCATAATTAATGGGATAAAAGATGGTATTTATAATCCTGACTGCACTCTCAGGTTGTGTATCCTGCTCATGACAAGCCATTTGTTTGCTTTTTTCTCCAGAGTTATTTGATGCATTTGTGAGCTTGAGTTATGAGCAAAGGGCTGCGATGCAGACGTAAAAAGAGAAGGCAGAAAAAGTGGAGCTCAGAAGATATCAGAAGGCTTTGCTCCACTTGGGGTAACTTTTCTTCAACTCAAGAATCTTTAATAAATCACACAGAATTTTTAAAGTGCATAGTATGAGTGGGCTTTTGCCTTGGTATATGTATATAAACCTATGAAGGAGAAGAGTTTTACATTCAGAGTGGAATAAAAAGTTTTAATGGCAATTCAGTTGATGGAAACCATGAAGGCCTAAGCCCCCAGGAATTCTTAAAGGTCATGGGATATGATTTTAAATTTCACAGGAGATGCTATTGGCAAGTTAGGATCAGTGCTCATGCCAAGTCTATGAGATTTCTTACTGACAAGTAAACCCTAGCAGGCAACAAGGTTATACAAAAATAAGTGAAAGTTCTTGGGCTGTTGAAAATGTTAGGAAGGGATAACAGCTTCCTATAAATATTAAAATGATTGGCAGTTGCAATTTGGTTAACTCAGATCTGCAATGAGCCTTCTCTTACATAGAGTAGTGGTTGAGAACATACATGTTGGGGTCAGATCCCCACTTTCAGCACTTACTAGTCATGCATGAAATTTGAGGTATGTTTTGAAATCTGCTGTTTCAATCTCCTCATATTTGCAATGGAAATGATAATATCTACCTTCTAGAATTGATAAAAAGGTTAAAATTATTGTATATAAATACCTACGTTTGTGTCAGCTTCATAGTAAACCCATATTAAATAAGAGCTATTATTGATGGTGATAAAAGCAATTTAAATAGCACATTAGCTATATAACCTATACATTATTAGGAAAGGAAATAAGCAAAAATAGGAAAATATTTTTTTAAGAAGTAAGAAGGGCTGATGTAATTTCAGTGGATGAAAGTTTAAGAATCCAGATCACATCTTCATATAAAGATGTTTACCAGAGTCAAAATTATCCCTAAATTGGGAAATCATGTGTTTCATCTCAGTTAATATTTTGTGAGACAGCAGTGATGCTCAACCATGACGGCACATTAAAATGATCTGGGGATATTGCAAAAATAGACTTACTAAATAAGATCATCTAGAGCTGACGGCTGTGCACGTCTAATGTAATGTACAACCAGAGAAACAATGTTGCTGAGCTAATTCCTGCACTGAGGGTGGTTGTAGACCAGATAATCATTAATCTTCCCATGTTGGATAATAAATATGATTCTGGCATTATTGGTCATGATGGCAATGCTTTTTTTCAACCTCTTTGCCTTGCTCTTCGTCTTGTTGTTTGTATGGATATTAGGGTACTTCTAGAACTACCCTTTGCTTGAAGAGATAAAGAATTATGGCAAAAAAAATGTGTTGCTTTAACCTTAGATTTTCAGCCCTACCCACTTAAAACCAACAATTTAAAAGGTTGATTTGTTTTATTAGTCTCCTGACTGTGAATGAGTTTTGTAGGACACGATAATTTTCTGAAATAATTACTTCCAGAATAAGTTCCTCCAATTTATTTTTAAATTAAGAAACATAGAATCATGGCATTCAGAATATATGCCCTGATTGATTACTAGAATGTGCCATATGCATTGTCTAAGATCTAATCAGCATATTGTTGAGAAAGATTTCATACATATTTTAAATTTTCGTATTTTTGCTGCATTTCAGTGCCACAAATTGTATTTTTCATTCAATGACTGTCCTATCAAACCTAATACATATTTGTAAATCTTAATTCAAACTCAATGGGTATGGATCCATACAAGCTTAAACTGCAATTTCGCACAACTGTAGTTTTAAATTACAAATCATGAATGCATTTAATGTGCTCTGCTGTCTGGAAAGTGGCTGAGAGAGCTACGTGGATAAAAGGTGGCACAAAACACCATAGGGCAAGGAGAAAACATTTGCTTTCTTTCTGCTACTCACTAATAATTCCTCTTAATTCTACTTTCTGTAGTCCACTACATGACATGACACCATCCTCTTCTAAAGATAGGA
Source organism: Felis catus (assembly GCF_018350175.1). Taxonomy (NCBI): domain Eukaryota; kingdom Metazoa; phylum Chordata; class Mammalia; order Carnivora; family Felidae; genus Felis; species Felis catus. The sequence continues at coordinate 67,028,469 of NC_058375.1, forward strand.
TTTTTCACCTTCTGATGTTTATGCTCGAAATCAAAGAATTTTATGCATATTCCAAACGTGTCCTGCTCTTAGGGAGATTGACCTCTGACAAATGCAGTTATAATATTATATCATTAAAATTTTGTGCCATCTTGATAATGGATTGCTTAGAGCTTGCCAGCACATCAGTATAGAAGATCACCCATGTGTTTTTTGCTGAGAATACATCATTTATTCCAGAAGGGCCACTCAGTAGGTAAAAAAGCATTTCCTCTAATGACCAGTTTATCCACATTTGATTCCATTTTATCCCCAGTGCCAGTCCTCTAAAATTATGTGGCTCTCTTTTTTTTCTCAAACATTGATTTTGCATGCCATCCCAACCTCAAGAACCTGCAAAGACTCCCCATTGCCTTAACAAAGACAAAATAACTCCCTGAAATGTGCTTCAAAGTCTTGCACGCTCTTTCTGAAGACAGTCCCTCCTCACTCATGCCGTTCATCTTCACATTCTGTCTCCTTGCATTTATGCCGGGGCATCCTCGGCTCTCTGAATTTGCTCCTGATTTTCAGTCATTCTTAAGTGTATTTTGTTCCTTCTCTACTATTTTATGAAAACCCCTGTCAACTCCTCCTATTTAGAAAGGAAAATTTCCTTGATCCGTGGCCGAGTAAGATTTTGCTTCTTTCTCTTCACCCCCACTCGTGTCACTTGAAGCTGCTGAATATTCCATTTTACTTGCCTCAGCTAACTGTATTTCCTCGTCCTCCATATGTTTTAAAGTTCTTAAAGATAAGGATCAGGTTCTGTTTATCTTTTTATCTGTAGTAACTAGCACGAAGTCTTGTTCAAAAATAATGCTGAGGGTGCCTGGGTGACTCAGTCAGTTGAGCTTCTGACTTCCCCTCAGGTCATCATTTCTAGGCTCATGAGTTCAAGTCCCGCATTGGGCTCTCTGCTGTCAGCGTAGAGCCCGCTTCTGATCCTCTGTCCCCCTCTCTCTGCCCCTCCCTGCTTGCATGTGCACGCATGCCCTCTCCCTCCCTCTCTCAAAAATAAATTTTAAAAAATATGTAAAGTAAAAAAAAATGAACAAGTAAGAGATTATTCCCGTTATGTCCTTTTGGAACTGCTACAGTTTGCTTGAAACTGACATGCTAAATGAAAGCTTGCTAATATGTCATCCACGAGTGTATGTGTGCAAGCGAAGATATTACACTGAGTCCACTATCTATAATTCTTCATATTATTGCATGATCTGTGGTCCTTGAAATACTCAGTAATCTAAGACTTCTGAGAAGTTTCCAGGAAATATTAGCAAGAGATTTAATTTTTATTTGATATGGTACTTTTTGAAAATGATGTTTGAATTATTTTCAAGATTAGGTGTCTGCTTTCATATAATTATTTTGATAAAATAATATGGCATTTAATTATTATAGACATGGATAACTTTGTCAAATTTAACAGATCCCTGGTTTTCTATTAATGTTTAACAGAAAACATTATTACACAGTAGAAGAAAATGCTTATTGACTCTTGTTCTTTAAGTTATCAGATTTAAACAGACACACATTAGAGAATTCATTCCATTGCACTTATAAAGAAACCGTTATAACTCTACTCTCTAAATATCGTGGAAAATTGAAGTAACAAAGATGAATCAAGAGAAACATATAAACTTTGCTGCAACAAATTAAAGAGCTGCTTTTTTATATTATATTTGTGGATATTTGATTAGTAACTCTGGTGTTTGATATTCAGTCCTGTTGCTTGTGAACAGTTTCAAACCACAAACATATTTTATTATTTTATTTATTTGTCTTTCCTTTAATATAAATGGTGAAAAGGGATTAACCTTTCATGAGTGAGGACTATGTATCAGCTTCTCTGCCCAGAAAACTATAAACACAATTCTTTCAAAGTTGGTATTGTTTTAGATTTGTACATAGGAGAAAAACAGTTATAATTTCCTCTTTTCATCCTTCAAAATATTTTTAGGCCCTGTTGTACAATCTATTCCCTACAACCATCCCACAATGCTCCATAGAAATAAGAAAGCCCTATAGCTGATGTGTGGAGGCAGAAGGCAAAGAATCAACAGGAAAATATGAAACAAAGTGAAAAATTATAGAGATGATAAGCTCAGGGAAAATATAAATAGAAGATAGGATATTTATATTTTTTTCATTATTCTATCTTTAGTGTGATTCCTTTACAGAAGAACATAAAGAGATTTATAAATATCAAATGTATGTGGACTATTTGACAGATGTGGTCTTAGACCTGCACTGAACTCTGTAGAGTTATATTTCACTAAAATCTATGTGTAGTTCTCAGGGAACAACAACATGAGGAGCCTAATAGTAAGAAAATTGCTGTAACTGCCTACCTAAAGGACATAAGCTTTATCCCCAAATGGACACCTTAGTATTTAATAACTTATGGAATTTCTAAAGATTATAGACTATTATGTTTTTTTGGATCCTGTACCTGTTTTGTCAAATGCAATAATTTTATGGGAAAACTGGTCTCTGAAAATAGCCTAGACATAATATTATCATTTAAATAGATAAATTGGTGTAAGGGCACACTAACACACAACTTAAAGCAACGGGAGACATAAATACTGACTAGCAAATAGACCACACTGCTATATGGCAATTGAAAAAAAAAATTTAAAACAGACATTGATACAAGTGATTTAAAAATATATTATTTGGTGTAAGTAAATGTTGAGTTTGCATATGTCATTAGTCCTGACTTATCAATATATGTCTACTTATATTTTTATCTACTCATAGCATATTTGACATAATAATATATAATTATGTTGAAACTTTGTCATATTGCAATAAAAAAATCCACCATTTGTTCCACTATGAAAACATTGCTAAAGGTCCATAAAATTACCACAAAATTTTACCACAAAATACCCAACATATTTCAAAACTATCAGGAAGGTTTGGATCTTATTTTCACTAACTAGAAATTAGAATTCCTAGTTGAAGTAATATAATCTAATCTAGCTGTTCTAAGTGTAAAAGTATTTTTCTTAAATATTTATTTATGTACGTACGTATGTATGTATGTATGTATGTATTTAGAGAGAACATGTTCTAGCAAGGAGAGGAACAGAGAGAGAGGGAGAGAGAATCCCAAGCAGACTCTGTGCTATCAGCACATGAGATGATGACTTAAGCCAAAATCAAGGGTCCCCCACTCAATCAGCTGAGCCACCCAAGCGCCCCTCAAAAAAGTAAGTTTTGAAGGTGATGTCACAAAATTGAAAAAAGCAGAAACAAAAGACAATCTACCAGAAGTTCCTGCTCAACAAGTAATCTGGCCAAGATGTTGCCACATGGCAACATGTTCCTTAAACTCTCTTTATCTTTGCATCACTCACTGGAGATGCAAATTCTAAAGTGTAAGAATCCATATGACTAAGCTGAGGTCACAAGCCTATCCTTAGGTGTCAAAGGATGGAACAGGGATGAGTTGTTCTTTCTGCTTCTATGACAGTAGGCGGATGACTTCCTTCCACAAAACTAGGCTACCAACCATGAGGATTCATCAAAGTAGGAATTACAGTCATAAATGTCAGCCAGAAGGGCTGTTGGAAACATTTTCTTATTGTTGAGGTGATGTAAAGGCAACCACAATACTGGAGAAAGAAGGGGTCTGTGGGAGAAAAACAGTAGTGAAAGGAAGAGTATTCACATTGTATCATCATCATCATCATCATCATCATCATCATCATTATCATCATTATTTTTAGAGAGAGAGAATAGGGGAGAGGAGCCAAGGGAGAGGGAGAGAGAGAGAATCCTAAGCAGGCACCATGCTCACCACAGAGCCAGATGCGGGCCTTGATCTCATGACCCTGAGGTCATGACACAAGTGGAGGTTATGAGTAAGACGCTCAATCGACTGAGCCACCCAGGCACCTTGAGTATTCACATTTTAACAAAAATAGACATTAGCTCAATTTTAAAGGGAATGTTCCAGTGGGTGTGGCAGGGAGGAAGGAGGTGCAACTTAAAGGTTAATCAAATGAAGACTGGGGTAAGGAACAGATGACCTGGTGCATATGTAAATAACTGAAAAACACGAACTATTACTAGCAAAGTCAGAGGAATCTAAAATCTAGGGCACAGTTTTTATGAGTACATATAAATGAGAATGTAAATGAGAAACGGATAGTGGCGTAGAGTATACATTTTTATTGCTTTCATTTTTAATGACAAACAGTGTTAGAACACTGACAATTTCTAATGGCATCAATTTTTTTTTGAAGAATTGGCATAGAGAATGATTTGTACTAGTATCAACCATATGCTGATTCTTGAAGTTTTAATATTTATAGAGCCTTCGACTGCACTTGGCCTTCATTTCTCAGGGCTTCTACAATGCTTTGTTTATTCTCTGTTATAAATCATTACATTATTTTAGGGCTACTTAATATGCCTCTTTTCTAATGTGTAAATTCCTTGAGGGCGAAGAATCAAATTTATGCAATGTGATATCACAGCAACTAGCACACAGGCTAAGATTTAGATGGGTGTGCAGTAGTTATTAGATGAATTAATAAGATGTATATGAAAAGTGGTGAGGTGAATATTCCCTGCATCCACTTGTTCATCAGTTCCTAGCCTCAAAAGTTTGACACATTCTAACTGGGATAATAAAGTTTCCAACAGGGAATATTAACAAATAATCCAAAGCTATTTTTTTGTTGTTTAAACCTCTTAATACAGTTCAACACATAATTCTTTTGTCTCTTATATATAATGCATGGTTCCAAGTAACAGAAATACACATATTCAAAAAATGTTTTCCTTCCCTTACAAAGTCTATAGTCTAATCTGAGTGCACCTTTATCATATTCTGAGCTCCAGCCCAGATTAACTGACCATGGATGTCTATAGACACAGCATGAGAATCTGCTTTAAATAAGCCCATCTGATTCTTACGTATATTAAATCTTGAGAATCAGAATCTTAGTACAAAGTAGACAATTATGACGAAAACAATCAGCAATCTTCAAATGGAGATGGGTGAGAAGGTCCTTAGAGAAAGAGAGTACAAGATGCATCCAGGGACTTTTATGAATGTGTAGAGATTCTTAAATGTGTATGAACAGAAATATTGAAGATGGTATACACTTTCTATGGGCAGGTAACCAAAGTCAAGCTGGTTTCTATAGAATTTTACACACACACACACACACACACACACACACACACACACACATATGTATATATACACATACATATATATATTAAATATATATCATTTGAAATTTGGATAATTCATCACAACTACCATAATTTGCAATATGTATTCAGAAAAGCTCCTGTATCGAAACAAGAAAGCTGACACGTCTCCATCGTGGGGAACTGTCAGCAGGGGAGAGGAGCTATTTGCAGCAAAACCTGTCTTTTGTTTCTATGTCAGAGAGAAAAGCAGATTGATATTACATCAATTATTTTATTTCAAATAAGAAGGAGAAACAAAATCTTCACGATGGAATAACAGTCTATGATTAAAATACACTTATGTGAAATAGCAGGTTGATGCCAGAATCTTACCAGATATTGGCAATTTTTTATAAAATGGGCCCAATTGTACTGCTTGGAAAGAGTTTACCAATTATGTTTCATTGTGAATGAAAAACAGGTATGAATCTTAATATTTCAATCCTCTATATGTTAAATGTCCTTAAAAATAAGAAAGTACTTTTATAGTTATACTCTGGGATTTTCAGGATAATCGCATATTTTCAAAATTTTGACCAAATGTATATCATTTGAAAGGTGGTTTAAGAGTCAACAAATGGGATCCTGGGAAGATGGTGGCATAGGAGGACGTTGGGCTCACCATGCGTCCTGCTGATCACTTAGATTCCACCTACACCTGCCTAAATAACCCAGAAAACCGCCAGAAGACTAGCAGAACGGACTCTCCAGAGCCAAGCACACACAAGAGGCCCAAAGAAGAGGGTAGGAAGGGCGGCAAGGCGGTGCGCGCTACACGGACTGGCGGGAGGGAGTCAGGGTGGAGGGGCGGCCTGCTGGCCAAGCAGAACCTCCAAGTCTGGCTGGCAAAAGCGGAGGGGCCGGACAGAGTGTGTTCCGACACCAAGCAGGACTTGACATCTGGAAGGTTATAAGCTAACAGCTCTGCTCGGAGAACGGGAGGGCTGGAGGACAATGGGAGGGAGAGTTGCTGAGCCCCGGAAGACAGAGCTCAGCTTGGCGAGGAACAAAGGTGCTCACCAGCACCATCTTACTTGCCCATCCCCCAACCAAAATCCCAAAGGGAACCAGTTCCTGCCAGGGAACTTGCTTGCACCGCGCAAACACCCAACGCTGTGCTTCTGCGGATCCATCCCTCCGGAGGGTCTGACTTCCTCCCACTGCCGAGGGCCCCTCCCGAAGCAGATTTCTGAAGAAAAAGCGAGCTGAGCCTACCCCTCCCGTCCCTGTGCACCTTGCCGATCCACCCCAGGTAATATGCCAGATCCCCAGCACCACAAGCCTGGCAGTGTGCAAGTAGCCCAGACGGGCCACGCCACCCCACAGTGAATCCTGCCCCTAGGAGAGGGGAAGAGAAGGCACACACCAGTCTGATTGTGGCCCCAGCGATGGGCTGGGGGCAGACATCAGGTCTGACTGCGGTCCCGCCCACCAACGCAAGTTATTCAAGACAGCACAGGGGAAGTACCCCAGAGTACCACACCACTCCAAGGACTATCCAAAATGACGAAACGGAAGAATTCCCCTTAGAAAAATGTCCAGGAAATAACAACAGCTAACGAACTGATCAAAAATGATTTAAACAATATAACAGAAAGTGAATTTAGAATAATAGTCATAAAATTAATCGTTGGGCTTGAAAACAGTAGAAAGGACAGGAGAGAATCTCTTGCTACAAAGATCAAGGGACTAAGGAACAGCCAGGAGGAGCTAAAAAATGCTATCAATGAACTGCAAAATAAAATGGAGACAACTACGGCTCGGATTGAAGAGGGAGAGGAGAGAATAGGTGAACTAGAAGATAAAATTATGGAAAAAGAAGCTGAGAAAAAGAGAGATAAAAAAAATCCAGGAGTATGAGGGGAAAATTAGAGAACTAAGTGATACACTAAAGAGAAATAATATATGCATAATTGGTATTCCAGAGGAGGAAGAGAGAGGGAAAGGTGCTGAAGGTGTACTTGAAGAAATAATAGCTGAGAACTTCCCGGATCTGGGGAAGGAAAAGGGATTGTACTCCAAGAGGCACAGAGAACTCCCTTCAGATGTAACTTGAATCGATCTTCTGCACGACATATCATAGTGAAACTGGCAAAATACAAGGATAAAGAGAAAATTCTGAAAGCAGCTAGAGATAACATGCTCTAACATATAAAGGGAGACCTATAAGACTCATGACTGATCTCTCTACTGAAACTTGGCAGGCCAGAAAGGAATGGCAGGAGATCTTCAATGTGATGAACAGAAAAAATATGCAGCCGAGAATCCCTTATCCAGCAAGTCTGTCATTTACAATAGAAGGAGAGATAAAGGTCTTCCCAAACAAACAAAAACTGAAGGAATTTGTCACCACTAAAGCAGCCCTACAAGAGATCCTAAGGGGGATCCTGTGAGACAAAGTACCAGAGACATCACTACAAGCATGAAACCTACGGACATCACAATGATTCTAAACCCATATCTTTCTATAATAACACTGAATGTAAATGGACTAAATGCACCATCTATTTGCTGTCTACAAGAGACTCATTTCAAACCTGAGGACAACTTTAGATTGAGAGTGAGGGGATGGAGAACTATCTATCATGTCACTGGAAGTCAAAAGAAAGCTGGAGTAGCCATACTTATATCAGACAAACTAGACGTTAAATTAAAGGCTGTAACAAGAGATGAAGAAGGTCATTATATAATAATCACAGGGTCTATCCATCAGGAAGAGCTAACAATTATAAATGTCTATGCGCCGAATACAGGAGCCCCCAAATATATAAAACAATTACTCACAATCATAAGCAACCTTATTGATAAGAATGTGGTAATTGCAGGGGACTTTAACACACCACTTACAGAAATGGATAGATCATCTAGACACATGGTCAATAAAGAAACAAGGCCCTGAATGAGACATTGGATCAGATGGACTTGACAGATATATTTAGAACTCTGCATCCCAAAGCAACAGAATATACTTTCTTCTCGAGTGCACATGGAACATTCTCCAAGATAGATCATATACAGGGTCACAAAACAGCCCTTCATAAGTAGACAAGAATTGAAATCATACCATGCATACTTTCAGACTACAATGCTATGAAGCTTGAAATCAACCACAGAAAAAAGTCTGGAAAACCTCCAAAAGCATGGAGGTTAAAGAACACCCTACTAAAGAATGAATGGGTCAACCAGGCAATTAGAGAAGAAATTAAAGCATATATGGAAACAAATGAAAATGAAAATACAACAATCCAAACGCTTTGGGATGCAGCAAAGGCAGTCCTGAGAGGAAAATACATTGCAATCCAGGCCTATCTCAAGAAACAAGAAAAATCCCAAATACAAAATCTAACAGCACACCTAAAGGAACTAGAAGCAGAACAGCAAAGACAGCCTAAATCCAGCAGAAGAACAGAAATAATAAAGATCAGAGCAGAAATAAACAATATAGAATCTAAAAAAACTGTAGAGCAGATCAATGAAACCAAGAGTTGGTTTTTTGAAAAAATAAACAAAATTGATAAACCTCTAGCCAAGCTTCTCAAAAAGAAAAGGGAGATGACCCAAATAGACAAAATCATGAAAGAAAATGGAATTATTACAACCAATCCCTCAGAGATACAAGCAATTATCAGGGAATACTATGAAAAATTATATGCCAACAAACTGGACAACCTGGAAGAAATGGACAAACTCCTAAACACCCACACGCTTCCAAAACTCAATCAGGAGGAAATAGAAAGCTTGAATAGACCCATAACCAATGGATAAATTGAATCAGTCATCAAAAATCTCCCAACAAATAAGAGTCCAGGACCAGATGGCTTCCCAGGGGAGTTCTACCAGACGTTTAAAGCAGAGATAATACCTATCCTTCTCAAGCTATTCCAAAAAATAGAAAGGGAAGGAAACTTCCAGACTCATTCTATGAAGCCAGTATTACTTTGATTCCTAAACCAGAGACCCAGTAAAAAAAGAGAACTACAGACCAATATCCCTGATGAATATGGATGCAAAAATCCTCAATAAGATACTAGCAAATCGAATTCAACAGCATATAAAAAGAATTATTCACCATGATCAAGTGGGAATCATTCCTGGGATGCAGGGCTAGTTCAACATTCACAAATCAATCAATGTGATACATCACATTAATAAAAGAAAAGATAAGAACCATACGATCCTGTCAATCGATGCAGAAAAGGCATTTGACAAAATTCAGCAACCTTTCCTAATAAAAACCGTCGAGAAAGTCGGGATAGAAGGAACATACTTAAAGATCATCAAAGCCATTTATGAAAAGCCCACAGCTATAATCATCCTCAATGGGGAAAAACTGAGAGCTTTTTCCCTGAGATCAGGAACACGACAGGGATGTCCACTCTCACCGCTGCTGTTTAACATGGTGTTGGAAGTTCTAGCATCAGCAATCAGACAACAAAAGGAAATCAAAGTCATCAAAATTGGCAAAGATGAAGTCAAGCTTTCGCTTTTTGCAGATGACATGATATTATACATGGAAAATCCGATAGACTCCACCAAAAGTCTGCTAGAACTGACACAGGAATTCAGCAAAGTCGCAGGATACAAAATCAATGTACAGAAATCAGTTGCATTCTTATACACTAATAAAGAGGCAACAGAAAGACAAATAAAGAAACTGATCCCATTCACAATTGCACCAAGAAGCATAAAATACCTAGGAATAAATCTAACCAAAGATGTACAAGATCTGTATGCTGAAAACTATAGAAACCTTATGAGGGAAATTGAAGAAGATAGAAAGAAATGGAAAAACATTCCATGCTCATGGATTGGAAGAATAAATATTGTCAAAATTTCAATACTACCCAAAGCTATCTACACATTGAATGCAATCCCAATCAAAATTGCACCAGCATTCTTCTCGAAACTAGAACAAGCAATCCTAAAATTCATATGGAACCACAAAAGGCCCCGAATAGCCAAAGTAATTTTGAAGAAGACCAAAGAGGAGGCATCACAATCCCAGACTTTAGCCTCTACTACAAAGCTGTAATCATCAAGACAGCATGGTATTGGCACAAAAACAGACACATAGACCAATGGAATAGAATAGAAACCCCAGACCCACAAACGTATGGCCAACTCATCTTTGACAAAGCAGGAACAATATCCAATGGAAAAAAGACAGTCTCTTTAACAAATGGTGCTCGGAGAACTGGACAGCAACATGCAGAAGGTTGAAACTAGACCACTTTCTCACACCATTCACAAAAATAAACTCAAAATGGATAAAGGACCTGGATGTGAGACAGAAAACCATCAAAACCCTAGAGGAGAAAGCAGGAAAAGACCTCTCTGACCTCAGCCGTAGCAATTTCTTACTTGACACATCCCCAAGGCAAGGGAATGAAAAGCAAAAATGAACTACTGGGACCTTATGAAGATAAAAAGCTTCTGCACAGCAAAGGAAACAACCAACAAAACTAAAAGGCAACCAACGGAATGGGAAAAGATATTTGCAAATGACATATCGGACAAAGGGCTAGTATCCAAAATCTATAAAGAGCTCACCAAACTCCACACCTGAAAAACAAATAACCCAGTGAAGAAATGGGCAGAAAACATGAATAGATACTTCTCTAAAGAAGACATCCAGATGGCCAACAGGCACATGAAAAGATGCTCAACATCGCTCCTCATCAGGGAAATACAAATCAAAACCACACTCAGATATCACATCATGCCAGTCAGAGTGGCCAAAATGAACAAATCAGGAGACTATAGATGCTGGCGAGGATGTAGAGAAACAGGAACCCTCTTGCACTGTTGGTGGGAAATCAAATTGGTGCAGCCACTCTGGAAACCAGTGTGGAGGTTCCTCAAAAAATTAAAAATAGACCTACCCTATGACCCAGCAATAGCACTGCTAGGAATTTACTTAAGGGATACAGGAGTACTGATGCATAGGGGCACTTGTACCCCAATGTTTATAGCAGCACTCTCAACAATAGCCAAATTGTGGAAGACCCTAAATGTCCATCAACTGATGAATGGATAAAGAAATTGTGGTTTATATACACAATGGAGTACTATGTGGCAATGAGAAAGAATGAAATATGGCCCTTTGTAGCAACATGGATGGAACTGGAGAGTGTTATGCTAAGTGAAATAAGCCATACAGAGAAAGACAGATACCATAGGTCTTCACTCTTATGTGGATCCTGAGAAACTTAACAGAAACCCATGGGGGAGGGGAAGGAAAAAAAAAAAAAAAGAGGTTAGAGTGGAAGAGAGCCAAAGCATAAGAGACTCTTAAAAACTGAAAACAAACTGAGGGTTGATGGGGGGTGGGAGGGAGGGGAGGGTGGGTGACGGGTATTGAGGAGGGCACCTGTTGGGATGAGCACTGGGTGTTGTATGGAAACCAATTTGACAATAAATTTCATATATTGAAAAAATAAATTAATTAATTAAAAAAATTTAATTAAAAAAAAGAGTCAACAAATGGATTTAAAGAAATGATTCCTAAAAAGAGTTTAATAAATAAAAGTAACCACAGGGACACCTGGGTGGCTCATTTGGTTAAGCATCTAACTCTTGACTTTGACTCAGGTCATGATCTCACAGTTCCTGGGATGGAACCCTATATCAGGCTCTACACTGACAGAGCAAAGCCTGCTTGGGATTCTCTCTCTCTCTCTCTCTCTCTCTCTCTCTCTCTCAAAATAAATAAATAAATAAACTGAAAAAAATAAAGGCCACCATAATCATTCTTGATGAGTACTGAGCATTCAGCTATGTGGATTTCTAGACATTTCACAGAAAACTGAGATAGTCTCTTTTCTTGGCTCCTCTAATACTTAACAGTTGACAGTTTTTTAGAAAGTTAATGTCAATGTGATAACTTATTCAAATATTAAGGGCTTAAAAGGAATACATGTTGAAAAATCCATAGGCCATATTAAAGTTTCATTGTATTATTTATAAAATCTGATAAGAAACTATTGGGACACTATCAGTAATTAAAAGCAATGATGGAGAAACTTTTAAGTCATCTTCCAACATGCTTCTCAATATAAAAGAGATAATTTTAAGCTAATAGTTTTGTAATATATTCCCAAAGAGGTGTAGTCTTATTTTTAAATACACCTCTTAAATTCAAAGATAAGGGAGGTACATCTTTAATCATCCAGGACTTTATACAGATCATCAAACGGAGAACGAAGGAGAGTAGGAAGAAGGGAAGTTTAACACGGAGGCTTAGAAGTCCACTTAGTGAACAGAACTTTCATTTATCTCTTTATTGTTCCGTTAGCACATTTTCTGTAGCACAGATGTGATGCTAGAGTTCATCTAGATGTGTCTGCAATTACCTGCACCTGTGGATCACCATCAGGCCAATAAAAAAAAAAAATGCATTCCCCACAGTGTTACTTGAAGACATTACAATTTATTCAGGCTAAATAAGGTAAAGGAGAAAAGCCTTTGCTCTTAAAAATTTGACTTTTTTTCTTTTTTCACCTCAACAGTTAATTTCTTCTGTTATCAATATAAAAGAAAAAGTGAAATTTTAGGACTCATGGGTACCCTTATTTAGCCATAAACTTGTCTGAGTTTATGGACAGAATAAAAACCAGACACACTGATGCAGATGTGTTTTTTTTTTTTTCAATCACATTGCTGTCACTCCATTTCTGTGATACCCAGATGCCGGAATAAAAATATTCTCAGTTGGTTCTATGCAGAATGCCTCAGTATAAAGTTGTTGGATAAATCTTATCATTATGCAAGAGGATAGGATTGAAGGAACTTCAAGATTGTGGCTGAGACACCATGACACTAGAATAGTGAAAAAGGTCATGAGAGTCTGATTGATAATTGAAGTCTAAGACAAAATATGCCTGATTAATAGCAAGGTTATTTCTGTAAATAGTCATTATAAATAACATACTGTGATACTCTTGTTTTCTCTGGGAGAGGATTAAAAGTTCAAATCGATATTATCTTACAGAAAAGACTGACAAACATTAAAGCGGGTACCCAGATAATAATAGTTACTGGATCATGGAATGATTGATTTCATAATTTTTTTTTAGGTATACAATTCATTGCAACACATTTTGCCAGGAGTAAGTAAAAGCCATGGTTATGCCATGGTTAAATTGGGGTAAAATTAAAAAGATACATGGGAAATTTCTCTTACTATAGTACTGAAAGTATATATTCAAGGTGTCTTAATTGATACACGACACACCACTAGGTAGCTGGAGGTGGTTTATAATAACGCTGATAGACTAGTACGTTAAAATTACAAGTTACATATGTATATATTAAAGATACACATGGGTATTCATTTACTGTATATGTTATATACACATATTCATGATGTAGATAACATGCAAACACTTTCACAAATTTATACTGTACATAAATGTGTATATATTATATATACATAAATATTTATAAACACTCAGAAAAGCATGCTTATTTCTAGTACATGGAGGAAACTTTCTTCATATTTCAATTCAATGATAGTTTTCCTGTGATACCTCTCTTGTCAAGCTCTGTCATTTACTCTACCCAGAAGACTGCCCACTGCCTTCTTGGCAATTGTACCACTACCAGCTCATGTGTTTGAAGGATAGCAAGGACAGAATTCAGGTGGGCTTATTTTTCTTTCATGTGTGCTCTTCCATATTAGATTGTAAACATCTTTACAGCATAAATCATATTTGTTCATCCTTGTGACAGAGTGTTTAATGCTTACTAAGTGCTCAGTAATTACTTGTGGTTAATTACACTCTTTATTATCAATTTAAGAAGCATCTACTAAGTGTTTGGCACAAGGATTACAATAGTGAGCAAAAGAGATTATTGCTTAAGTGCCACTAAAAAGTATTAGAATCTATGAAAGCAAACTACCTGACCCTGGTGGTTATTCAGGTAAATCTTCCCTTAGGAAGTGAGTTTTTGAGTTACAAAATCAATTTTATGTAAAGCTCAAGTAAAAGGTGTGGGAGCATGTCCAAAGTCCTTCAGTGGAAAGAAATATGGCTCCATTAAGGAACTCTGGCATACATTAACACATTAAAAATCTTTTTTTAAAGCCTCCTCTACAAAATAAGCACTAGAGTAGATTGTGCACAAAGCTTCTGTCCTATTATTTGTGATATGAAAATCTGTATTAATGTATGCAATGCATGTATAAAGAGTTTCTCGTCAGCTTTTTAGTATAGTGTATTTTGGTTTCCAAAAGGTACACGTGGGAAGATTGTGGGTACATACATTCATATCTGAGGAGCCAACTTTCTGCCACTGTCTCTGTCCAGTATCAGGATCTAACCGGAAGTTTCTCTCACATGTCTTCTAATAGCATTCCTTCTGCTAAAATTGCCTAAGGCCCTTCTATCTCATGTTACCACAGAGCAGCTGCTTTGGAGGTCTGCCACTATCCTTTCTTCTCACATGTTCGCCCAGTAGTACTCTGGAAGTCAGCGGGCAATGTTTAATATTGGTGGACTGGATACACTCCAGGAACTTATCTTGCCATTTGATCAAAAGAATGGTAAAAGATGATGATCAGATGAAATAATTCAAGTGCTAAGATAACCTGAATAAAAAAGTAATTCAATACCTGGCAGAGAGTAGACATTAAAATGAAGTCATTAATTTAATTATTAAATAAAACAGTAAAAAGTCTTATAAAATACAACTGGTCTGTAAATTTACTTGTAATTTCAAAATATCCTGATAACACACTGAGTGTTTAATTCCTTGAATAGCCAAAATATATGTTGTGGCCCCCAATAACTGACAATCACATCCATGTATGCAAAGTCATGAAACGAGTTCACTCAAAGATGGTCTCGTCCCGGTCTTCTTTTGCAACACTTCTCAAAGTGATAACTAATGATTTGTGTCTTTTTTCATATCTATCTATTCTTCTAATCTATAAGCTCCATGAAGGCAAAGAATACATCCCAGTTCTTAGATCAGTTCAGGACAATAGTAACAATGATAATAATTGCCATTTACTGAGCACTAGCTACTTTTCAGGAACTAGTCAAAGAAATTTTCATGTATTAATACATTGAACCTAATGTGCTATAATTTTGATACCAGGGTCAGATAAGGAGAAGTAAGCACATTCCATCTTGTCTCTCCATTAAATGTAGCTGTGAAAGCTAGGCAGAATTCATGGAGTAACTCTTTATGGACTCTGGGAAGTAAACAGTATTGGCCAAGTAGGGAAGAAGACCAAAATTTGACTTAAAATTAAACTTATGGTTATTTTACTTTATTTTCCCTCTCTGTGTCCCCTGGCTTGGAACCATTGCAGCTCCAAACCCAGATATGGCCATCGGAGTGGACATAGAGTGTGTCAGGAGAATCGGTAATCTTCTCACTATTAAAGGACTTGGATTCATACTTAGTAACTTTCTTAGAAAATAAATCTATAGGCCAAATGTTTACTGATGAATTCTATGAAACATGTTTTTAAAAAATGTGCCACTGATTCTATATAATCTCTTCCAGAAAATAGAAGGAAGCAGCACTGTTCAACTCATTTTATGAGGCCATTATAACCCTGCTACCAAATTTACACAAAGACAGTAAAGAAAAAAAAGCAATTGTGGACCAATAAAAATATAGATATAAAAACTTAAAATACTAGAAAATTGAATCCAACAATATGTAAGATGAAAAACACACCATGACCAAGTAGGGTTTAGCTCTGGATGGCCAAACTGACTCAATATCCAAACACTAAATCAACGTAAGTCATCTAACAGAGTGAACATACTAAAATTCTAAAGAGGAAAGATCACATGACCATATATGTTGATGGGGAGAAAATATTTGACAAAATTCGGTATCTCATCATAATAAAAACTAGTAATATCAGTCAATTTGGAGCAGAAGCGAAGTTCCTTATTTTAATAAAGGACATCTACAAAAAACCTACAACTAACATCATACTTAACAATAAAATCTTCCCTCGAATATTGGGAACAATGCAAGAATATTCAATTTCAACACTCCCATTTAATGTCATACATGCAGTATTAGCCTGTGTAATAAGGGATGAAAAATAAATAAGATGCATAAAATTTAGAAAATGTACCCATGCACAGATAATGTGAATCCACATAGAAAATCCCAAGTAATTAAAAAAAATACTCCTAAAACTAATAAGTACATTTCACAAGGTTTCAGGATACAAGTTCAACTTAAAATAATCAATTCTGCTTCTATATACTAGCAATGCACAATTGGAAACTAAAGTTAATAAATAATACCATTTATAATAGCCCCAGAAATAAAATGCTCAGGTAAAAGTCTAACAAACCATGCATAGAATCTATGTTTTGAAAAAAAAAATTATTGAGAGAAATTTTTTAGAAGACTGAAGTAAATTAAGAGACAAACTATATTCATGAATTGGAAGACTCAACATAGTAAATATGCCAATTAAACCCATATTGATGTACAAATTTAATGCAATCCAAGGGTAAACACCCTGCAAGATTTTTGTAAATATAGGCAAGCTTATTGTAAAGTTTATATGAGTCAGTTAGAGAAAGACAAATATCATATGATTTCAGTCATATGTGGAATTTAAGAAACCAAACAAATTAACATAGGGGAAAGGAAAGAAAAATAAGATAAAAACAGAGAGGAAGGCAAACCATAAGAGACTCTTAAATACAGAGAACAAACTGATGGCTGCTGGAGAGGAGAGTGGGGTTTGGCCTAAATGGGTGATGAGCATTAAGGAGGGCACTTGTTGGGATAAGTACTGGGTGTTCTATGCAAATGATGAATTACTGGGTTCTACTCCTGAAACCAATATTACACTTTATGTTAACTAACTTGATTTAAATAAGTAAATTTACAAAAAAGAAAATATATGGAATATTATTTGTGATAAAAACATAAAGTTTATGTAAAAAAGCAAAGAATCTAGCATACCTACAACTTAAGAAAGAAAGAAAGAAAGAAAGAAAGAAAGAAAGAAAGAAAGAAAGAAAGAAAGAGAAAAGGAAAGGAAATAAAAGAAAAGAAAATGGGAGGATTACTATCATATGACTTTATGATGTATTATACTGCTGTCAGTGTGGTATTGCTTAAAGGAAGGTATATAGGGGCGCCTGGGTGGCGCAGTCGGTTAAGCGTCCAACTTCAGCCAGGTCATGATCTTGCGGTCCGCAAGTTCGAGCCCCGCATCAGGCTCTGGGCTGATGGCTCAGAGCCTGGAGCCTGTTTCCGATTCTGTGTCTCCCTCTCTCTCTGCCCCTCCCCCGTTCATGCTCTGTCTCTCTCTGTCCCAAAAATAAATAAACGTTGAAAAAAAATTAAAAAAAAAATAAAGGAAGGTATATAGATCAATAGAACAGAAAGAGAGTTCAGAAATAAACTCACACTAATATGGCCAAATGGTTTTTTTGACAAAAGTGCCAGGAAAATTCAATAAGTAAAGGATAATCTTTTCAACAAATAATGTGGGAATAACTGAAATTGACATGAAAAATAATGAACCTCAACCTAATTCTCACAACCTTTGAGACATTCAATCTAAATGAACTATAGATCAAAAATAGCATCTGTTAGAAAACACGGAAGAAAAAGCTTCACATGACACCATAAGAATGATCATTAAAAGCAAATATTGATCAATTGTACTTCATCAAAATTAAATATGTTACTCTGAGACAGGAAGTCTTACAAGAATTAAAAGACAAGCCATGGACTGGGAGAATATATTTATAAATTATGCAATAAAAATAGATCTGTATCTGCATATATAAAGAACTTTCAAAATTCAACACTAATTGACAAACGTAATCTAAAGTTTCTATGGACACAGCAAAAGATCCAGAAGAGTCAACTCGATACTGAAGGAGAATAACAAAGTTGGAGGATTGACACTCTCTGACTTTAAGACGTACTAAAGCAATAGTAATCAAGACTGTAGTACTGGTAAAAGAAACAACTCACCGATCAATGAAACAGAGAATAGAGGGCCTACATAAATGCAGTTAATATTTGATAAATGAGCAAATTCAACATAATAAAGAACAGATATTCTTTTTAACACAAGGTGTTGGAACAACTGGACATCCACATGCAAAAAAGAGTAAACTTACACCCTTTACAACTTTAACGCAAAATGTATCATACATAAATGTAAAATGCAACCAAAATGTCCTTTGTTAGATGAATGGATAAACAAAATGGACTAGATTGTGGTTCATCGAGTCAAAATATTATTCAATACTAAAAAGAAATGAGCTGCCAAGTCATGAAAAGACACAGAAGAAACTTAAATGCATATAACTAATTAAGCCAATCTGAAAAGGGTACATACTGTATGATTCCGACTATCTGACATCCCGAAAAAGGCAAAACTATGCAGGCAGCAAAAAGAGTAGTCATTATTGGAGTTAGTGAGGAGAGAGATGAATAGGCAGAAAACAGAGGATTTTTAAGAAACTGAAAATATTCTGTATGACTCCTCAAGATTAATGTCATTATATATTTGTCAAAACCCAAAGAATGTAAAACACCAAGAAGGAACCCTAAGGTGTGTTATGGATTTTAGGTGATAATGCTGTGTCTATGCAGGTTCATCAGTAATAAATATAATTTAATAAATGTAATAAATATACCACTGTGGTGGGGAGTACTGATAGTGGGAGAGTTGGTATGTGTGTGGGGCATGTGGTATATGGAGGTTCTCTGTTCTTTCCACTGAATATTTCTGTGAATTTAAACTGCTCTCAAAAATAAAGTTTAATTAAAAAAATTCAACAGTTAAAAAAAAATAGAACAACCCAACTAAAAACAAGTAAAGGACTTGAAAAGACACTTCACCAAAGGTAATATATGAATAATAAATAAATGCATGAAAAAATGTTCAATATTATTAGACATTAAGTCAACAGAAATTAAACTATGATGAGTTTATCACTATACTTATTAGGATGCCAAAAAATGACAATACCAAGTACCAATGAGAATGGAATGCAACTCCCTTATTCACTGTTGGTAGGAATGCAAATTGTACAGCCTCTCCAGAAAACAGCTTGAGTTCTAATAAATATACACATTCTATAGGACCCATTAATCCCACTCTTAGATATATTTACTCTGGAGAAATGAAAACATGTTTACACAAAAACATGAGCAAGAACATTTATAGGAAGATTATTGAAAATCACCTAAAGATTGAAACAATAAAATGTTCTTCAATGAGCTAATACTTGAAAAACAAATGTGATACATCCAAGCAATGGAATGAACTCATATATAAAAAAGACTGAACTACTGATGCACACAACTTGTACGAAACTCAAAGGCTGAATCCTAGATGAAAAACTGGGTCTCAAAGGTTTATATATTGTATCATTTCATTTGTATAATGGCTTCAAAAGTACAAGGTTATAAAAAAGATTGGTGGTTGTTAGGAGTTCATTATAGGGGAAAGGTATGACTACAAAGAGATAACAGTGAGTGTTCTGTGGTTATGGGACTGATCTGTACTCTGTTTTTCATGGTTGTTATACAAGTGCTAAAATTCCTAGAACTATACACCAAAATAAGTGTAATTTGCCATATGTTAGCTTAAAAATAAAATAAAAGTCTATAATGTGATAAAATTGTTACCATCATTTCATGATATAGAAACTGAGATCCAGTGAAGTTAAGTAATTTTCCAGGGCACAGAACTAGTAAGCATTTGGGTCAGGAAACAATCTGTTATAGACTCCATGACTTATACTCATATAGTAGGAAAAAGTTTCATAAATTGTTGTTGAGTTATTGTATCAGTCAATGAAGGAAGTGATGAATCAATCAAATGTCTAATAACTTTGGAATGGGTTGTCAGCATGTTCATCTACCTAGCAGTAATCCTTTCAAGGACCTCAAGTAAGTCAAAAGATCCAGGTCAAGCAAGACATATATGGCCATTTCTAAAAATTCAAATCCTGATGCAATAGCAATAATAATACTACTAAAAGTAGAGAAAGTTTGGAGATCCCCAAACTTATTCTATGACTCCTACAGGCACCTGCAGCTCCCTTAAGCTCTGCCTGGGGGGATGTAGGAAGGTGCCACCAGAGCTCACACTTGTCAATCATTCCCAGTCAGTAGTCAATGAGACATGTGAATTAAAATATGGAAGTTGCACACAGTTTTATGAGATATTGTTTTTAAATTAAAAATATATATATATCCATATGTATACGTATACACACATAAAAATATGTGTATATAGATATTTCCCATGCTATATGATTTGTTCTAGATATAAATAACAATATTTTCAAAAGATTCCATAAATCCAGGTTCATTGAGATTATTAAAAATTGATAGAGCATTAACATAATTAAAATTCAAATTTTCTTTTAAATACAGATTTTCAATCTATGAATAAAATAATAGAGAATAAGGTTAAGGAGTATATTAAAATAAACAGTTTTATATCAACAAATTTTTATAGACATCACCATAATTACTGGGAAAAGGTAAAAAGAAATAGATGATTACAATTGATACAAATAAAAAAATAAAATTGATACAGCAATTCTTTAAGCTTATCCAAGCATTCACATAATCTTATTTAAAACATGCTTTCAAAAAAAAATAAAAAGAATAAAATAAAAAATAAAATAAAACATGCTTTCGATGTTAGATCTAGAAAGATTTCCTATGGTATGATTAAGAACATCTCAAAAATAACGTAGATCATATATTGTTCCATAAACTCCGGTCTCCGTTTTTGTTTTCAAAGGTCTTAATCTCATCCCTGCCTTTGTATTTGCTTGTCATCTCTGCATTGCAGTCATTTTCTACATCCAAATTATAGCTCGTGTCAAGAAATAATGAACTTTTTTCTCTTTTTTTGCCTGCCAATATCTGAAATACAATTTGGCAAAATCTCATATTATGTGAACCTTGACTGGTGACTGGACTCCAATACACACAATGGAGGGAAAGGTGAAAGCAACAAACATTCCTTCTCCTTGCTTCCTGGTAGCCTGAGCATGGGCATTAAACTTAGACCGCAGCGATGCTTGCACCTAAGACTCTGAGTCTGAAGAAGTTACACAAAGATGCAGGAATAATTACAGATTATTTGCTGCAATGCCAGGGTGTAGAGATGGAATCAAACATCCAGCAGCAAGTGGTGCCTCCTAGCCACAAACAGTCCTGCAGTGGGACTTAAATACTGTCTGCTGCTTTCTGGTCTCGTTTCTTCTTACCATTCTTCAATCCTTGCTCTTCAGAATTCCCATTAATTCTGTTAGCTATCCAAATGCGTTCCTCTTTCTGATAAAGTCCACCAAAGCTGGTTGCAGTTCATGGGATACTAGGATCCTCAAGGACGCATCTGTCCTTAAAGAGGCATCTCTGATGATCCTATTGAAAGAATTTGCCTCCCCATAACATTACCTAGAGGCTGCTTCCTCTTCCTCCTTCACTTCCTTCCAGATTTGTCTCTTCTATCAGAAACAGTCTCTCTAATTAAGCATCAACGTCATAAGAGCAGAAAGCATAACTGTTTTATTACCAGATATTATCAGCTTCCTACATGAGGGCCTAGCCCATAATAAACTCTAAACAAAATACTTACAAAAGGAATGGGTCATATTTGTAAACTACATTGCACATACCTTGTACATATAAGTGGTCAACAAATTGTAATAAAATTATTATTGCTAAAAAAAGACAGAAAGGAATGAAGAAAAGATAAGCTTCCTCGGTGGGAAGACTTATTTTCTAATCATCCACATATGAATTTCTAAATTTAATTCCTTTGTAATTAAAAAACAGAAAATTGGAGGAATAGTAATTTAACGAAAATAATTCAAAGGTTTTCCCTTTGGCCTATCAGATTATACTATTAATAAAATTAATCAAAACACTGTGATCCTTGAACAATCATAGATAGTTAAAGCAATATAATAGAAAGCTAAAGCTAAAGCACATATAAACATTCTAGGTTTTTTTATGATTATTTTTGAGAGAGAGTACAAGTGGGGGAGAGAGACAGAGGGTGAGAGACAGAATCTCAGGCAGGCTCCATGCTCAATGCAGAGTCCAACGTGGGGCTGCAACCCCTGATGCTGGGATCATGACCTGAGCTGAAATCAAAAGTTGGACGCTCAACCGACTGAGCCACCCAGGTGCCCTACAATTTTAGTTTTGATGAAAGAAAGATTTCAAATGCTAGGGGCATGCTAAAGTACCTTATTTGGGGGAAAAATATTTAGTTTTATTACATCCAAAAGTATGTAAAAATAAAATCATAAACAGAAAGAAACAGACTGATACTCAACTGATCTCAGGGAAACCAAGTGCTTTCTAAAAACAAAAGGAATAGAAAAATATGAATTAAGTGACTAGAAGATTTGACTGGCAAAAGAAAAGATATTGTATATAAAAATACAAAAATTAAGGATACAGAAAATTTGATAACATAGTTGCAGAATATTTGATAGTAAAATAAAAGCATGAACAGTATCAAATGCTTGCAAATTCATAGCAAGTAGTTTAATGAAATTGTTTAGTAAGAATCAATGTGTAAAGACATAAAAGAAATTGATTGCAGATAAATAGAACATACATACCCCAGTTATCAAAGAAGTGAGGTACTGTATGTGTTATATTTAATGAAATCAGAAAATTATTTTATGACATTAACTTTAACCATACCAACCGTCTTTTGTGTGAGTCAAAGATTTTATTTATTTTTAATTTTTTTAACGTTAATTCAATTTTAAGAGACCGAGAGAGACAGAGTGCAAGCAGGGGAGGGGCAGAGAGGGAGGGAGACACAGAATCCGAAGCAGGCTCCAGGCTCTGAGCTGTCAGCATACAGCCCAATGCGGGTCTCGAATTCATGAACCTCGAGATCATGACCTGAGCCGAAGTCAGACGCTCAACAGACTGAGTCACCCAGGTACCCCAAAGATTTTCTTTAAACACTGACATCTCCATTTAATCCAAACTATTCTGATCATGCATTGTCAATTCGTTTTTCTGTACAGAATTTTGAAAAAAAAAATGTGAAACCAATATTTTTGAACAACTTTTAACTATTATTATAATATCTATTATAATAACTTAATTATAAAGAAAACATCATAGATATATACAAGATTTTTATACAATTTTACCATTTTATGTCGTTATAACATTAATTACACTAGTGAAAAGTGTAAATATATGTAAATATAAAAAAATAAGTAAGATACTTTCACTGAAAGAACTATGAAATTACTAAAATGTCATGCACTTTAAAATACTATTCCATTCTGAAGGGAAATATTACTTGATATATTACCAAGAGCAAAAATATAATTTAAAGAAAATAATACATATTAAAATTCAAAGTGAAAGTAAATTGCTATATTGGGTAGGTATGTTGGTAGGGATAGATAGATATTGATAGACAAAATAAAATTATAATAAGAATTTTGGAGAATAATAAAGAATATTTATGAGAGAACTGGAACCTTAGGAAACATATACTAAAAATTAATGTGCTATATTAAACTGTGCCTATTATGGATACTGCTGTTATGGGATTTTTGTGTGTGTTTTTTTTACATTTTTTACTTGAGGTATATTTTCTTCTTTCTACTCTGTCTTCAATGAATAAATGTTACTTTTTAATGAGACAAATAAGTTAACAACATAAAAAACAATCATTGGCAAGACAGAACAATTCGATATATAATAATTGACAGTATGTGAATAAGTACTTTTCTTAGAAGTCTGTTCAAGGAATAAATGTTATTATCTGGGGAAGGTGGAAGATGGTGTTGAGGAATGGAAGTTATAAAGGAGAATCTGTTTCACTCTTCTCTAGTCTTTGAAATATTTTTAAAAAATATGTACATGGCTTATTTTTATTCTATCAATGGCATGCAAATTCCTGTTCTGGTAGATTTTAAATATTATAAATGATACTAATAAAAAAGAAAATAAATAAACAGATGGCTTATGTTCTAGCTCCTTGGGTGGTTTGAATTGTATAAAAATGGTCTTTGATCTATTCTACTTTGAAAAGTCATACCAATTGAGTGCAGATTAAAATGACTCATAAATTATTTAATTAACTCACAATTTTCACACATTATTCAATCATATGCTAAAATTACTAACTCTTAATTTGATTCTTTACTCAGTATGTTCTTAATTTTTGTATTCTTAAAAATAAATGTCTATCAGTAAAAAAATTTGATGCAGCAATAGTTTTTAACTGGGAAAACATGGAACTAATCCATGTCTGGTATGTCTTCAAGCTCCTGTGGTCTCCAGAGACTTAGTCTAGCTCACATGGTGGCAAGGGTGGAGACAGCTTTCTCAAAGTGAGTGTACCAGGGCAGATAGAATGCTGTTCTTTTTGTTGTTATCCCAAGAATAATATTAAAAATTACCACTATTGGACAAGAAATTGTAGTGATATAATTCAATCTTAACTACATTAAAGAACTGTCTTCATTCAACTTCCTTTATCTTGTTGTCTAACCTCTTTTTCTTTCTCTCCCTCTTCCTTCCTTATCTTCTTGTTCTTCCCTCCATTCTTCCTCCCTTTACTTTCTTCTCCCTCTCCCTTCACCTTATTCCTCCTCCTCTTCTTTATTCTCTATTTCAGTGTTGTCCATGGCTATAACTTCTTATCACGATACACAACAACTGTTATATCTTTAAAATAGCTTTTGTTGTTAATATTGCTTGTTAAATTAGGGTGATAACATTAAAATACTTGCTTGCTGAGGGACCCGATTTAATATATTCATTATGTTATCAATGTTCTCTTTTTCTAATTTATTATGTACATAAAGTAAACATACAGAAAAGGGGGAAAAGAAAATCCCTTTCTAATGACAAAATGCCAAAAAATAAATATTGATGAATAAATGTGATCATGTATTCACTAAATCATCAGTGGAAGCTAAAACTGGTAAGTGACTGTTTGATTAGAAACAGATTATTTACATAGCCTCTAAGTATTTGCTCATAAATCACTTATTAATTACAAAAAGAAAAAAATGGTAACCCTATATAGAGAAACCTAGTCATTGTCACCTTAACCAAATGATCAGAATTATCATCATCAACATTGTACAAATCAACATCCTATCACCTCTAATACAATGCTCTAAGAAAGACATCCCACTCTGTAGTATTCTTGCCAAAAATATACAACCTGAATCTGTTCATTAGGAAACACCACACAAACACCAAATGAGGGTATTCTACAGAATAAATGGTCTATACTACTTTTAAAAATGTCAACATCAAGAAAGATAAAGGACTGAAGAATCACTTCAGAAAAAAAATGAATAAATTACACACAAAAATCACATGAAATGCTTGATCCTAGATTGGATCCTGGAAATAAAAATATCTATAAGAGGACATTCCTAAAGCAATTGATAAACCTTGGATATAAACTATGGGTTAGATAACCCAAGTTTTATCGATATTAAATCTTATTATTGGGATTCTTGGTTTTCTTGGTATGTAAAATGATGTTACAATTTATAGCAGTACATTTTAGTATCTTTATAATATTTATGTTTGTGATGTTGTAATACAATAAAAATATCACAAAAATTACATTTGGAGTCTTGTTTTCCTAAGGCGAATGATGGCTAAACTTTAAAATTATCGTTTTCTAGTGCCATAAAATATTTACTTTCAATTAGTGGATATCTTAAATAGATATTGTCTTTTAAAACAACCACTACACACACACACACACACACACACACACGTTTTGTTAATCCTAAAAATTTAGTTGAGGTCCTTAACAATCAGGTCTCAGTAAATAACACAATTTAATGATTATGGTATCACGTCTTCCCAAATGAATTTTCTAACAACAACAGAAATATATGGCATTTTAGGAATTGAAAAACTTTAAATTTAGGCAGAATGTTCTAGCACTTTAAGTTCTCTAATTTGATTTCAAAAAATATAGTCATAAAATCAAATTTATACCAGTTCTTATAGTTTGTAGGAATTTAAAGTAAGAATTCCATCCTTTATTTAATTATTATCATTGAATTTTTTTCTTTCAAGGAAATAGGTTAGAATTTCAGGAGGTACACATTTTAAAAGCAGTTCTATAGTTTAAATTAGAAAGAGAATTCGTTTTTACTTTACCTAGAATAGTAAGAAAGTGTGTTTATACTTTTTGATTCCAAAGTTTGAAGCAAAAAAGAAAATCAAATTTTTGTCGGTGATCTTGAGATATAAAAAGGATAGCTTTCTAAATTAAGCACTAAGAGGAGTCTCATTTTCCTGGAGGTAGCCAAAGTTATTTCAGGCTTTTTATACTCATCACTGAAGCCAAAGGAGTGCCTCCATGTGAAGGGAAATAGATAAGAAAAGGTATCCGTTCCACGAAAGAAAAGGCAAAAATAGATTTAGTCCACAGAGAAAGCTTGTGGGCAAAGGCCCAGTGTTAAATAGAATAAAATGGATTTCCATGAGAGGTTTTGGAAGAGAAAAATCAAACTTACTATTTTTTTTCTTCATGTCATTAGCTACTAGAGTTAAGGCTTGCATATTATTTTAACTACTGCATTAACGGTATTTTACATAGTAATTTCTAACTAACCAAAACAAACAAACAAAAAAAAAACATGAAGTTGAAAACCTATATAATAGGTTTTTAAATCAAGGCCAGATTCACATGCATCCAATTTCTGCAGTGGCAGAAAACACTGCACTCAGGTCCAATGCTTGATTTAATACTGTGGTCTCACTGTTTAGAACTTGTTAATATTTTATGAAAAATGGGCACTGCATTTACATTATGCACTGTGATGCACAAATTATGTAGCTACTCCTAACTTTTATCCCTTTGTTCCTTATAGCATCAATTGTGCTTTGTATTTTCAGTCTTACTCCTGCGAACAGATATTTAGTTTATTATCAAATAGATAATTTGTATGCATTAAATTGTAATGACAGTTTTTCATCTTAACTTTATAAACTTGGCACTTAACATTTAAAAATTGATTTTCTCCTTAGATTTTTGTGTTTTCTTGCTCATTTCTCCTAACTTTGTGTCTTCTCAGCACAGGGAATTAGCTTCCTGGAAGAAAAAAAATCTGAGAACAGAAAAAAAAAAAGACCAAAACAAAACAAAACAAAAACAAATGTAAGTCTGAGAGTGGGGGCATTTTCCTTAAAGAAGAATGCATATTGGAGAGAGAAAACCAAGGAACAAGGAATATTCACTCCCAGAACTATAATCAAATAAAATATTACTGAAACAACCTAGGCCTTTTATAGCACTACAGATATTTGGGGATGATCTGGGTCATGAGGATGCAGGAAAATATCAGAGAACTGTAAATGATTTCCTAACCCTAGGAGTAAAGACTTTTTATTCTTGTAATATGGTGCACATTCTCACATGGAGATGTTCACAAGGACTGGATTCAGTCATTGAGTTACTTTGAGGTACTGTGACATCATCGATCTTAGTCTATCCAATAGATCTAGGCCTAAAAGTGACCATCATGTCTTTATCATCTCTGTCTATTTTTAATACAGATTTCCCACATCATTAGAGATTACTATTGTCAAAGAGTATGATATTGCATTTTTAGGTAACTGGAAAATCATTACATGCAAGGCAAGATTATCAGGAAATATGGTAGTATTCAATTAAAGAAAGCATGTAGGCTTTGCTGTTAATACAACATAAAATGGAAACAAATGGACACGTAGTAAATTTTCAATATGCAATTTTTTGTGTGTGATTGTATGTATTTGGTTTGCACATATATATAATATGGTATGAATATAGATAATTGCATTTTTATGGTCAAAGAAACCTCCAAATAGTTTATCTGTTATGGAATAGGATGGCAGAACCCTAGCAATGCAACTAATTTCAGACAGCAAACAGAAAATGTACATTTCTTTGGAATTTAAATTTGACAAACACATTATTTTATGAAATTGTTTCCGTAAAATAAAAAAAAAATTGCTTGAAAGGTTCATATAACTGTAAGGACTAAAACATCTATATTTCTTAAATTTAATAAGAACTCTATTATGTAAGAAAGTTTTAGCAGAGGGTTGAGTTTGTACCTCTTGCGCAAACACTAGTAGTTTGCCCTTGTAGGAAAATAGAAGTTGAAGATCACTTTCTAAAGAGACAAGCATTTTGGGCCCTCTTCAATTGATTAAAAGTACTACTTAGAAGATTGTTTAAAAATAAACACACAGGAAAGACAGAGTTATGTGTGTATTTTCTTCAACAGACTTTCTTGATACCTAACTACCAAGACCTTTTGAGTGCTTAAAAGTATTGCTTGGTTAGCATAATACTCTCTAGCTCCAATGAGTCAGTGAGAGAAAGACAAATACCATATGACTTCATTCATATGTGGAATTTAAGACACAAAATAAATGAGTTGGGGGGGGAAAGAGAGGAAAACCAAGAAACAGACCTTTAGTTATAGAGAACAAACTGATGGTTACCAGAGGGGTCAGTGAAATAGGGGATGGGGATTAAGGGGTGGACTTATGATGAGCACTGGGTGTTGTATGTAAGTGATGAATCACTAAATTCTATATCTGAAACTAATATTACACTGTATGTTAACCAACTGGAGTTTAAATAAAAACTTGGAAGAAAGAAAATAAAGTACAATTGCAAGAAGGAAAATAAATATTACTTGGTTCTGCATTTTGCAACACTGAGCTTAGATTACCGTTTGTTTTCATTTTCCATTTGCTATCTTAAATGTAAGTAGGCAGCCAGGTTAAATCCGTTAAAGAAAATAATTTTAATATATAGATATATCTTTTTTATATACATGTAACTATTTTAATGAACAAAATACAGACTATTTCAAAGATAACAAGAGGCTTGCAGGCTCATTTTCAATTTATAAATCACCAGCATGATATAAAATAAAAAATTATGTATCAATTACTCCAGCCTAGAAACTTGATTTGTCACATTTCACTTAAAAAAAAAAAGTAATACCCTACAAGGCCCACTCATCTCTAGCCGTAATGGTGATATCATTTCCCAGCATAGCTGTGCAATCTTCCAAGAAAAATAGTAAGTATTAGCACCCCAAATTGTATATGCATTTGGTCACATATAAGTTATTCACTTTGTAGTTTACATGATCAGACAGCTTGTAAAAAAGAGTTAACATACTTGTCATTTGTAATTATATAGGAGAGCATGAACTCAAGAAAACTTCAAACTCTCTTTAGGATATCAACATCACCCAAACAATGATGTAGAGGAAGTCTTTCGCGGCCAGACATTGCCCCATCAATCAGCTTGCAGTCAGGAGAAAAATTGACTTTGTCATGATATGCTTCTTAAAGAAAAAGTAATAAATTCTATACAAATGGCAAGCTGGCAGTGTGGCTAATTTATTCATTATCCACCCTAGAAAAATAATTAAGTCATGCTTTCCTTCCTGGTGCTTTATTACAGTTTAGTGCGCCCTACCCCCTTCCCCCCCGTTTTTTTTTTTTTTGCGCCGTCAGTGAGAACGCTTATTAAAATAAATTAGCTGCAAAACTTTTAACTCTGTCTTAAAGAAAAAACTAATCCACTTTTCTAGTGGAAGTAACATTGATTAAATAAACCGAGTTCCATGCAGAGCAGATTAATTCCTTTAGCCACAGTTTTCAACCTTAAATGATGTTGTATCTGTATTAGTTTGAACAGTGTGTAATAAGCTGTAAATTTATAATTGGTATTAACCTCATTTAGAGTGTCTTTCTTTGTCTCTTATGGCTGAAATCCCTGATAAAATAAAGGGGTAAATAGGAATGCTAAAAATGTATAGATTCAGTGAAATAGCCATGTCTATGATATATGTTTGTATGATGAACTAATTTTTTTACACAACCTATATTGCTCAATCCCAGCACAAAAGAACTTCAGATATTGGTGAGACTCCATGTTGTGATCCATATTTAAATCATACTTTCTCAGAAAATCCAGTAGGTAACATTACAAAATTTGGACAAAATGATGGCAGCTGTTTCCTTTTGAAACTTGAGTTTTTGTTGGTGTATGTTGATTGCCTCAACATCTACCAAAATATATTTCCATTTTGTCATAATGTAAACGACGCAATATGGTGGCTACTTCACCTTCATGGCTGCCCTCAATCCCTCTGTGCACACACACCATTCTTTCCATCAAGAGATATAATTTATTGCTCCACCCTTGGAATTTGGGTTTTCCCTGTAATTCTCTGGTACCAGGTAGAATGCTGTGGAAGTGGCACTACATAATTTCTAGGCCAAGAGCATTTCTGTTTTCATCATCTTAGGATCTGGCCTCCATATGAAACAGCTCAAGCTCTACTCCTGAAGGAGTTGGTTGCAGTCTATGAGTTTTCCCATGGAAGCCTCTAGCCAATTCCATTCACTGAGCTGAGGGTGAAGGCCACCTGTGGGTGAAGTCATTCTGTATCTTTAGCCCCAGCTGAATACCTAAGTGAAGGAAGTTGTGTGTGTGTGTGTGTGTGTGTGTGTGTGTGTGTGTGTGTGTGATGCCAATGATACAATGTGGAACAAAGGAGCTGAGTGGCCAACCTTAGAATAACACATAATGCACCTCTAGTGTGTTACTCATCTGGGGGATGGTGGGTAAAGAAGCAGTAGACAACTGAAGCAATAGATAGCAAGCAATTTCTTGTTGGAAATGTAAAAAAAAACAAAAAATAAATGCATCATTTTGCCATCACTAATATTCTACAGTTAAACTGTATTTAAGATTTCTTCCTTCCAGAATTATTGATTCTCTCTGTCTTCTAAACGCACACTTTGGATATTGACTCCTCGTCTATCCTTAAATAATTCCATGAATCAGTTGTATTACAAACTTAACAGCAAGATTTCAGACATTAATAATTTCTGGTCTTAGAATATACAAATATTATGGGTTTTAGTTCTCATGTTCATTGAATTAGGCTCAAAGGGATATTTTGAGGAGAAAATGTGTTTCACAGTCAGGAGTATTTGCCATTGGAAAACTACATGCATCCATTTGTGAAGGCACAAAAGTGGTTCAAAGTTGTATATTTAAAAGATGCACAAACCATCCTTTACTCTGACTCCTGAGTGATGCATATAATTTGCAATTTAACCATTGTACCTCAGTGTTTCAAACATTTAAAAAAACTCAGTCTGCATTTGTGATAAGGCTGCCCCCCACAGCATGGCACATAAAGTCCTCTTAATCTGCCCTGTACACATTTGTCTGGCATCATCTCTTTCGAACTCCTATTTTACATTCCATCAATTCTGATGGACCTAGGTAGCCTCGATATCTGAGTGGTGCTCCTTTGCTTCTGCTTAGTTCATTCTATTTGGAATGCTCCTTCTTTCTTTATCTCCTTTTTCTAATGCCTTAAGACTCAGTTCAGGTACTGCCTCTTCCCTGAAGCTTCCATGATACTAGTGTCCCCCAGTCTGGCCCTCCTCCTGTATATGAACGGCATTCAGTGCATCCCTTTCCCGTAGCACTTGCCACAGAGTGGTAAAATTATATGCTCGCTTGCCATTCTTGCTTATTTTTAGAAAAAATAAATAAATGGCACAATACATGAAAATCCAGGATAAGATGGTTTTGCAACTAGCTGACAGAAGTCAGGTAATACATTTCCCTAAAGCATTTGTTAACTAATATGTATAACTTTCTTTAAATTTTATGTAACTTAACTGTGGTGGTAACGTCATAAATTTGGCAAATTTCAATTCCTTGTCAGTTCACTAATGACTCATTTTGAGTACCAGTTAATGTTGATATAGTCATTTAGAAAAATAAAGGTGTTTTTTTTTTTTTTTATTTTTCAAGAGCTTGGGTTGGGATCAATGTGATCTTTGACTTCTGAGTTTACAACTATAATGAATTCTTGTGATTTGTTCATTGGGAATGAGAGGCTGTTGAAAATCTGATTCCTAAAGATCCAATTATTGATTTTTACTCTCCTAAATATCCTTGTATCTATTATTGAGATTTGGTTCTACATTTAGTATTTGTATAGAAAGGAATGGAAGATAATGATATAAGCAAATGTCATCATTTATTTAACCAATTTTAATACTACTGTGTGGTCAATCATAGTATGCTACACACTTGGCTGACACTGAAATCCAAAGATTGTGTCAGTTATGACTTCATAATTTTACAGAGCAATTTCCGTTGTGAAGTTCTGGTTTCAGATGACAAATTAAACATATAGTTAATTTTTGTTTTGGTCTGAAATCCCCAAAACACTGTGGTCAAAGGACCAAATTAAAATGTGTGTATGTGCTTGTGTGTATACCACAAGGATGAGAAGGATAGGGAAGGAAATCAAAGCAAAATTTTTGAATTCTGCAAACAGAGGGTTGAATGGTAACTGACTTAGTGCAACCAAGAAGGTTAAATCCCCATCCAGCACAAGAGAATATTGAAAAAGTAGCTAAAACGACAGATAAAAATCCTCAAAATGCCTAGGAACCCACATATCACACACCCATGGAAATAAGAGTGGAGTGGAAGGTATTAAAAGAAAGACTGGCTGAGTACTGCGGCACCTGGGTGGCTCAGTCAGTTAAGCATCAGACTTCATCTCAGGTCATGATCTCATGGTTTGTGGGTTCTAGCCCCATGTCAGGTCTGTACTGACAGCTCAGAGTCTGGAGCCTGTTTCAGATTCTGTGTCTCCCTCTCTCTCTGCCCCTCCCAAGCTCACAGTCTCTCTCTCTCTCTCTCTCTTTCTCTCTCTCTCAAAAATAAACCTTAAAACAAATAAAAATAAAAAATAAAAATGACTGACTGAGTACTGCTTGGAAAATATTTAGGTTTCCATATGCCTTTTCCACCATCATGGCTTTGAGACACTTCTCCACCCCCTCCTCTCCCACACTCCTAGTGTGGACATTTATCCCACAGCATCTCTTCTTGGAAACATTGAACACAGATTATTTCCTGTGATTTCTTTTCTTTACCATGGGTTTATTAAACTTCTGTTCTCTTTTCCATGATCCTTTGTGTTGGGTAACCTAAAGAGGGCCCCAGAGAAACATTTGTTTTGGATTCTCCTGAGAGCTAGATGTGGCTCATGGGGAGGTTGGAGATGGAAAATAGAAGTTAGCTGACTCCCACTGTGTTACTGGACATCTAGTCCATGGCCCACACTGCAGCCCTGCCATATGCCCCAAATGTGATGAGCCCTATCTCTCAATAACTCATGATTTTCCCACTGAAGTATGCAGAAAGGACCCCTATAAGTTTTCAGAAAACCTGGAATGTATGCCGGAGACTTCATTAAACTCATGTTTGCTGGGAGCCTCCAATCAATATTAACAATATTAAACTTTCCTTGAATAGGGAGGCACACGCTCCGTACTTCATTTGACAAAACTAAACAATATGTGGTTGGGTGGATATTTGCAGGAGAGTTACAGATTAAAAGAAAGTCAAGGAGAATGATTAACATAAAAAGTAGAAATGTAATCAAGAGAGTAGAGGAATGCTAAGAAGCTAACAGTTATCTACTTTTTAATATCTCAATTGTGAGTATGCAAGCATATTTATTATTATTATTATTATTATTATTATTTAAACTATATATAAGTGGTATATACTCTTCTGTATGATATATTTTGAAATAAAAGCATAGTTCCCATTTCTCATGAATCAAAAGTGCATATTTCTTGAACATTATGTCTACACATTATATTATTAATAAGCTAGATTATGTTTTCATAAAAGATTAAAACACTAATGAAACATTAAATTGCTAACACTGGGATCTGAATTTTATAATAAAAAGATAATAACAAATTTTTCTCTCACGTTTTTCCTCCCTGTGAAGGTGATTGTAAGCTTTTTTTTTTTAAGAGTTTATAGTTTATTAGAAGTTATGGAATAAACCATTCTGAATGTCATACAAATGCCTGTTTGGAAAGTGGCTGTAAATAGGAGTTTTGTAAATCAAAACTTATTTGTCTCTAGAAATAGTTTTATAAAAGGAAGTTAATTTTTTAAATTTTTATTTTAAGGTAGATGTTGTCAAAATAAACTTTTAATCTCAGAATAATATCATGCTTACAGATAATTTGTAAAGATAGCACAGAGAATGCCCATATATTCACCCAGAATTTATCCTGTTACTAACATCTTACTTTAGTGTGGTACGTTTGTCATAATTAATGAATCAACATTGCTACATTATTATAAGTTAAAGTACATACTCTTTCAGATTTCTGTAGTTTTTACCTAAAGTCTTTTTTCCTGTTATGTGATACCCTATTACATTTAGTTATCATGCCCCCCCTAGGGTCCCCTGAGCTGTAATAGTTTCTCAGACCTTTCTGGTTTTCAATGACCTTGATAGTTTTATGAGTACTCGTTAAGTATTTTGTAGGATGGCACTCTATTGGGATTTCTCTGATATTTTTCTTATGATTAGACAGGGCTTATGCTTTTTTTTTTCTTTGGAAGAAGACAATTGAAATAAAGAGCCATTCTTTTCAGTTCATATGAAGGGTGTATATTATCAACATAATTTATCTCTATTGATGTCAACCCGGATCATCTAGTTGAGGTCATGAAAGTCAGTTTTCACCACTACTAAGTTCTGTTTCTTCCCTCTCTCAGTCAGCACTTTTTGGAAAGAAATCAATATGTGAAGTGTACACTTAGGGAGTAGGGAGCCATCCTCTATCTCCTTGAGCACAGAGTATCTACATATACATTTGGAATACATCTGCCTATTCTCCCTTTTTAAATTCAACCATTTATTTATATTAGTTATGGCATCATAGTTACCTATTTTATACTTTGGGTTATAATCCAGTATTCTTTATTTTGTTATCCTTTGGAAGTTATTCTAGTTGGCATTTGTGTCTAACACCATTATGTTTTTGTTGAGTGCTTCCTTTCTTACATCGTTTAGCACTAGAAGATCTTCCAGTCACATCTTATGTATTTCCTGCCCCAGTCCTAAAATCAGCTATTTTTCCAAGAATTCCTGGTTCCTTGTATAAAGAATGGTATTAGAAACCAAGATCTGAGCACTAGGTGTGCCCATTGGTAATGGAGCATCTGTACTTCTAGGGACTGTAAGCTGGAACAGCAAGGAAATATATGTGAGTATACAAACTTATGCATATATGCCCATCTATAAATATTTTAATATATTCCCATTTGTATCTATATTGAACTATTCATGAGTTCATACCAATTTCTCCAAATCTAAATCCATTAACTCATGGAACTCATCTTCTCTCCTTATCTGTAAAATCCTACTCTAACAGTGATAAATATGGTTCTCATCACCACCATCCACTTACTCATTTGCTTAATACCACATATATCTGTGTATTTCATTTTCAAGTTATTAAAATAGTCGTAAGATAACTTTATCAACTAGAATACAGTTTATATGTATAGTTTTCTGTTGTTGTTTTTGCATTTGGTCTTAAAGATTTCAGTAATCTCCAAAGTGGTAGTTCCATTTTTGATCAACCAACTAATGCTTAATCTTTAATGGAAATAACCCCTAATGTACTATCTAATCAATCATTCAGTCAGCCTTAAATTATTAGCATACAGTGAAAAGTTTTATAAGTATGAAGAATGCAAAGGGTAGTAGGTTTGGTGAGAAGATGTGAAGGTCTCAAGAAAGGGATAGTTTTCTCTGGACCAAGAATAAAAGCTGTAAATGAGAAGAAATGCTGCCTTAGGATCTTATAATATTTTCATAATAGCAAATAAAAAATCTAATAATGTAACCTTGATTTAATTAGTTAATTTTTATAAGGGTTACTTAACATAAGTAAAACTATGTGTTGGTAACTAAATTAGTATTTAGCATAGCATTAGTATTGAGTGACCCTTTCTCACTCATCTGAAATTCCTTTCACCAAAAAATCCAAATCATCCAAAAGATAAAAAAGTAACATTTCAATGTATATGGCTACAGTAAGATTTCTGCTTGTTTATCATTTTTAAAATTTAATTAGGCAAAGAAGTCAATTTGTTAGCTTATTTATAAGTATAGAGTCCCAGCAGAAGGGATTATCATAAACTTCTACTTTCCACTTCAACCCCCAACCTTAATCACTATCACATCTATTTCATTTAAAAGCAAATGATGCAAAAAAGTAATGTCTTGAGAAGCTGATATGCTGAATAAGAGATAAAATTGGAAGGAGAAGAAGAGTGTTTCAAATTTCCCTTCACTGCCACCAGAATATCTCAGAATTACATAAAGTACAAAAACTTACACAGTACTTTGGTCCCACAAGTTTGCTTTTAACATTTGAGGAGAATTCAAAGAGGGAATGATAAAAAGCCTTTAAGCGTCAATTAAAAAGAAAAAAAAAAGTAAAAATGGCTCATTTGGATAATGTAATCATGCAATTAACTAATTGAAAATAAGCCGATGAATATAGACACTGATAGTTCAAGGCAAAAAGTAAAAAACAAAAAAAATTTAAAAAACCTTTATAGCCACTTCTGTTCACTGTTAAGTATTCCTCTCTTCGAATTCTAAATTTTTATTTTCCTATAAATAAATATTTCTCTGTTCTACCTCTCTGGCTCTCTTGTATAAATGATTTGTAACTGTATTTAAATGAGAAATCTTATAGATATAAATATTAAAGGGTATTCAGTTATTAGTTTAGAAAATCATGTTAATCAGTATCTAAACTTTGGAAAAAAATGATAATTCATATGGCTGTCAGGCACTTTCTATTGGAGTTCCATAAATTTAAGGCTATGGCTTGTGCATATTTGCAGTTTAGCTAACATTTTATATAGTAAAAATTCAGTATCTATTATTTGATTGAAATATTTATTTACTTGAACATACTTGAAGATTTCAAATGTATCTTTATGCAACATTCTTTCACTCAGCTAAGAATCAAGTGTAAATCTGGATTGAAAACTCTTAAGGGGCACCTGGGTGGCTCAGTTGGTTAAGTATCTGACTCTTGATTTCAGCCTAGGTCATGATCTCACAGTTTGTGGGATAGAGCCTTGTGTCAGGGTCTGCACCGACAGTATGAAGCCTGCTTGGGATTCTCTCTCTCCCGCCCCGTCTGCTCTGCCTCCTCCCTGCTCACACTCTCTCTCCTTCTCTCTCTCAAAATAAACTTAAAAAAATAAAAAAAAAACCCTCCTTTCTCAGCATTACAAATTTATCAAGATAGCAATAGTTTAAGATGACTATACATAGATTTATGAGAAATTAAAATGAATTGACAATTCAGAAATATTCATAAATATTTCTTATGAATTTCAACACATTAAATATGTAACACCAGTCATTGTCAGAACTCAGTAATATTCTGGCATTTTGTGTTTTGACAATTTTAACACACAAAAAAAGAAAAAAAAAGACTATAAATAGGATGAAGAGTAGTTTAGGTCTAAGGAAATTAATCCTGGACACCTTGCTGAAAGTAGAAAACTTTGTGTTTCTATAAAATAAATTATTATTTATTTCTGGTCTGGAACAGTTAATGGAGAAATCAACTTAACTAAAAGGGAAATTGACTGCACCAAGAAATATATAAGCTGCTGATTGTAGACACCTAACATATTAAAGGTGTGTATCTCTTGGAACAAGCAAGTAAAAGACAAATGGAGATGTTAACATGTAGCTGAGTAGAACAGAGAAAAAGTATTGAGCATGTCTTTTTTAAGATGATGATGCCATTTATATTTCTTTGGCTTTTGGGCAAACAGTCTTCCAAAGTGACTCATGCAAGGACAAGCAAAGAAAGCATCATGGAGAGCCCACCCTTGCAAGCTCTCGTG
Organism: Felis catus; assembly: GCF_018350175.1. Lineage (NCBI taxonomy): Eukaryota > Metazoa > Chordata > Mammalia > Carnivora > Felidae > Felis > Felis catus. The sequence goes on from NC_058375.1 coordinate 67,066,531, forward strand.
TCCCAGCTATGAGGAGTAATTCAGTTCACAGTCTGCAATGGGTCCCTAGGAGAGCCAAGTTTTTACAGAAAACCCAGCCTTTGTTCTTCTGGTAAGGTGCTAACAGCCAATCTTCTCTTGCTCATCATCTTCGTCTATAAAATGAGACTACTAAGCATGGTGCACCATCCTTCCTGGGATTCTTCAGAGAAATAATTAGAAGCTAAGTGGTGTAGCGGAGATGTACAGAGTACTGCAAGGATTGGCGTGTTAAATTTGATTGCTTTTGCTCTTAGCTACAATAATTATGTATTTCTGCTCTACCTTTTATTTCTCATTGTTATTTTTAAATACACATCAGTTTATGTTAATGAAAACTTTGTAAATGAGCTTTACATCTGGAATATACCTCAGCAATAATCAAATTCAAACTCTCACATATTACAACTGGCCAAGAGACCAAATAATTTGTATAAAGGCCAATAGCAATTTAGAAGCGACTAACAACAGAAACTTGGTCTTTCTAACTTCCAATCCAGAACGTTTTACTTGTTTAAATTTTTTTAAGGCAAATCTTCACTATACGGCATGGACCATAACCTAGGAAAAGCAGCAAACAGGGTAACGAGGTTCTTTTCTCTCTGTAAGTACACAATCCACAACAGACAAAGCAAGCACTATATGTCAAAATATTTAAAAATTAAAAATCAGTGTTAAGTAAAATACGCTCTGTCCTTTTACTTTGCCAAGTACATCTTCATAACAAGAGGTAGGCCAGGTCTGAATTTAGAATTGTTGGATCTCTGAGTTCCTGCTGAGAATATAGCAGTTGTCTGCTGAGTCAGACCCTGGCTTTAGTCTCCAGCTCTCAACCTTCCCCCACACAAGTTCCCATACCCACTTCTTCTCCATAACTTCCCTCTCTACCACACCATAATGTTTCTTTGCTACGCATATGTGGATGTTCCAGACCACATTTTCAAGCTTTACCCACACCCACACTTTCCTCTGGCCACTGAATTTAGAGGTTCAACTTCAGGAGAAGAGAACTTATGACCATTTGAGCAGAATATTCTATAGCGCAAGGTACCTAGAGTATGGTCAGAGGACAAGAAAATGGCAAACTGGAAGCAAATCTCCTTGATCCCACAGAGTCTTCAACTGATGGGAAAAAGGGCATACATGGGAAGACCAGAGTGGAGCCCTCTAAAGCTTAGGTCAACTGTAGAGAACTCTCTTACCTGAATCAAAGGATAGTATTGGGCGTGGAAGACAGGTCAAATAAATCTTTACCTAAAAGAAAAAAAAACAAACAAACAAAACATCCATAAAACAGTACAAAACAAAACAAAAACTCCTTAGTGTGATTAGGTAAGAATTACATAATATAGGGGTGCCTGGGTAGTTCAGTTGGTTAAACATATGACTTCAGCTCAGGTCATGATCTCACTGTTCATGGGTTTGAGCCCCACATAGAGCTCTGTTCTGACAGCTCAGAGCCTGGAGCCTGATTCTGTCTCCCTCTCTGTCTGCCCCTCCCCCGCTTGTGCTCTGTTTCTCTGTGTCTCTCAAGAAAAGAAAAAAAGAAGAATTACATAATATAAAATGATGGGCATATAGAGTGGAATTTACTTTAATCTGGGTGGTCAGGAAAGCTTCCATAGCAAACTAACAGTTGAGAGACATATGAGGAGTTAAATAAATAAAGGATGTGGCATAACAGAAAGGGGAATTGATCCAGGTAGTGAAGGGAAAAAACAAACAAACATACATACAAACAAAAACAACCTATGGAAAGGAGAGGAGATGAAATTATCTTGCCTCTTTGAAGGAATTAATTTGAAGTTTAGCAAACTTGTCATGATATATAAAGGGTTTTCCTGATCAAAGATGAGTGAGATCAAAGAACAAAGTGATTCTTGAAATAAAATACCATTATATATATATATATATATATATATATATATATATATATATAGACAGAAGGTGATAATTCACATAGAATGAGTGCCATGTGAGAAGGCTGGTTGTGGCAATTCATGTGACTAGAAATGCAAATGAATCCCACCATCCTAACGCTCTGGTTATATTTTAAGGAAAGAATTGTTGTGAATTGTATTGCAATGTTGGAGCTCTAGTATAAGACCTGGCAGAGAACTAAAACTAGATATATCATCGCTAAAACACTCAGGGTCTGTCACAATGTACAGAACCAATTTCAAAACTGTATATCAGAAGTGTGATGGTTAAATGTTATATGTCTATTTGGTAAGGCTATGGTGCCCAGTTGTTCGGTGAAATTCCAGTCTAAATGGCGCTGTGAAGGTGTTGTATCAACAAGATAAACATTTGCAAACAGTTGACTTTAAGTAAAGATCAGACTTAATAATTGGGATCGGTCTCATTCGATCAACTAAAGGGTTTGAGACAAAAAACAGGTTTCCTGGAAAAGAAGGAATTCTGCCTCAAAACTATACTGTAAACTCTTGCCTGAATTTCTAGCCTGGTAGCCCACCCTACCAATTTCAGATTTTCCGGCCTGTAAAACTGTATGAGCCAACTCTCAGGAGGATCCTGACTGATAAATCAGTGAAACCAATCTGATTTCCTGTTGTGTCTCTTCCTAGTTCTCAGAGTAGGACTGATGACCCCTGTCAGATTGAGTACACCTCCTTATAGTTCTTGAATAATTCATGATAGAGATTCAAGAGGGAGGTCCTAGTCTTTCTGCTGTTACCATAAGGAGTTATCAACAAATTAGTCAGAAACCTAGGGATATGACAGCACTTGCCCTCAAAATTTATAAACCCAGTTATAGTGAAAAGAGTAAAAAAAAAGCCCTTTGGAACTCATATGCAAATTAAAATCAAAGAGAATGTTCTGGGATATGAAACTGTATCTCCAGTTCTAAGACCTAAGCATACAGAATTTTGTTTAGATACCTCATATAGCTTTCACAGCAACCTTTTAGAAATATGACAGATGTTTCTATAACTGAAAGCTATAGAACCAGGCAAATTACTACTGTTTGTAAAGAATAAAATATTATACAGCAGCTGTGTCCTAAGAATCTATAAGAGAAAATGGCACTTATAAATGACTTGGAATTTTAAAGAAAACATAACTATTGAACATAGTACCTTTTTTAATGTTTATTTACGTTCGAGAGAGAGAGAGCGGGGGAGGGGCAGAGGGCGAAGAGACAGAATCCGAAGCAGGCTCCAGGCTCTGAACTGTCAGCACAGAGTGGGGTATGGGGCTTGAACTCATGAGCTGTGATATCATGACCTGAGCCAAAGTCAGACGCTTAACCGACTGAACCACCCAGGCACTCCGAACATAGTAATTTCATTATGTTTTAATACCTAGACTAACACAGATCGATCATTCTATCATAATCTATCTAATTATCTATGTGTATATGTACACACCACATACACACTTGAAGATATAGTTATGTCCTCAATTCAGAATTATTAGATAGCAAAATAAGTTTTATATATTAAGATAATTATGACCTTCATATATTACTATTAAAATATAATTAAGTATACAGAGACTTGGAAAAAGGGTAAAAATAAAATAGGCTATTAGGATGAACAAAGATACCATAATTAAACTTCACATTTGACTCGGCATCTTAGAAAAAGTGCAAATGTGGTATATCTTAGAGATTTAGCAAATTTTGATAGAAGGATCCTTCCAAATATTCACATCTAACAAAGGCTAAGTATGCTATTTTAATATGAAGGCTATGCAAGTTAACTTAAGAAATATTAAGAAAATTCAGATAATTGAGAATAACCAAAAAGGAATACAAAAATAATTCCAGAAACCAACAAAACCCTGTTAGTAATTGTGGCAGGCAGCTTTAGGGTGGCCCCCCCAATGATCCGTATGTCCTTGGTTTCAATTTCTTGTGTTTGCCCTTGCTCTTCAGTGTGAGGGAGGCCTGTGGCCATGGCAGAGAAAATGGGATGTCACTACAATGATTAGAGTACTAAAATTATAACTTCCTTCTTGTTAGAGACCAGCTCTATGCCTTCTCAGAGTGCATGACCTGATAAAGCAAGAAGCCAAGTTGGACAGGACCACATCCTAAAGAACTGAGGGAAGTCTATGGCAATAGCTGGCCATTATCATATCTCTAAAATATAAAATGACTAGATGTATCATTTCTATCATATATTGCTGACAACTGTTGTTGTTAAGTTAATCTATTTTTCAATGTCCTTATATAGTGTTGTACGTTTTATACCTATTGATTATTAAAACACTATTAAACAATATTCACTTTTTGTTTTATTTTATTTCTCAACAAACAGCAATCTATTCTTCTAGAACCATTTTTATCTAAGCCATGCCATAGGCAAATATACCCTTAACTTCCTCAATCTATCATCATCCCTTCTCCTAAGAATCAAACCCAGACCTTGCAATCTTCCTGTGGGTATCTCAATATATTTTTAGCAGGCTAAACACACTATGTGCCAGATACTGTGATTAGAATTAGATGTGCCCTTGAGGAATTACAGTATATGAACCAGAAATGTAGAAGATAAATTACATTAAGATTTATAATGTCCACAATGTTTAATCATAGTTCATATTTGAACTCAATAAATTCTTAATTTAATGCTTCTGCATGTCTACATATTATTAATATTGATACATATTTTAGATACTTGGCTCTCCTTATCAAACAAGATGTTAAGAGGGAGCCTACTTTAGCCTATACATGGGACAGACAGGAGTCCTTTCATAATGGAAAGGCAATAAGTATTTCTATAAAAATAGAATTTAAGATTACAGAGTTTTTTGTTATTACAATTAATTCTATAACTTCATAATCAAGGGAAATAAGAAAATGAGGGCTTTAAAGTAGCTCTAATGGTATACTAACTCAAAGACACTATTAAATAGTCTATCACACAGGATATGGCCCCAGAACTGACAATGTCTAATGTGGGAAAGGTCATTCCCCAAAAGCAAAAGTGCTTTTCCTGTACCAAAATAAATAAATAAATAAATAAATAAATAAATAAATAAATGTGTATATATATATATATATATATGTATGTATATATATATGTATATATATATGTATGTATATACATATATATGTATGTATATACATATATATATGGTAAGAGTGACAAAAATCTACTGTAAATGTTATTTATTTGTTCATCTGTATAAATCATTTTGTTCCCTTGATTTAATAGATTGTGAGAGAGGGATAGTGATTCCCCAAGTGTGGTTATGGTTAGGGATAAGAGGAGAAAAAAACTGTTTTAAATTAAGAGGTCAGAGATACACTCATTGAAAAAGTGATATTTAGTCAGAGGCCAATGTACATGTTTGCAGAAAACTGTCCTCGTCAGAGGGAACACCCTGTGCAGAAGCTCTGAGGTAGGAATAAATTTCACCCATTGTGGGTATGATAAAGAGGCCAGCATTACAGAAGAAGAATAAAAAAAGGGAAGGATGATAGAAAATGAAGATAATAAGGAGTGGAATTCTGTATCTTCTCAGGCTGCTGCAAGAACCTGTGAACTGTCTGCAAGTAAGACACGAAAAACTATTGAAAGTTTTTGATCATAGGTGACATCTTTTCCTAATAAGCAGAAAAATGCTGTATAAGAAAATTGACAACCTTGAGAGGGTCAAAGATAGAAGGAAGGACCCAGCTTTACAGCTATTGTAGTAATTCTGGACAGAAAAGAGGCTGGGATACTGTGGAAATATTGGGTGGTTGTTAATCCATAACATGGTTAAATATTATGAATATATTTTGAAGATAAAACTAGAATTTGCTAGTGGGTTAGATGAAAAGAATAAAAGAGAAGAATCAAGAATTACTCCAAGATTTCATCTGAGCAACCGGAAGTATTGCTTTTAACTGTGAAGAAAATGCCTACATTTGTAAGTGGTGATCAGTAATTCAAATTAACTGGGGAGACAATTGCAAGTCAAGCTATGTGAGAAGTGTAGACTTTGGTTTCCAGCCATGGTGGAATAATTGGTATCAGATTTGTCCTCATCACATAAACTATATGAAAATGGGCAAGACATGTGGATCTGTTTTCAAGCATTGAGCAGTAGGCATCACAGAGCTGTGATCCATGAGAAAAGAATAAATATTATGAACCTTATGTTCACCCAAACTTTCTGCTTGAGGGTATGTTCTGAATTACAGCCTAATGAGATAACAGTCTTGCTGAACTAAAAAGGTAAAATCAAAGTTTGCTGAGGTTGCTAAAATTTGTGGAGTGGGTTACTGGAGAGTAGGGAGGTACACAGAAGGTAGACACAGAAATATGCAGAGGGGTTCCCTGGGGCTATTTGTCTGAGGGTGAGGCGGCACATGTATAGGGTAAGACTCCAATAAGGTCTAATAAAGAGCAGCTGCTAGGGGCCTGAGATCAGAACAGAGATTTTAGAGGTCATGACATATTGAAAAATGATGGAAATTTTGCCTTGACAATGAGCATTAGATCTAGGTAGGCAGCTGATCACTCACTTGAGGTTTCAAAAGGCCATGTTATCAAAGTTAGTACAATGTTCTTAATTGAAGACAAAGGAGAGAGAGAGAGAGAGAGAGAGAGACAGACAGAGAAAGAAAGAAAGAAAGAAAGAAAGAAAGAAAGAAAGAAAGAAAGAAAGAAAGAAAGAAAGAAAGAAAGAAAGAAAGAAAGAAATGGAAAAAAGAAAAGGAAAAAAGGAAAAGAAAAGAAATAGGCCACAGCAAAGTATAAAATCAAATCTTATTAAAGATTCTTGACAAAACAAAAATCGGTAATCTTTGAGGAGGTAAACATAATCCAGATATCCTACAAAGTATAATCCATCATGTCAAGCACAAAATACTTGACATATAAAGAAGCAGGAAAATATGACCCATTATAAGTTAATAAAAAGTCAGTAAAAATAAAATTCGAGATGACTGTAGGGGTTAACATTGACAAATAAGAATTTTTTGACCACCATTATAATTATGCTTAATGATTTAAAGGAAAACATAGAAATAATGAGTACATAGAGATCTTTAGGGTGGAATGGAAACTATTAAACAAATTCTAAAACTACATATATACATATATACATATATGAATGATATAACTAGAACGAATTAATGGAAACAGATAAAGGGTCAGTGAACTTGTAGATCAATAAAATAATAATTAATTGAATGAAAAGAATGGAAAATATTGTAAACATTGAAAAAAGCATCAGTGATTTGTGGGCAATGAGAAGTGTTCAAACACAGATGCAATCAAGTTTAATATTGAAAAAACATAGAGAATAGAACAGAAAAACATTCCAAATAAGTACCATGAAATTTATAAACAGTATTAACATATATTAATGGATACTCTAGAGGTTTAATATACCTCAAGTTGAATAAAATAAAGTCATACATAAGCATATGAGAATCTAATTTTGCAAGGCCAAAGTATATCTTAAAGGCACCACAGAAAAGAACACCTTATATGTAGGGAAACAAAAGTAAGAATAAAACTAATGGCTGACTTCTGATCATACAGAAATGTAGGCAAAAAGACATCTTAAAAGTGTTAAAATATAATTATATTCTGAGCATAGAGAAATGTAGGCAAAAAGACATCTTTAAAGTGCTAAAAATATATATTAAAATTAAAATATATATCCTTCTCCAGAATTTTACATCCAACCAAAACAGCACTTATTTGAAAAAAGGTATTTTCAGATAAGAAAAACAAATGACACCATTCATTGACAGAAAAAATGTACTAAAAGTAATGATATAAGGTAATGCCATAGGAAATTCTTCAGATTGAAGGAATATGATGCCAGACAGAATATTTGAAGGAATATATGTAGAATATACATATACGTAACAAAAAAAGAATGAGAGACTTAATGGGGCTGTACTGTTGTTAACTGCTCAGATTTTATGAGGTGGTTTAATATTAAGTACAAGTAGAACAGGATAAGTTTAGAATTATAAATCACAGTATATATTGCATATGTACATATATAAGTACACATGTAATATTAAAGTGTATTGCGCTGGGTGGAGAATATACTGAGAATAAAATTCCCAGTATCTGTGTTAAGAATGAAACCTCTCGGGGCGCCTGGGTGGCTCAGTCGGTTAAGCGGCCGACTTCGGCTCAGGTCATGATCTCGCGGTCCGTGAGTTCGAGCCCCGCATCGGGCTCTGTGCTGACAGCTCAGAGCCTGGAGCCTGTTTCCGATTCTGTGTCTCCCTCTCTCTGACCCTCCCCCGTTTATGCTCTGTCTCTCTCTGTCTCAAAAATAAATAAATGTTAAAAAAAATTAAAAAAAAAAGAATGAAACCTCTCTGCCTCTTTATATCTTGATGTCTTTCTATATCTCCCTGCTGCATTTATTTTCTCTCTTCTCTTTTTTCTTACATCTTGCACTATCCTTTTTTTCTATTTAAAAAGACAATCATCACTACTGTTTCATCTAGAATACAAACTTTTACTGTATATTTTTTTTCCAGAATTCTAAACTGACTTCAATGGAAGCCCTTAAAGAAATTTTAGTCAACGAATAATAATGACAATGTCTATGACCAAAATGTTCAGTAGACAGGACTTAAAATCTAGAAAACATGTCAAAATGTAAGTTCCAAGTAACTAAATATATCAAAAACTCAAAATTACAGACTAAATATACATATACATGTATATACATATATGCACGTTATTCCTTTAAAAATATTTAAAATCAGATGCTATTTTAATACAAGTACTAAAGAAAAACAATACCATGAGTACTTTGAAGTACCATGGACCATTCTTATATGCTACCATTTGCTATTTATCTATCCGTGGTTAAAACCCTTCCATTTTTCCAAAAGCTACTTATGCTGAGACACATCTTGATGTGTTCTATAAGCTGCCCCAGCTGCTCCTGCCGATAGGAGGCTTGTGGCCTCAGAGGTACGGAATGAGCAGGTCAATTTGGGTGTCAATGTTTTTCAATTAGCTAAGCTGCTGAACTGAACTTATCTCTATAGAATTCAGGTATTTACACCCATACAGATTGGGTAAGAGAAGATATTTTGAATTTATTCACTGCCTGAATCAAAATGAAACACAAACACAAACAAAAACAAAAACAAAAATTCAAATCGAATGACTGTGCCCTCTCCCTCAACCTCTCTACCCCGCAATCCCATGACTTTAATTTAAAGGATAAAAATACTGTCTAGCGAGCATGCTTCTCTCACATGACTACCCTCTGCTTGAAAGTTCTACAGCCCAGGCTATTTATCACACAATTGATGGAGTTTGATTCCCTCTGCTCTTCTCCAGCTAAGGATTACAAACAGTTAGCTAAACAGTTTTTCTGCTGACAAAAGTTTATTTTTAACCTAGCTAGTTTCTTAAAGAAAATGACTTCTCGAAAATTTTATATTCTAAAGCTTATTTGAGCCTACACTCCAAAACAAAGCAATAATGTTTAAATAGACAAAATGTGCAATTTCCCCATAATAACATTTAACTAGACTGTTTTGCAATCTTTTCCTCTATCACTGATGAATTTCTGATCTGTAAAAAGTCTCCCACTGTGAAAAATTTGCTAGAGAACACCCAATAATCATGTAAATGATTGCCATCTAAGTGAAACAGCTGGTTTTCTCCTAGCTTTAAAATGAGGGGGAAGTTCAGAGTTAGGTACTTTGCTTCTAAGACATGAACTGGTATATACATTCAAGTTCTGTCCAAAAATCCCAGTGCGTATACTTCTCGGTGCTAATACAAGAAGAAAGCATCAGATGTTCAGATGAAACACTCTAGAGAAAAATACCACCCTGTGACGGTTCATGAACAGTGAGATCAATCATCATTATTGACACAGTACCGTCAATGGTCTGGTTGATTGGACATATTATACAGAATTAATAGTGAAATGTTTATTTACAGTTTTTATCTGGCGTGTGGCAACACATTCCCATTGAATGATTTTTATCTATTGAGAAGCATTGCTTCTAACTTACGTGATTATTTTGATCTTTGCATGTTGTGCCATCTTCTTTAAATTATTCATAATTGAATGAATTACTGATTTCTAAACTAGTCATTTGCAATATTTTCCAATAATAGATGAGGAAGTGGTAGCTTCTTAGACTTTAAAATTCATCGAGTCCACAGAGACAGACTGCTTCCTTCACATATGGCACTCTGTATTTCTTTGTGTCTGTCTCTGAACTAAATCAGGCCCAGAAAAGTTTTTCTTATAATTAATTCTGTCTCCACAGGTTTCTCAACAGTTAACTTATATGGATAAGGACACTATCCCTGCAGTCTAAGTCAATATTTTTACTGGTGCTTCATGAAATTGTGCACTTACTTTGAGGGTGAATTTTATCTCATATGGGCTATCTTTTTAAAGTATGCATTTTTAATTATGTAGCTTTTCTCAGTCTTTGTTTTTATTATAACAGATTTAGGATTTAAATTTTCTTGTTAATTTTGTGTGGTTTCTCACACAAAAAAGAGGATAAATCTACTATGGCTTTATTGTATTTATCCAGCAAGTCGGGACATTTTTTTAAATCAAATATGAAGGCTATAAAAGTATGAGGAATTACGATTGACCTACAGTATAGGAAAATAACTACATATTTAAGTAAACTGTCAATATCAGCAGAGTATTGGACAGATATGGACAATGATTTTAAACATTGATTGGGATTCTGTTATACATTTTCAGTACTTTGTAAATAAAATGATCTATTTGTTCAGACCCTGTATTTCTTAGTTTTTCACTGATCTGAATTCTAGTGGTTTTCTGAGCATCTCATTGTGTGCTAAAATGTTGCTTCCTTGTAACAGGGGCTTTATTTGTAGTACAGTTTTTAAAAACTCATTTTTATTGCTCCACCAAATTATTTCCACCTACTCTTTACTGGGGTATGGCTTCATTTTCTGAAATGGAATGAACACACATTTAGAGCTGGAGAAAGTGAAATTGAAATTTCAAATCTTCTACTTTTTGCTTGGGTCAGTGCACAAACCCATTCATTTCTTTGCGGCTTGATGAGAAAAATAATTTGAAACTCTTAGAGCTGTTATGACAGCTAAATCAGATAATGTATATAAAATGCCTAATACAGATTCTGATAGAGAGCATGTAATTATTAAAATAATCATGGTCTGACAGTCTGCTTTCCTCTAGAAAGAGCATTCTATGGGTGCCATTGTATTCTATAAAATCACTTTTATCTATGGTAATATTAGGGCTATTAAAATTTACTCCAGTTGGTTGGAACAATATATCCCAGATCATAGTTGAGGTCAAGAGAGAACTTGGGTTTCATTTTTGCTTTTGTCTTCTTAATACTGGGCCATTCCGTTTCCCTTGTAAAACTATAGGACCTTTATCTGACAATGTCTACTGCAAGATTTTTGTCTCATTTCTTTGTGGATTATCCCCGCACACACCTCAAATTACCAAGATGATTGAGGTTACTGGAAAAGATACCACCAAAAACCTTATTTGTGTATTATTTTTGTGACTTTGAATGCTGAGCTAATGAAAATAGATTATCTTATCCAATAATCATTTCTTATAATTTTTATTTAAAAGGGAGAGTGCTCACAGTTTATGGAGTATTTCATCACACATTATCTCATTTGTTCCTCATAACTGAGGTCACAGTTTTTCCCCTATTTTTTTTTCTAAAGGAAGCAAAGAAAACATTGAAAGATTAAGAATTGCATAGCCTTCTGTCTCCTTATCCATTTATTTAACAAATATTTATGGAGCAGTTAATATATATCAGAAAGAGTTCTGGGTTCTATGGTAACCTTTAGTATGGTAACAGCAAACTAAAATCTTTGTTTTTTGACATTTGCCACATAATGTTAAGAAACAAAAAAGATAAGTTATTAAATATAAGTTATTTGTGTTTTATGTAGAATGGTTATATAGATAAAACACAGCATTGGATCTAGTGCCCATTTCTGTATAGCCGGTATTTGTCATCATTATTCTTTTCATCAGTAAAAACTATTGTTTCAAACATAACTTGAAGCGGAATCCCAATGTATAAAACAGATGAAAGTGGGGCTGCACAAACTAAAAGGAAAGTCAAAAATTATATTGTCCAATTTTGCTATTCATCAACCTGCGGCATTCTGGAAGCATTTCTTTAGATCGCTAGAGAAGCTTGAAATGACTTCTGTACCATAACAATAACTAAAATGGAAAGAGATTCAATGAACTTTATGAAAAGTTGAAGTAGTTTTTAATTCATTAAACATGCACAGAAGTCTTTCATTGTTTCTTATGAAAGACCTTGGGAATAAATAAGTACTGTATTTCAACTGCTCTGGTGGAGTCTACATTTTATATAAATTTGCACATCTCAGTATAATATGTAAAAATGTTGGAATACTGTTTGAACATGTATATTTACAAGGATATTATGATCAGATAAAGCAACTAAGTCTATTTAATTATATTTAATTATTTCACAAAAACTCATAAAACTAAGCCTCCAAAATCACATGTATGCTGAGGAAAATATCTAAATATTTAAGGACATTGTGAAGGTATTTTCCATTGTTGTGGTCAAATCAGAGAAGCAAACTCTATTCCTACATATTTATCTGATTTTTTTACTCATTATCTTGACATTCTTCCTATTGTAGGAGACAATTATATCAACCATTGTTTTTATTTAAAAACGTATTCTATACATTTCAAAGCAATCCTGGTTCTATGGACTCTGCATTTATATAAACTTATCATATTCAATTGAAATGAAATTTCCATTATAAACATAACCAAAGAAAAGGACTTAACCTTAGTACACTATAATACATTTCAGCTTTCAAAGCCAAGTGACCACATTAGGTAAAAAGTAAGTTAAGATACGTATCATTGCTTCTCCCTCTACCACTATAAAATACAAAATTCTAAGTCAGCACACAGATCCATTGCATATGTCCACTTAGAATCTTTTTAAAAGTTTACCATTTAATACTTAACTCCGTGGTCATTGTTATTTTTCTGACTCTGCTTATCTCATCACTCATGATCATTTCTATTTCATAGACATACAATTTTATCAAATTATAATCAACATAGATGATTTTACCAATATTCTGGTCTCCACCTTTTTTTCTTCCTCCACTCCTATGATGTCATCTTTATTGCTTTCTTATTCCCATGGCATTACACTTGACCTTATTATTCCAATGTTAAGTACCAACACTCTATGTTTTAAATTTTAATTTCTTATCACCTCTTATCCTTGATCTCACTGCTTTTTGTACCCCAAGCCTTAAGTGTTCAATGCCATTTGTATCCATAATCTATGATCTTAGTAACATTTCACTATCATTTCCTTTGTTCATGTCCTCATATATAACTTTATGTAGATTAAATTCTATGTTTAATCATTAAATTCTTTCACCCATACATATACTCAGTTCTTTTGTCTTTTTCTCACTCTGTTTTATCTACAAGGCTAAACAATAATTCTGGTTAAATCCATTTTTCTGGCCCACATATCAGTGTAGTTGAATATTTTTGGAAAATAATATACACACAATGCACACATGTTCATGCACATGTACACACACACACACACACACACACACACACACACACACACACTCTGTCTGGCTCACTTCAATTTATTGAACACTGAAATCATATGCACCTAACATTCTTGTTAATATTTCCCCAGTAAATTAATTTTCTACTTGCCTAAATGGTTACATTTTACCTTCACTATCTTTAACTCCCAACACTTTTCCCCATACTAACTCTCATCTGATTTAATCATGATTCTGATTTCATGTGGAAAATGTAAGCAATCAATACAGATATTGGAATTCTCTTATGACAAGTATCCACTTTCCTCCCTGCATCTGTGTCCATGCTCTGGAGCTTTTTCCAGATACAGTGGATGGTTTGTCTACCCATGAACTTAGCAATGGCCAAATTCTCTTCTTGTGTACTATTTTCCATCTCATCTCATCTATTCAAGGAAACTGGCTCTAATCATGTTTTTCTTTCACTTACCAGGTCAGGTTTTCCCTCTCTACTGTGTCTTTTCCAACATCAGTAGCTGGAGGGAGAAATGGGATCAATAAAAATAGTTTAAGTAAAGGTTTTATTTGAAATATAATATAAAAGCAAAAAGTACACAAATCACAAGTGTACACACTGTTGATTTTTCACAAATGAATAAAATGACATAACCAGCACTGAGTTGAAGAGAAAGACCAAAATCAACACCTCAGAAGTTCTCCTTGTATCCCCTTCAGGTCACACCCCACCAATGTTAACCACTATTTTGACTTCTCAAACTTTTTTCTATCCTATATAAATGGAAAAGTAACATATGCTTTTTTAGTCTGGCCATTTTGGCTCAACATTATGTGTGTGACATTTATCTACATTACTATAGATGGTTGTAACTCATTCATTTCCATTACTCTATAATATTTCATTGCATACATATACCAGAATATGTTTACCCTTTCTAACAAAGTTGAATATATGAATAGCTTCTGGTCTGGGATATTATAATCAGTGTTGTTATAAACAGTTTTGCATGTGCTTTTTTGTGAAAATATATATGTGTTTTAACTGATGCATAAGTAGGAATTGAATGTGTGTGTGTGTGTGTGTGTGTGTGTGTGTGTGTGTGTGTATTTGGATATATAATATGTAACATATATATATTGTATAGATAGATAATATATGAACTATCAGTATGCTTGTATGCAAAAGCAAATATCTTAATTATATGGGAGTATGCAATATAGTGTACAAGACCTATGGATTTAAATATTATCAATATGCTTTGGTTTATCAAATATACTTTTATCTGTAGTGTGGAATTTCTCTGGAGCCCCAGAATCCAATCTCCATTGGCCAACTCAAGTTTTCCACTTTGCTGTATAATGATTTTCTCATTAATGTACACAAATCCATGCTTTGGTCCGTTGCCCAAACTCGTTCTCCCTCCAGTCTATCCCATCTTATATAATAGCAATTCCAGCATTTCAAATTGTTCTGGTTAGAGATCTTGATATCATCTTCAACTCTTCTTGTTGGCTCAGACTCTGCTTCTAATAGTTTGGCAATTCTACCACTTTTACCTTAAGTACCCAGAATTTGACTACTTTTCAACAGCTCCACTGCTATTTAGATGAACTAATTTAAGTCTGTGAACCATCATGATTCATCTGATCATCCTTCTACTCAATCTTGCAATAGCCTTCCCCCATTGCACACAGTAATCCAGAAAAAGACATTTGGTCATAGACTTTTAAAATACATGAGGTAAAATTTGTAAGATCTGGTGACTGATGATATATAAGAGGTGAAGAAGAAGGTATCCAGTATGACTAGAAAAGTAACATAAATTCTATTAGACCATGCATATTAATGAAAAGGCAAATTCTTCTCATGAGAACTCAGAATTTGCTTGGCTACTTATATCCTCATCTTACTGTCCCCAAAGAAGCTTGGTACTTCATCTCCTATGTGTAATGTTACTCCGTTCATACTCAAGGACCACGTCTAAATTTAGAATTATTTAAGAAACTTTGCCCTGATATTCTAACATTCTGATAACAAATTGCTAATCTAGGAAGACATAATACATCCTATTCTTACTAACCGAGCTTCTGCCCCATTTTGAACCTAAGCTTTTTCCTTAAGTTTGGGAAACTTAACACTTTCTTCCCTCACCTGGAACTGAATCTCAGCTGTAACTGCACATGCTCCACCTCACTGGAGATGTCCATTTGGTTGTTAACACTTACCCATGATATTCCAACAACCCCAGCATATTATAGCTATTACCCCCAATCCAGTACTTTTGTCAGAATTACTTATGTAACCAGGAGTGACAATTAAAATATTTAAAATGGAGGAGGACATGGGCGTCAATTACCCAGAAATGTTGCTGCCTGGGGCTCTGAAATGGAATCCTGGAGTTTCTTTGGTGAGCATAGTAACTTTGCTTGCTGACTTACAGGCAGGAAGGACGTCCCAGGAGAGAAAATGAGACAACTGAAGAGTTATGGGTGGAGAGAGGTGCACAGGGGCTTACATGTTTCATCATAGTAACTAGACCAGCCATTTCTGTGCATACTGGCTGCATTTGTGACTAAACAGAAAGTCACCCTATTTGAAAGATCATGCAGGTTTGCAAGGGGAATGAGGGAGCGACTACTAGCTAGCTCAATTTGACAGCATCTACTCCATCAAATCAGTGTCTGACAAATGTTATTCTTAGCCTAGTCTCACATCTAATTGCTAGAACAATGAATCCATGAATCTGATATATTACAGATCTGTTTAAAAGCCCCAGTGGCTCTCTGTTTCTTACGGAGAATAACTCAATTCTATGGTACTGTCATCTAATACTGTAAACAAAGATGTAAAACGCGCGTACCCTTCCACTACCATTTCCCACCTCTTCCTTGTTCCAACCACAAATATTCAAACACATTTTTGACTGCCTACATCCTTGATATTGTGTTATGACAAAAAGACTAACAAAAGCTTTTGCCTCATTGTCTGTAGAGTTAGGCACGTGATTCTGTGATTACAGGGTTATGTGATGAGTGTTGATAGTAATAGCCCCAAAGTTTTGTGGGACCAGATTTAGAAGTGACTCACTGAACATGGCAGAACAGGCAGAAACAATGGAGTTGGTGATTTTTTTTTAATTTTTTTAATGTTTATCTATTTTTAAGAGATAGACAGAGTCGAGGCGGGGAGGGGCAGAGAGTGGGAGACACAGAATCTGAAGCAGGCTCCCGGCTCTGAGCCGTAAGCACAGAGCCCGATGAGGGGCTCGAACTCAGGAACTATGAGATCATGACCTGAGCTGAAGTCAGACATTTAGCCTACTGAGCCACCCAGGTGCCCCCGGGGAAGACTTTTCTAAGGAGATGACACATGCGTTTAGTTTAGATGAATGACTAGGCGTTGGGCTTCACTGATTCTTACAAAAGAGGAAAGAATAGTGGAGCAGACCAGGTAGTTTTCACAAAGACACTAAAGCAAGACATGTAATACCCTGTTTGGGAAAGAATGTACAGCTGGGGAAATGTGAATGGGAGATGAGGGAACAGATTGTAAAGTACAATTACAATGTGCTAAGGAGTTTTTAATTTATTTAGTAGGCATTGGGTGGCCATGTTCCATAATTAGAATAACCCCTTGTAAACACCATCAAATGGTCCCCATCGCCTTCAAAACTAAGTAGACTGCTAAGATTTAAATTGAGGAAAGAGCTTTCCAAAAATAGTGTGTATTAATGCACTGTGATTATTGGTTTATCTGCCTCCCGTATAAATCTATGAATTCTTTTTATAAAGGGTATATGGTATGTTTATATTATAGTTCCTGGAACAAAGTCATCGCTCAACAAATATTTTGATTAAGTGAAAGATAACTGAAAATCATCAACCGAAATACCTACCAAAACAAGAATCGTTACACCTTCTCTCTCCATTCTACGGCCTTATGTACTTCATGGAAAATGTTAATATAGTTCCATGATAAGTTATCCCTGGCTTCAACAACATATGTGACTTAGATATTTAAGGAAATAAAGTGACTTCAAAGTATAAATCCCTGTATTTGACTGGTTTTTATTAACTTTTTAAGAGAAGGTTTACTGCAACAAGATCCTACTATTGGAATCCAGTCTAATCCAATGTAGTCTCAAAGGGCACTTCTTCTGGACACCTGTTCATTCTTGTACTAACTGGTCTGAGTCTGTCAAGTCCTAGCTGTAGCTCCCATTTTTAGCATCTGTATAAAAATCTATAGGGTCTATATAAAATTCTTTTCTGAGTTTCAAAACATACCTGTGAGGTGATACAGAAAGACTTCAATGGAAAACCATGTAAAGAGATTTATTATAATTCCTCTCCATTGCAAGGTAGAAACATTTAAATAGAAATTGGGAATTGATTGCTCATTGGTAGTCCACTTCAGAGACTGGAGGTTTTAGGCCCAAATACTATCAGTCTAAAAATATATTTTTTTTTAAGAAAAGGAGTAATTAAGGCCTTTGTGTTCCTTTTCAGGCCATAGCTGCTATCGCAATACCATAAAAAATTAATTTATATTCTGTTAAACCCATAAAGGTAATTCTGAGGCAAAGCTCATTTCTTTTGTTTCTATTTTTATTTATTATTTTTTAAAGCTAATTTCTATTAAGATCTGACTCTGTGGCATTCTCCATAAAAAATAATTTACACATTTGGTTTCAATTAATACTCCCAACAGCCTTGTTAGGAAGACGTGATACTAGCTCTACTTTATGAGTTGGGAAACTGCATCTTTGATAAATTAGGAATTTGCCTAAGATCTCACAATTAATGAGCTGTAGAATTAGAATCCAATCCCAGGCAATCTGGCTCTACAGATGAGTATGCCATCCCCCCACTATACAGCCATTTCCATTCAAACTATTTGGTTTCTGTTTTCTTAGTTTGAATTGGCTTTTTGTTTGTTTGTTTTGTTTTTAGCTATTGTCCATCATTGGAAGTATAGATGGTTAAGTGGTCTTGAATTTGTTTATCTTACACCCTTATGGACTTTTTTTTTTCTCGCTTTATAAGCTAATAAAGGCTTCTGTCAATTACCACACTGATACAAAGGATGAAACGCTTTGCATTAAGTAGAGCTCTCTGGGCTCATGTAGTCTCTGTGTAAGAGAAATAATGACTGATTTTATTGTGTGTTTTATATTGTTTTATTTTTATCCAAGTAATATGCACGTATTATTATGCTAGGGCTACCAGAACAAAAGCATAGACTGTGCGGCTTAAAAGCCAGAAATGTATTCTCTCAGGGCGCCTGGGTGGCTCAGTCTGTTACACATCTGACATTCGATTTTGGCTCAGTTCATGATCACATGGTTCGTGAGTTCCAGCCCTGTGTCAAGTTCTGCACTGACTGCCTGGAGTCTGCTTGGGATTTTCTCTCCCTCTCTCTTTGCCCTCCCCTCGAGAGAGGGCCCACGCACACTTGCACGGGCTCTCCCTTCTCTCAAAATAAATAAACATTAAAAAAAAGAGAAATGTATTTCCTCACAATTCTGGAGGCTGGAAGCCCAAGATCAAGGTGTTAGCAGATGAGGTTTCTTCTGAGGCCTCTCTCCTGGGCTTGCAAATGTTCTCCTTCTTGCTGTGTCTTAACATGTCCTTTCCTCTGTGTGCATGCATTCCTAGTGTCTCTCTTCTTATAAGGGCATGAGTTATTATAATTAGTTATTAGTTATTAATTATTAGGATTAGGGCCCCACCTTCATTACCTCATTTAATTTTACCTCTTTAAAATCCTCATCTCCAAATACAGTCTCATTAAGGGTTAGAGTTTCAACATGTGAATTTGGCGGAGGCACAATTCAGTCCATAAAACAATGCATATCTTTTATTTTTTTTTAATTTTTTTTTCAACGTTTTTTTATTTATTTTTGGGACAGAGAGAGACAGAGCATGAACGGGGGAGGGGCAGAGAGAGAGGGAGACACAGAATCGGAAACAGGCTCCAGGCTCCGAGCCATCAGCCCAGAGCCTGACGTGGGGCTCGAACTCACCTACTGTGAGATCGTGACCTGGCTGAAGTCGGACGCTTAACCGACTGCGCCACCCAGGCGCCCCACAATGCATATCTTTTAAAGATATCACATATTTTAATGAGTTTATAATGAATAGAAAATATCTCTGCCAAGCCAATTCCTCAGAGCCTGATAGTTCTAAAGATTTGGGTTCTAGCTTATCTCATGCTCCCTTCTAAATCTATAAATAATACTGTTTTCTTGCTTTCTTCTTGACATGTCAATTTCAAGTATTCTTTTGACTTATTCACTAGGTTCAATGATGCTTTAGCTGCCTTAACTAGCTGTCTCTCCCATTCGCTCCTCTCCCCATCCAGTCTCGCTTTTGTTTAGCTCAAATTTTGGTTACCTTAGTTTCTTCAGACATGGTAAATATTTGTTTTTAAAATGGAGAAATGAGGGGCACCTGGGCATTTCAGTTAGTTAAGTGTCCAACTTTGGCTCATTTCAGGATCTAGTGGTTTGTGAGTTTGAGCCCCACATCAGGTCTGTGCTAACAGCTCAGAGCCTGGACTCTGTTTCAGATTCTCTCTCTCTCTTTCTCTCTCTCTCTCTCTCTCTCTCTCTCTCTCTTTCTCCCTCTGTCCCTCCCCTGCTCACACTCTGTCTCTCTCTCTCTCTCTCTCTCTCTCTCTCTCCCTCTCGTCTGTCTCAAAAATGAATAAACATTAAAAAAATAAAATAAAAAATAAAAAAATAAAAATAAAATGGAGATATGATTCATATTCCACCAAATACACCATTTCAAAGTGTACAATTCAGTGGTTTTACTGTGTGCCCAGAGTTGTTTGAGGTCCCTGAATCTCTGTTAGGTTTTATTCTCATCTTCTGAGGGTTTACTTTTCACTTAGGCATTCACCATAGTTGCCACTCCAGGGATATCCTGAATTGAGAAGCAGAACCTTCAACCAAAGTTGAACCTTTGTTTCCAAACTTGACAAATCATTGGATGTAGGCTGCTCCTAGAGAGGGTACATAACTTCGAGTGGCATTCCCTTCTGGCTGGTCCTTATTGTGCATAGGTCAGCATCAAGCCTCAAAAGCAACACCCAATTTCCTAATCTATGTGGTTAGCCCACATCCTGCTGAGTTGTGGCCAGTGAACCAATGGTCCTTACTTTAGGTAGGATAAAAATCTTGGGAGACATTGCCCATCTTCTCATGCTGATTGTTCTACCTTTGAGCAAACTGTAATTTTTGAGCACCAAGCCTCCCCTGTATCTTCTCTTCCCCAACTTCCAAATCAGTTGCCCTGCCCTGGACTGCTTTAAAAACATTGTTTCCCTATCACAGCAGGCCCAAGAGCAGGCCCACTAACTACTGATGTATTGCCCATAACACTTAGGATATGAGATGATCTAGATAATCTCCTTTTCTGATCATGTTGCTGGAACCTCCATTCTACACTTGGATGTATCACTTTGGAAATGCCATCTTCACCATAGAACCCTGTTCCAGAGGCCCACACAGAGCAGCAGTTAAAAAAAACCTTAGGAATTACTAGCTCCCTGCTAGTTTGTAAAAGCCTAGAGAGGAGAAATGATAACACGTTTCTGATTACCTCTCTACCTTCTTCCCTTCTCCACTATCTCCACCTTGGACCCTTCTGCTACCATCGAAGTTATTTACTCATAAATGAGCATAGGTACTTTCTTCTATACATTCCAGAAAAATCATGCACTAGTTACTCCAGGATTAGGCCATGACAAAAAAAAAAAAATATATATATATATATGTATATATATATACATATATATATATATATATGTATATATATATATATATATATATATATACTTTTTCTCTTAACAGAATAGCCAGAGTTTCAAGGTTATTTTCTAGCTTCAAACCTTATATTTTTATGTTCAAGGAGCTGAATGTTACTTTGGTGTTGCTCTTTGATTATTCCCATATGATAAATTCTATTTTACAACCACCCATCGCCATCACTACCACCATACCCATCTCCCTACACAGATATATGCCTTGGTTGACGAAGAGAGAAGGTCTTGCAGACCGAAAAACAAAGGGGAAAAGAACATTAATAATTTTAAAAAGGGAATATTTTTTACATACATGAAACTAAAAACCATGCCACATATAAATACATATGTGAAATGCCCAAAGAAACAAAGCTAAACCCATTCTTCACTTAGGGTTTATTGACCATTAAAGATAATAATGTAAAATGTATATATTCTACTGGGAGGTACACTAAATAGCATTTTTCATACGCATTTGACAAGATGTGGAACTACTATTTAAGTTAACACAATTTATATAATATATAATTGAATAATTTTGAAGATTTACTTCTAGAACTTAATGCTAATTATTCTAATAATTATAACATAAATTCTGCTTTGGTTGTCTCAAAAATATTTAATTATTCTTGATTATATTTATTGGTCATATTTGTCATAGTCATTGGTCATATATTGTTTCATATAAATTTTTAAAACTGAACTTTTATTAAAATGAAAACAGCTTAATTTCTTTTTTTTTAATTTTTTTTTTTGTTTAACATTTATTCATTTTTGAAAGGCAGAGAGAGACAGAGCACGAATGGGGGAGGGGCAGAGAGAGAGGAAGACACAGAAACAGAAGCAGACTCCAGGCTCCCAGCTATCAGCACAGAGCCCGACGCGGGGCTCAAACTCACGGACCGCAAGATCATGACCTGAGCCAAAGTCAGCCACTCAACTGAGCCACCCAGGCGCCCCAAAAGCAGCTTAATTTCTAACATGTTAGAATGCTAGATTTCTGTTAGATGTTAACTTTCGAACATACATTGACATTTCATTTTTGGCCACATTTGTTTGGCCCAGCTAGACATTTAGAAATAATGTCTTCAAATTATTTTAATTTTCTTTTTAAAAATGTCCACAATATTTTAAAAAGATAAAAGATGTGAGCTGTTTTTGAGTAAGTTAAAATAACAACAAATGTCACAATTAGGAGCTGATTCTCTTTCACAATGTAATGAGTAATTTGAAACAAATGAAATAAATGTGAATATAAGATTTCAGCATTTTAAGGCAAATTAACTTCCAAATGTTTTTACATAGACACAAAAAGGAAGTCATCTTAATCATTATTAAAATTCTGTGTAATTATTGACTAAGTCTGGCAGTGATGTTTTATATTCTTTACTGGATATTATGTACTTTAAAGGGTCTCAGTGTGCTGGATAAAAAATGTATATATCATTTCAGACAGGTAATTTTGGAGAATCATGGATTGAATGCCAAACTCATTGATGAGCTAGGATAAAATATCACTACTGTTTTGGTAGATTTTATAAAACAAAATCAGATTTAGTAAGGGCAGCTATTATGTGATTGCTACGTATTTGAAAAGTAAATGAAGGACTATTACAGAACATAGTGTAGGAAGATCCTGAATTCACCTACTCCCACAGACACAACCAATATGTAGCTACATCTGGAACAATTCTGTCTGCAAAAGAAGTGAAAACTAGTTGAACTGCTTCTCCCCAATAAGGGGCGGGGGGAATAAAAGACAAGACATGCAGATAGGTGGGAGAGGGAGAGACGCAGTCAGTCTCACCAAAAACCCCACCTCTGGTGTGGCCACCCACAATAGGAAGAGATCTTGTAAGTCCAGAGATTCTCTTGGAGGAGTGAGGGATTTGTGCCCCACATCAGGCACTCCAACTCTTGGGATCTGTACCAAAGAGATGCATTCCCAAAACACTGGCTAGGAAACTAATGGGGCTCATGTCCAAGGGACCTAACCGGCTATGGGAAACTGGATTCTCCTTTTAAAAGACTTGTGTGTGTCTCACTTGTCCTGGGACCCAGCATAAAAGCAGCAATATGAAAACACCTAGACAATACATAAAGATTTATTTGCTAATCTTAAAGTATTTGCCGCAAGTGCAGGAGACAGCAGAGATTCTCTCCAGAGACAGAGGCACCGGTACATGCCATTTTGTTCTGTCCATTCCTCTGTTTGCATAGCAGGAATACACAAAAGTGGCATGCTCTTGTTGCCTTGCTAAAGCCAGTGAGTACAGAAGGTTGCAGCATTCTCCTGCTCTGGGAGTAGACCTGATGAGGGCTAGCAGTCATGGTGTTCTCTCACTCCCTTGTTAAAGCCCACAGTCACAGGGACAAGGTATTCACCTGCTGCACTGCTGAAGCAGATGAGCATACCTGCCCCTACACTGCCCAGCTGCCCCACCAAAGCAGGAGTGTGCATAAGATCCTTTGATTCGTTTTCCTTGGTGGCCAAGGGGGCTTAAGTTCCTGGGTTCCACAGGACTACAACAATGAGAAAAAAGGTACTTGGCAGGCTACAACCCCCCAGGACACTGCAGAGACAGCAGACTGAAACAAATTCCAGTCTTCCTGTAAAGAAGTCCTATTTACTTGTATTGGAGCTTGAGTCTGAGGGTCAGGCTTTAGGTCTGCCACATA
The DNA here is from genome assembly GCF_018350175.1 of Felis catus. Lineage (NCBI taxonomy): Eukaryota > Metazoa > Chordata > Mammalia > Carnivora > Felidae > Felis > Felis catus. Next base: position 67,090,582 of record NC_058375.1, read on the forward strand.
TCTAGAGGAGAGGAATTCCCAGAAAACATATGCAGGAAGGCACCATTCTTACATACTGCCTTGGCCTCACTACAGACAACCCAATGCTATCTCCTCAAAAGAAGCTTATACTCTCGTCTAGAGCCCTGATTTTTTTTTTGAGCCCAGATTTTTGTAACTGTCACCTAGACACTGCCTCCAGATATCCTGGTCTGGAGGCCTGCAGGGTTTACAATTTTGGCCCCACAACACTATATATTTGCATACTTTAAGAGCTGTTGCCTGAGGGATGGCTTTCAATCAGCCTGAAAATGAACTAAGTGCTAAATGACAGCCCTCTTCTTGGAACACTGACAGGTCTTGGCACACCCTCAACAATGAGGATCTGTCAAGAATAAATCAGGCTGCTTAGACAATCACAGAGATAGCCGAAAGTTAGGGCAAGGGATCACCACCTACATAGGTCTACTCCATCAAGAGTGGGAGAGGTAGCTGTTCACTAAATACACAGGAAGAAACACAGAGAGTCAAGCAAAATGAGGAAACAGAGAAATCTGTTCCAAAAGAAAGAATAAGATAAAACTGCAGAAAGAGAACTTAATGCAATGGAGGTAAGTAACGTGTCTGATAAAGACTTTAAAGGAACGGTCCTAAAGATGCTCACTGAAATCAGAAGAATGGATAAAACACAGTGAGAACTTACACAAAGAGAAGGAAAATATAAGAATATATGAAACAGAAGTCCCAGAGATGAAGAGTACAATCAGTGAAGTGAAAAATACACGAGAGGGGTTCAATAGCAGAACATACATAGCAAAAGAATAGATCAGCCATCTGGAAGACAGAGCAATGGAACTCATCCAAACAGAGCAGCAAAAAGAATTTTAAAAAGTGAAGATAGCTTAAGAGACCTATGGAACAACATGAAGTGGAATAACATTCTCATTATACGGGTCTCAGAAGGAGAAAAGAGAAATAAAGGGGCAGAGGACTTACTTGAAGAAATAATGACTGAAAACTTCTTCCCTAACCTCAGAAAGGAAACAGACTGCCAGGTCCAGAAAACAGAGAGAGCTCCAAATCTCTGATCCAAATGAACCCAAAAATATCTACACCAACACACGTTATTATTAAATGTCAAAAGATAGATTAAAGAGAGAATATTAAAAGCAGCAAGAGAAAAACAGCTTGTTATGTACAAGGGAATCCCTCTAGGACTATAAGTAGATTTTTCAGCAAAAATGTTGCAGGCCAGAAGAGAATGGCATGATATATTCAAAGTGCTGCCGGAAAACAACCTCCCACGAGGACCATTCTACTCAACAAGGTTATCATTCAAAGAAATTTCAAGTTATCGTTTCTAATATTGTCAATAAAATATTTAACTGAATTTATTAAAAAGGAGGCAAACAGTTGTTATATATTATGTGTATAGAGGTATAATATCTTACAAACAGCTTCCTAATGTATGTACTCCTACCCTGGTGAAATTTATAATTTATTTCACAAGAATATTTCTATATGAGCTCAGGTCTTTACAAAATTTGAGTTAGAGGAAATAAATTTTCATTGAGAGAGAGAAAGAAAGTCTAAAATTTTTTCAAGTAAAATGAATTTCAAAATGTTAATTTTAAATTATAAAAAGTCTACTCCAAAATATAAAAATATACTTTTATTCTCTTGCTCAATAGAATTAATATAAATTATTAAATAATTAATTATATTGCACAGTAATACTTCCTAAAGACAGTAATTTTATAACACCTCTTTCATGAGATATTTTCTCAATACTGAGACAAACTTTTGGGTGCCTGATGACTCAGTCAGTTGGGTGTCTGACCCTTGATTTCGGCTCAGGTCCTGGTCTCACAGTTCATGGGTTCAAGCCCCGCGTTGGGCTCTGTACTTTGTCAGCACAAAGGCTGCTTGGAGGTCTCTCTCACTCTCTCTCTCCATCCCTATCCCACTTGAGCACTCTCTATCTTTCGCTCTCTCTCTCTCAAAATACATACATCAACTTTAAAACGACTGAAAAAAATAATGAAGCAAACTTTTATATTTCATGTGTGAAATTTATTCTGACATTGAAAAATCACTGGTGATAATGATAAGACGAACTACCTTTTATTTTAATTTATTGACCATTAGAGTTTTTCTTTTTATGATTTATCTGAATAGGCAGGCCTCTAGATCCATTGATCTATTGGGATGTCTTATTTTGTAGAAGTTTCTTTTATATCCTGGATGCTAGTTCTAAAGTATTTACATATAAGGAAAATATATTCTCCTACTTTCTAGCTTCATTATTCTTCTTCTAGCTTCTCTTCATGATCAAAAGTTCTTAATTTTAATAAAGTAAAAACTCCAGTGTTTCTTTCAGTGATTTTGCTTTTCTTGTCATATTTAAAAAGTACTACCCTAAACAAATTGACTTTTCTTTCACATTTAGGTTTTTAACCCGCCTGGAACTGATTTTTCCTTCAGATGGACTGTTAAAAGATCAATTTATTTTTTTATGAGATGGCCAATTGTTTCAGTGCCAGTTGTAAATGTCTTTTTCTATTTCCTACTCATCTAAAGGGCCATCTTTCCATGTATCAAGTTTCTGTATCAGCACTCTTTGTTTTCAGATTCCATATGATGATATATTGGTCTCTAGGTCTATATCATTCTCTCCAGTACAATATTGTTTTAATTACTAAAGCTAAAAGAGGTAAATCCTTCTCCCTTTTTCTTTTTGAAGAGTTTCTTGAATATTCTTGGCATCTGGCATTTCTATTTAAATTTTATAATCTTAAATTCAAGCCCCACATTGTGTGTAGAGCTTACTTAATTTTATAATCCGCTTCCCAAATAAAACGACACACACACACACATACACTTCGCTGCTTCCCATGGCAGAATTTTAAAGTTTAAATAGCAGATAATCTATTTATGAGCACAGTATAATTCTTTATTCATTTAAGCCTTTTTTAATATTGAGGCATATGAATTTATGCTTTCTTCCATAGAGGTCTTGGAAATATTTTATTAAATTTATTCCTAAGTATTTTGTACTCGGAGTGCTATTTTAAACGACATTTATTTTTTTAATTGGTTTTGTAGATATATAGTAACATAACTGATTTTTCTATCTTGACTTTCCACCTAGTGACCTTGCTGAACTCACGTATTAATTCAAATAATTTACTTGTAGAAATTTTGAAGTTTCTATATTTAAAATAACATAATTTGCAAATAATAAAATTATCTTTTTTCTTAGCTCATGTATACACAGACATTCAGTCTAAAGCTGAATAAACATGGTAAAAATTACCATTCTTATGTTATACCCACATTCAGAAGAAAGTTTTCAAAATTTGGTACTAAGTACATAATTGCTGTAGATATTTATAAGAACTTTTAAATAATCATATTAAAGAAATCACCATATATTTCTAATTTGATAAGTCATTTATTATTGTTATAAATGGGGAGCAAATTTAACAACCTTTTATTGCATCTGATGAGATAATCAGACTTATTTTTACTTGGTTGTATAGAAATACACCATATATGCCCATATATGCACATGTTTATCTGTATATATATCATTATATATATATAGTTTATATGCATATTCATATAAACACACACAAATAAACACATATATTCTTGCTACAAAGCATTTGTCAAATACCATTTTATTTTTCTTTTTACAATCAGAAATGGAAACTGAATTTTTACGAGGCCTTTTCAGCATCGAAGTACTTGTATGTGTATATATAGGTTTTTCTCTTTCCACCTAAAAATATGGTACATGTTAATAATTTCTGAATATAAAGTTATAGTTAGCTGCATTCCTGGAATAGATCAATAAATATATTATTAGATTTGGAATTTATTTACTTCTATTGATATGAGTACTTAAGACTCTGCATTTCCCTTTGATTATTGTTCTACATATCTCATTTATATCATATAATGTGTTATTTTTTCTTTCTTTTTTTTAAGCTCATACAGCAGAAGAGGGACTTACTGTACATGTGTTACATTCAGGCACAACTGAGAACAGAGCTAGTCCTGAATGTCACAGGTCCAAGGAAAAGGACCAAAAGAGACTGTTTTGTTATGAGCAAGGTGGGTCTCCCAAAGTGGTCATTGTGACTAGATGGCTATGAATGTTTTAGATCCACTGAAACAAGTTCTAGAAAGTAGGCATACTATCCAATAATTTGTACCAGCATCCCTGGCCTCTGCCTTTTCCTCTTTCTTTTCTTGTTTCTGCTCCTGTGGCTTCCATGGGTGCACAAGCTAGCTGTTTACTTGGACCTCTGCCTTTTCTTTCTTCTTTTTCTCTTTGGTCTACACATTTGCTTCTTCCTCCAGTAGGCTCTCATGATGTGGAAGTTTTGAAGAAGATGGTGCTGAGGCCAAGAGCTTAGTGCTTAGCATTACATTTTTAGGGATTTTAAATTTTGATTTGCATTTTCTCCTTCACTGAGAAATTATTTAATGGAGATAGTTTTCTTTTAATTGAAGTATAGTTGACATACAATGTTACATTAGTTTCAGGTGTATAATGCGGTGATTCCACAATTCTATACTTTATGCTATGCTGACCACAAGTGTAGCTACCATCTGTTATCATACAACACTATTACAATACCACTGATTCTATTCCCCATGCTGTACTTTTCCTCACTGTGACTTATTCAGTCCATAACTGAAAATACAGTAAGTTTTGGAAAATCTCTACGTGCACTTGAGAAAGAGGTACATTCTATAGTTTTGGGTATGATGTTTTATGTATATTAATAAGATTTACATTATTGATTTTATTATTTGGACATATAGCCTCACTTATTTTTGCCCACTTCATCTATCTTGGACTAATAACATGATATATCTTATTGTTACTTTTCTATTATCTGCTTTTATTTTAGGTATTCGGTGAATTCTTAACCATCTGCATTCTTAATTCTTGTTTTTATTTTTTATTTTAGAGAGAGAGAGAGAGAGAGAGCAAGCAGGGGAGAGGGGCAGAAGCAGGGAGAGAGACAGAGAGGGAGAGAGAATCTCAAGCAGGCTCCACACTCAGCAAGGAGCCCAACATGGGACTGGATCCCACAAACCATGAGATCATGACCTGAGCCAAAATCAAGTGCTGGACACTCAACTAACTGAGCCACCCAAGGCGCCCCATGCTTGCTTGATATTTTTGATTAAGTGTCATAAATTTTATGGGAAAAAAAACAAACAGAAAAATTAGGGCTAACATGATGGAGTAGAGGTTATTCTCTATTGAGTATTCACTTTTGCTACTCACTGGCAGATCTGTTAGCAGCTTTCAACAAGAATTGGATTGATTCCACACTGGGCTTCGGTCTTTGCCTGAACTTGTCTATTTGTAATTATTTCTCATTCCTAGAATGTAGCCTTCAAGCTCCTAAAGAGAAGGCTGGAATTTCCTGGCATTCTGCCAACTGTGGAGGCCCTGAACTCCCACCTTTGTCCCCTAAGCTCTGGGACACATCTAAGACTTTGGCCAGCTTCTCTGCTTGTCTGTTTTGTTTCTACTCAGGTTCTTAGCTTCTTAGACTTCACCTTTGAATTGACAAATACCTCAAGAGAAAAAACATTTTTTAATCATATGCAAAACTTTTTATCTTCTGTTTTATGCAGAATGTTGGCCTCTCAAATCCTTTAATCCGTGGTAGTTCTCTCTTTTTGGTTGTTGTCCCTGAGACAGTTGGCCTAAAATAATCTGGCCCATCATTGCCAGTTGTTGCACCTGTTCCATTTTGAAACAAAATACCCAACTTGTCTATTTTTCACTCAACTCTAGCAATAAAATATTCATTCAACTCTAGCAATAAAATATTCATTTCTGTTTAAATGCCAATTATTAGGGAAAGATTGCTGCCTTGAATGAATATTCAAAATCTTTCCAAGTAATTCTTAAGTATTAAGAAGAGACAGAGACAGCACAGACTTTTCTAATTTTTTTAAAATCTTTATTTTTGAGAGAGAGAGAGAGAGAGAGAGAGAGAGAGAGCATGAGTAGGGGAGGGGAAGAGAGAGAGGGAGACACAGAATCGGAAGCAGGATCCAGGCTTCGAGCTGTCAGCAGAGTCCAATGTGAAGCTCAAACCCACAAACTGCAAGATGATGACCTGAGCCAAAGTCAGTTGCTCAACTGACTAAGCCACCCAAGAGACTCTAGACTTTTGATTCTAAGGTTTCTTTATCCCCAAATTGTATCAACAAAATGAAAAATATCAAATACATGTTATGTTGGTAAATTTGTTTTCTCATGTACTCTTTTTTTCTGAGAGAGAGAGCAACAAGTGGGGGAGATGGGCAGAGGGAGAGAGAGGGAGAGAGAGTCTTAAGCAGGCTCTGCACTCGTTATGGATGTGATCATTAACATTTTCATTCTTTTCATTTGGAGTTGGTTGGTCAATTACATTTCCTCTGTCTTACAAAGCAGAGACGGCCAAGTCCATTCTGGAAATCCAGAGATGTTGTATCAAGAGCCTGAAAAAAAACGCATCCTCTCCTTCTTTCTGGTGAATCAAATTCTAGGGGTTGATTCAAAGGAAATCATGTTTTAGATTCTACAACATAAGGCTTCATTTGATACAAATATTCATTGCAGTTCATAGTGTAGGAAACTCTGGTGCTAGACTGACAGCTGTTTGTCCCTTACATCCTCAGTGTGCAAGCATCCGTGACCTGAGGCATGACCTGAGTTGACATCAAGAGTCAGATGTTCAACCAACTAATCCACCCAGGCATCTGATGATGTACTTTTTTTTTTTTTACCATTGATAGATATTATCCTAATCTATATAACTTCAATTTATGAATACTATGAACTAGGGAAACAGGCTTATTTTTTTCTCTTTTAAACCATATCACCTATAAAATAGTTATTTTTTTTTCAATTAAATCCAGAAAACTGAAAAGACATAGCTGATAAATAATCAACAAGAAAAAATACAGAAGATAATATGAAGAAATTAGAAGGCTCAATAATTGACCAGAACCTTATGCAACTTACACTATAAAAATTAAAAAAATACTATTGCTTATAATAGCAAAGGAAAAAAAATCTGTGTCATTGGCAGAATGATTGTACCCTAAGGACAAGTTCAGTTTTCAGATAATGGGTGCAGTTATAATTCAACAGTAAATTTTTATGGCCTTGAAAAATTGCCCATTTCTCAGTTCAGGTGGGAGAAAGAATTGGGTGCTTATGAAATCATTAATAATGATGATATAAAATTAGAACAATTATAACAGAAAACATTTATCCAGCCTCTGCTTACAACTATATTTTCTGATACTTCATTATAGACTTTTATATAATACATAAAGACTTAATATATTGCACAGGAAACTTCATTATCAGCTAAGTGCCTATTATGCATATGGTGACATCATTAATCATAAAGTCTGGCTTAAAATTTATCTCTACTTATTTGTACTAGATAGGAGCAAATTTTTTAAACGTACTCTTAAATACAAAGCTAGATTCTCAGTTCAAAAGAGACATAAAATTATCATGGACAAAGGGTGACACATGATGAAAACATATTAAAACATCATATTTTATCTATTCTGCTTCATATTTCCATGTGAATATTCATCCAGAATACTAACAGAGATTTAACTGTACTTGAAGATTGATATGAAAAGGAAAAAGTCAACCAATTATTTTTTTGCAATTTTGCCAATTTATATAATATCATTTAAAAACACTGACTAGTATTTTTATTAATTCAGTTATCCACAGCTGTTTCACTCTCAATTTGATTTTTTAATTTTAAATAAAATATTTTGGAATTTATGAGACACAGCCTTAATGAATGGAAATACATACAAGTATACGTGTTTAGTTGTGTGTGTGTGTGTGTGTGTGTGTGTGTGTGTGTGTCTGTTGAAACTATTGGGATATAGTCAGGTGACTACATTCATGAATACTTTTAAAATGTATAAATAGGGGCACCTTTTGTGGCTCAGTTGGTTAAGCATCTGACTTCAGCTCAGGTCATGATTTCCTGGTTCATGGGTCCAAGCCCCACCTCAGACTCTATGCTGACAGCTTGGAACCTGAAGCCTGCTTCCGATTCTGTCTCCCTATGTCTCTGCCCCGCCCCTGCTTGCACTCTGTCTCCGTCTCAAAAATAAACATTAAAAAAATAAAATGAAATGTATACATGAAATAAATGTATCACATAGTTTATCCTTTGCATTAAATGTTTATAGTCTACCTATGCATGCATACACATTAAACACACATACATACCTTTCAGAAATCTTTACCTGTAAATTAGAGTCTATAGGTAACCCACATAAGAGTATGTTCATATTTACAGGAGGAGCCAAGATGGTGCAACAGCATGGAAGGTTTTTTTTTTTTTTTTTTGCTTCTCTTGTCCATGAAACACAGCCAGATCAACACTAAACCATCCTGCACACCTAGAAAACTTATTTGAGGATTAACACAGCAATCTGCACAACCTGAACCCACAGAACTCAGCAGGTACACAGCACTGAGAGGTGAACTGGGGGAGAGAGAAGCCAAGGAGGACAGGGAGCTGTTTTTGCTTGTGGAGAGAGGACAGAGATGGGGGGGAGAGTATGGGAAAAGCACCCCTCACACACACACACACACACACACACACACAAAAGCAGCTGGAGAGAAAGTGGAAAAGTGGAAACAGCCACTGGACTGAACAAAAAAGGGACAAAGAAAGGAGAAGGTTTAAATTCCATTAATACTCTATAAACAGGGGGAAATGCAGTCTGAAACTCTGCAGCTGTATACCTGGTGGTGCTCTGGTGGGAAGGGTGAATTCCTAGGAGCAGAGAGTGAAGTCTGGGGGTTCTTCAGGCCAAACAGGGAGAGATGGTTCCCCTGCTGGAAGGACAGTGGGTAGAGGGTGTGCGGCCACCCCACAGGCAAAGGTCCCAGCAGATCCCAGGGAACAACCACATTCACTGGTGCGAGAACAAGGATGTTAAGGGTGAAGCCTGGCACCAGATGTGTGTTGTGATATTCCATAACCCTATATCACTGCTGCTACATGATCATGTCAACTTCTTCTGGGGTGGGCGGGCACATTGTTACAGTCTCTGGGCATGGGCAGCAGCATGGTGCTACGAATGTTCCTGGGGGTGGGTCAGCACCCAGCTGTTGCTTGGTGAGACCCTCCTGCAGAGGGGCAGAAGGGGTCAAAGCCACAGTCCCTCAGAAGTGAAGAGTTGGTTAACACAGTCATATCTGATATAAAACTCATGAGGGAGGTGCCACCTAGCAACCTGATGGCTTGGTAACAGACTGTAAAAGCAGGGAGTGGACAGAAGCCAAAGACAAAGAACGGGTGCACAACTGCTCGTCAAGAACAGAGTTCTGATACTAGAGACTGGGTAGCTGGGTGACGCCATTTTCAAACCTCCTATGCATGTGCATACACACCTCCAAGCACCACAACAATCCACCCCAGTAAGCTAAGCAGCGCCATCTAGTGGAGAACGGAGCCGTTACGCTAAGCCCTGCCCAACAGGGCCAACCTTGTTTTTCAGGAACACAAGTCTCTCCACCTGCTTAGTGTATGGACTATAGAGTGCTTCATAGTTTGATTTCTATATAATGTAATTTGACTTCTATGATGTAATTTCAGTCGTATTTCAGTCTGTTTGCTGGTCCATCTATTCAATTTTTTTCTTTTTCTTTTTTCTTTTTATTCTTGAATACAGAAAGAGAAAAAAAGTATTTGTATTTTCAATTTTTATTAAAAATATTTTTCTTTAATTTTTTTCTACTATATTTTATTCATTTTTACAAATTTTTCAAATTCTGTTTTGCTTCCATCATTTCACTTTATTCTATTTCATTGTATTCACTTTTTCAAATTTTCAAACGTTTCCTTTTTTTTCTTTCTTTTCTTATATGTCTCTTTTTTCTCTTATCTATGAAGCTCCTGCCAACAACTAGACCAAAACACACTTAGAATCTAGCATCATTTACTTGATTTTGTATGTGTGTAGTTTTTAATTTTTTAATTTTAATTTTTTTTACCTTATTAATTCCTTTTCTTCCTTCTAAATGATGAAATGAAGGAATTCACCCCAAAAGAAAGAGCAGGAAGAAATGACAGCCAGGGATTTAACCAACACAGATACAAGTAAGATGTCTGAGCCAGAATTTAGAATCTCAATAGTAAGAATACTAGCTGGGATCAAAAATAGATTAGAATCCCCTTCTTCAGAGATAAAAGAAGTAAAAGCTAGTTATGATGAAATAAAAAAATGTTATAACTGAGCGGCAATCTCAAATGGATGCAACAGCATCAAGGAGGGATCAGGGAGAGCATCAAATCAGTGATAACATAGAGGACAAACTTATGGGAATAATGAAGCAGAAAAAAAGAGGGAGACTAAGATAAAAGAACATGATTTAAGAATTAGGGAAATCAGTGACCCATTAAAAAAGAGCAACAGAATCATATGGGTTCCAGAAGATGAAGAGAGAGGAAAAAGGGTTGGAAGCGTTGCATGAGCAAATCATAGCAGAAAACTTTCCTAACTTAGTGAAAGACAAAGACATCAAAATCCAGGAAGCACAGAGGTCTCCCATAAGATTCAACAAAAACTGACCATCAACAAGGCATATCACAGTCAAATTCACAAAATACTCAGGCAAGGAAAGAATCATGAAAGCAGCAAGGGAAAAAAGATCTAACCTAGAAGGGAAGACAGATCAGGTTTGCAGGAGACTTATCCACAGAAACTTGGCAGGCCAGAAAGTAGTGGCAGGATATATTCAATGTGTTGAATTGGAAAAATATGCAGCCAAGAATTCTTTATCCAGCAAGGGTGTATTTCAAAACAGGAGAGATAAAAAGTTTCCCAAACAAAAATAAAAGGAGTTTTGACCACTAAACCAGCCCTGCAAGAAATTTTAAGTGAGACTCTCTGAGGTCAGAAAAGAGAAGGAAAATAGAACAAAAGACCAAAGGAACAAAGACTAGAAAGGACCAGAGAACACCACCAGAAACTCCAACTCTACAGCCAGCATACTGGCAATAAATTCATATCTTTCAGTACTCACTCTAAATGTCAATGGACTAAATGCTGCAATCAAAAGACATAGGGTAACATAATGGATAAGAAAACAATATCTATCTATATGTTGTTTACAAGAGACTCACTTTAGACCTAAAGATACCTTCAGATTGAAAGTAAGGGGATGGAGAACCATCTATCATGCTAATGGTCAACAAAAGAAAGCTGGAGTAGCCAGACTTATATCAGACAATCTAAACTTAAAATAAAGACTGTAACAAGAGATGAAGAAGGGCATTATATCATAATTAAGGGGTCTATCCACCAAGAAGACCTAACAATTGTAAACATTTGTGCTCCAAATGTCATAGCACACAAATATATAAATCAATTAATCACAAACATAAAAAAAACTCATTGATAATAATACCATAATAGTAGGGGACTTCAACACCCCACTTACAACATTGGAGAGGTCATCTAAACAGAAAATCAACAAGGAAACTATGGCTTTGAATGATACACTGGTTAAGATGGACTTAACAGATATATTCAGAACATTTCATCCTAAAGCAGTGGAATACACATTCTTCTCCAGTGCACATGGAACATTCTCCAGAATAGACCATATACTGGGACACAAATCAGCCCTCAACAGGTACAAAAAGATCGAGATCATACCATGCATATTTTCAGACTACAATGCTATGAAATTCAAAATCAACCACAAGAAAAAATGTGAAAAGATAACAAATACTTGGAGACTAAAGACCACCCTACTAAAGAATGAATGGACTAACCAAGAAGTTAAAGAGGAAATTAAAAAGTACACAAGCCAATGAAACTGATAACACCACAGACAAAACCTCTGGGATACAGCAAAGGTAGTCATAAGAGGGAAGTATATAGCAATCCAGGCCTTCCTAAAGAAGGAAGAAAGGCCTCAGAAACACAACCTAACCTTACACATTAAAGAGCTGGATAAAGAACAGCAAATAAAACCCAAAAGAAGACAGGAAATAATAAAGATTAGAGCAGAAATCAATGCTATCGGAAAAACAAAAACAGTAGAACAGATCAATGAAACCAGAAGCTGGTTCTTTGAAAGACTTAACAAAACTGATAAATCCCTAGCCAGTCTGATCAAAAGAAAAAGGACCCATATAAATGAAATTAAGAATGAAGGAGGAGACATCACGACCAAACTGCAGAAATTCAAACAATAATATTACAAGCAATTATATGCCAATAAAATGGGCAATCTGGAAACAATGGACAAATTCCTAGAAACATATAAACTACCAAAACTGAAACAGGAAGAAATAGAAAATTTGAACAGACTCCTAATCAGTAAAGAAATAGAATTAGTAATAAAAAATCTCCCCCAAAACTGGAGTCCATGGCCAGATGGCTTTCCAGGGAAATTCTACCAAACATTTAAAGAAGAATTAACACCTATTCTCCTGAAGCTGTTCCAAAAAATAGAAATGAAAGGAAAACTTCCAAATTCTTTCTGTGAAGCCAGTATTACCTTGATTACAAAACCAGACAGAGACCCCACTAAGGAGGAGAACTATAGATCAGTTTCCCTGATGAACATGGATACAAAAATCCTCAACAAGATATTAGCCAACTGGATCCAATAATACATTAAAAAAATTATTCACCACGACCAAGTGGGATTTATTCCTGGGATGCAGGGCTGGTTCAATATCCATAAAACAATCAGTGTGATTCACCACATCAATAAAAGAAAGGAAAAGAACCACATGATCCTCTCAATAGATGCAGAGAGAGCATTTGACAAAATACAGCATCCTTTCTTGATAAAAACCCTCAATAAAGTAGGGATACAAGGATCATACCTCAAGATCACAAAAGCCTTATATGAAATACCCACTGCTAATATCATCCTTAATGGGGAAAAACTGAGAGCTTTCCCCCAAAGGTCAGGAACAAGACAGGGATGTCCACTCTCACCACTGTTATTCAACATAATATTGGAAGTCTTAACCTCTGCAATCAGACAACACAAACAAATAAAAGATATCCAAATCGGCCAAGAGGAGGTCAAACTTTACTCTTTGTGATGACATGATACTTTATATGGAAAACCTAAAAGATTCCACAAAAAAAATGGCTAGAACGGATCGATGAATTCAACAAAGTCACAGGATATAAAATCAATGGACAGAAATTGGTTGCATTCCTATACACCAATAATGAAGCAACAGAAAGAAAAATCAAGGAATCGGTCCTATTTACAGTTGCACAAAAAACCATAAAATACCTAGGAATAAACATAGCCAAAGAGGTGAAAAATCTATATGCTGAAAACTATAGAAAGATTATGAAAGAAATTGAAGAAGACACAAAAAAATGGAAAAAGATTCCATTCTCTGGATAGGAAGAACAAATATTGTTAAAATGTCAATACTACCCAAAGCAATCTACACATTCAATGCAATACCTATCAAAATACCACCAGCATTCTTCACAGAGCTAGAACAAACAACCCTAAAATTTGTATGGAACCAGAAAAGCCCCCAAATAGACAAAACAATCTTAAAAAGAAAACCAAAGCTGGAGGCATCAGAATCCCAGACAAAGGTGTAATCCTCAACACAGTATGGTGCTGGCGTAAAAACAGACATTCAGATAAATGGAACAGAATAGAGAACCCATAAATGGATCCACAAACATGGCCAACTAATGTTTGATAAAGCAGGAAATAATATCTAATGGAATAAAAGACAGTCCCTTCAGTAAGTGGTGCTGGGAAAACTGGACAGCGACATGCAGAAGAATGAACCCAGACCACTTCCTTACACCATACACAAAAATAAACTCAAAATGGATGAAAGACCTCAATGTAGGACACAAAGCCATCAAAACCCTCAAGGGGAAAGCAGGCAAAAACCTCTTTGACCTTGGCCATAGCAACTTCTTAGTCAACATGTCTCCGGAGGCAAGGGAAACTGAAGCAAAAATGAACTGTTGGGACCTCATCAAAATAAAAAGCTTCTGCCCAGTGAAGGAAACAATCAGCAAAACTAAAAGGCAACTGTTAGAATGGGAGAAGATATTTGCAAACGACATATCAGATAAAGGCTTAGTATCCCAAATCTATAAAGAACTTATCAAACTCCACACCCAAAAAACAAATAATCTAGTGAAGAACTGAGTAAAAGACATGAACAGACACTTCTCCAAAGAAGACATCCAGATGGCCATACGACACATGAAAAAATGCTCAACTTCAGTCATCATCAGGGAGATACAAATCAAAACCACAATGAGATACCACCACACACCAGTCAGAATGGCTAACATTAACAACTCAGGCAACAACAGTTGTTGGCGAGGATGCAGAGAAAGAGGATCTCTTTTGCACTGCTGGTGGGGATGCAAACTGGTACAGCCATTCTGGAAAATAGTATGGAGTTTCCTCAAGAAATTAAAAATAGAACTACCCTACAACCCAGCAATCCACTACTAGGTATTTATCCAAGGGATATAGTTATGCTGTTTTGAAGGGGCACATGCACCCCAATGTTTATAGCAGCACTATCAACAACAGCCAAAGTATGGAAAGAGCCCAAATGCCCATTGACGGATGAATGGATAAAGAAGATGTGGTGTGTGTATGTACATATATATATATATATATATATATACATATATACATATGTATGTATACACATATAAATATATATTATATATGTGTGTATATATACATATAAATATATTATATATGTAATATATATATATATATATATATATATATATATATATTATCAGCAACCAAAAAGAATGAAATCTTTCCATTTGCAACTACGTGGATGGAACTAGAGTGTATTATGCTAAGTGAAATTAGTGAGAGAAAGACAAATATCATATGACCTCACTCATATGAGAACTTTAAGATACAAAACAGATGAACATAAGGGAAGGGAAGCAAAAAGAATATAAAAACAGGGAGGGGGACAAAACATAAGAGACTCTTAAACATGGAGAACAGAGGGTTACTGGAGGGGTTGTGGGAGGGGGGATGGGCTAAATGGGTAAGGGGCATTAAGGAATCCACTCCTGAAATCATTGTTGCACTATATGCTAACTAACTTGGATATAAATTAAAACATAAATTAAAAAATAAAAATTAAAAAAAGAATACCACATTTAAAAAAGAGTATGCTCATATTTGTAAGTATTTTTTTAAAATTTTATTGGATTGATGCCTTTATCGTTATGTGATACTCTTCTTTGTCTCATACGTATAAGTGTTCTTTAATTTTGTTGGATTGATCCCTTTATCATTATGTAATACTCTTCTTTATCTCTTGTTACAGTCCTTGTTTTAAAGTCTATTTTTCCTGATGTATTGCTACCCCAGCTTACTTTTTGTTTCCCTTTGCACAGAATATATTTTTCTATCCCCTCACTCTCAGTCTGTATGTATCATTAGATCTGAAGTGTCTCTTATAGACAGCATATATAGATGGATCTCGTTTTATTCATGCAGCCACACTATATCTTTAGATTGGAACATATAGTCTATTTGCAGTTAAAGTAATTATAGATAGATATGTATTTATTGCTAGTTTGTTGGCTGTTTTCTAGTTGTTCTTGTAGTTTCTGCTTCTTTCTTCCTCTCTTGCTCTCTTCCCTTGAGATTTGGTGGTTTTCCTTAGTGTTATGTTTGGATTCCTTTTTCTTTTTCTTTTTGTATCAGTTATAGACATTTCATTTGTGGTTTTCATGAGGTTCATATGTAACATTCTATGTATATAGCTGTCTATTTTAAGTTGATTGTCACTTAAGTTCAAGCACATTCTAAAAAGCACTGAATATTTACCTCCTACCTTTATAGTTTGTATTTTTGATGTCATATTTTACATCTTATTATTTTGTGTATCCCTTGAATATAATTAATTTTTGTAGATCTAGATACAAATCTATTTGATTTTGTATTTTAAACTTTATACTAGCTATACAGGTGATTTATCCACTATCTTTACTATATATTTCCTTTTATCAGTGAGAATTTTTCTAATAATTTTCAACACTTCTTTAAATGCCACATTTATCATGCACTACATTCTAATATTTATTTTTGCCTCTTAGTTGACCTTTCATTGTTTTCCATTTGTCTGTATGCCTATTCAGACTGAAAACCCCAGGGTTTCATTAAAGATGCTGTATAATATGTTTCAATATGGGAGCAGGGTGTTTGACCTACCATATTATTCTCTTTTATTTAATATTATTTTTTTATGCTTATGTATTCATTTTTAGAATGAGCAAGTGTGCACAAGAGGGCAGAGAGAGAGAGAGAGAGAGAGAGAGAGAACCCCAAGCAGACTCTGTGCTCAGCAAGGAGCCCAATGCAGGGATCACCTGAGCCAAAATCAAGAGTCAGATGCCTGACTGAGGTACCCACATGCCCCATATTAGTCTCTTTTAATTTAGAGTTTTCCTGGGTATTCTTGATTGTCCTTTTGATCTCCAAATGAATTGTAGAATCATTCTGTAGTTAATTTAAAAATACATATTACTGATATTTTATTGAAATTAGGCTACATTTAGAGTTTTACTTTGAGGAATTGACATCTTTATAATACTGAGTCTTTTTATCCAAAAACATGGTAAGGATCTTTATTTTTTTCACATATTTTGAGGGTTTTGTTTTGTTTTGTTGGTGGTTGTCGCTATTGTTGTTTTTCATTTTGTGACTGATAATATTCCATAGTTTCTTTTTTGAATTTTTTATTTCAATATAGCTGACACATAACTTACATTAGTTTCAGGTGTACAACACAGTTATTCAACTTCTCTATACTTTATGCTGTGCTCACCACAAGTGTTAGCTACCATCTGTCACCAGAAAATGCTATTACAATACCAGGACTACATTCCCTATGTGGTGCCTTTTGTTCCCATGATTTATTCACTCCATAACTGGAAACCTGTATCTTCCACTCCTCTCCACCCATTTTGCCCATCCCCCACTCTTCCTCCCTCTAGCAAACATGAGTTTGTCTCTGTATCTCTAGGTCTGATTTTGCTTTTTGTTTATTCTGTTTCATGTAGCTTCTGCATATTTATCATTAAGACTATCCCTAATAATTGCATTGTTTTGTTATTATAACTGATGTCTTTTTTCAACATGTCTCCTGCTCAAATATTATTTGTAGATATGCAGTAATTGATTTTTATATGTCTGCTTTCTAACTGACACCCTCAGTCTATTTTTTCCCTTTTCAAAATTAAAAAAAAATAAGTTCTTTTGGTTTTTCAAGTACAAAATCACATTACTGGTAAATAATGATGCTTATTTCCTCCTCTTTTTGGTATACTTCTTTATGTTTCCTGTTATTTAATTATATTGGCTATTACTTTCAGGACATGATTAAATAGTAGAATCCCTCATGGGCATCAGTCTTCATTCCTCTGAAGGAAATTCTTACATATATTGCTGGTTGTTGGACATATAGATATATTTTATCTGTTAAATAAGTATGCATCTCTTCCAATTTTTAAAGAATTATTAATTTCTAATATTGAATTTTATCAAATGCCTTTTCAATAGATATGCAAGGGGTAATGTGATTTTCCTATTTTTAAAATGTTTATAAAATAAATAATATTAATATATTTACAGTATTGAAATTCTTGGGGCGCCTGGGTGGCGCAGTCGGTTGAGCGTCCGACTTCAGCCAGGTCACGATCTCGCGGTCTGGGAGTTCGAGCCCCGCGTCAGGCTCTGGGCTGATGGCTCAGAGCCTGGAGCCTGTTTCCGATTCTGTGTCTCCCTCTCTCTCTGCCCCTCCCCCGTTCATGCTCTGTCTCTCTCTGTCCCAAAAATAAATAAACGTTGGAAAAAAAAAATGTTTAAAAAAAAAAAAGAAAAAAAAAAAAAAGAAATTCTTGCTTACCTGTAATAAATATTACTCAGTTATAGTGACCTTTTATAAGAGAATTCACTTTTACTTGCTAATATTTTATTTCAGATTTTTTATACTCTGGAAAAGTTAAGCACTGTAATCACATGGCAATAAGGAACTCGTAGTTGAGAAAAGGAATAAATAGTTGAGAATAATAACAAAATCATCCATGGGGGCCCCGGGGTGGTTCAGTCCATTGAGCGTCCAACTTCAGCTCAGGTCATGTTCTCACGGTTTGTGAGTTTGAGACCAACATCAGGCTCACCGCTGTCAGCACACAGCCCGCTCTGGATCTTCTGTCCACATTTCCCTCTGTCCCTTCCCTGCTCACACTCTCTCTCTCTCTCAAAAATAAACAAACAAAAATAAAAAAAAAATGATAAAATCATTCATAACTACACTACCTTCATAATGTTTCCTTCCCTTTTCTTTCCTTTCTTTTCCTCCCAATTTTTTTTCCCTTCCTTTCTTCCTTTCTCTCTCTCTCCCTCTCTCTGCCTGTCTCCTTTCTTGGTGTTGCATTCTATGGGTTTGGGCAAATGTACAATGGCATGTATCCACCACTATAACATCAGACAGAAAAACCTCACCACCCTAAAAATCCTCTGTACTGTCCCTATTCACCCCGATCCCTAGCAACAACCATCTTTTTTTTTTTTTACATTTATTTATTTTTGATAGAGAGACAGAGCACAAGTAGGGTAGGGGCAGAGAGAGAGGGAGACACAGAATGTGAAACAGGCTCCAGGCTCCGAGCTGTCAGCACAGAGCCCGACGCGGAGCTCCAACCCACAAACCGCAAGATCATGACCTGAGCCAAAGTCGGACACTTAACCGACTGAGCCACCCAGGCGCCCCGCAACCACAATCTTTTTACAGTCTCCACGGTGCTACCCTTTCCAGAATGTTATATTGTTGGATTCATATAGTTTGTAACCTTTTCAAGTTGGCCTTTTCACTTTGTTATATTCATTGGGGATCCTCCACGTCTTTTCAGGCTTGATAGCTTATTCTTTTCTTTTTCTTAGCCCTCAATAGTACTTCATTGGGTAAATGCACCACAGTCTATTTACACTTTCATCTACTGAAGGGCATCTTGGTTGCTCCCAAGTATTAACCATTATTAATAGAGCTGCTATAAAAATCCATGTGCAGGTTTTTGTGGGGATATAAGTTTTCAACTCCTTTGGGAAAATACCAAGGAGTGTGACTGTTGGATCATATGGAAAGATTATGTTTAGTTTTATGAGAAACTGCCAAACTGTCTTCCAAAGCAGTTGTACCATTTTGCATTCCCACTAGCAACGAATAAGACTTCTTGTTACTCCACATCCTTGCCAACATTTGGTGCTGTCAGTGTTCTAGATTTTGTCCGTTCTGATAGTTATGTAGTAGCTCATTGTTTTAGTTTGCATTTTGCTGATGATATATGATGCGGAGCACCTTTTCATATGTGTATTTGCTATCTCTTTATCTTCTTTGGTGAAGTGTCTACAGTCTTTGACCTATTTTCTAATCAGATTGTCTTATTATTGTTTAAGAGTTCTTTATAAATACATTTTTAAAATATTATATAAATACACTTAAGAAATATTTATCAAGTGTGTCCAATTTCCAGTGTCAGAAGATACAAAGATTCTCTCTCTCTCTTTTTTTTTAAGTTTATTTATTTATTTTGAGACAGAAAGCATGAATAGGGTAGGGGTAGAGAGACAGAGAGAGAGAATCCCAAGCAGACTCCACACTGTAAGTGCAGAGTCCAAAGTTGGACGTTCAACTCCCCGAGTCACCCAGGCCCCCCGAAGATACAAAGATTCTTAAGACATGATTCCTGCTAACAAGAAACATGAAGTATAACTGGAGAAAGACAAGTAATCCAATAATTACAATACAGAGTAATAAACAAAGTTACATAACGGGAACACACTTAATGGATACCTAATTAAAATATACCCATAGGGAAGGAAGTGTGATCAAATATTATCTGATTTTGTGCCCCAAATTTTAATTAAGATTGTATGGATTAAAGAAATGAGGGTGAACACTTTCAAGGGAATAAGAACGTCATAATGTTGGTCATGGAAACTAGCTAACAGTTCCTTTTAAAGAAAATTCAGGTATTTAAATACGGCTCAATAATAAAGTGAGCCATAATATGAATTCATATTCTCTAAAGATGAATGTAGAGAAAGATAAATCTCAAAATGTGGGCAGGGTCCAGATTACGAAGGATTTCATTTGTTTTGGAAAGGATTTGGAATTTGACTTTGAAGATGATGGAAAATCTCTGGTTTTCTGGTTTTCTGGTTTTCATGTATGGGGATGTCAAACGAGATTTGGACATTTGAGAAGTTTGTTTAATAGCACTGTAATAATCATGTGAATGTGAATGTTCAGTGGAAACTAATTGAAGGGACCCTGATGGGAGGGGAGGGTACACACATTTTTGTCTGGGATCTTGTCATATTTTGGAACCTGTACTTCTTTACAGCCATCATGTCCATGCTTATAGGCACAGTTATAGGATGAGCGAACAGCAGTGGGTATGTTACTGAAGTGAATTAAATTTCACTTCTCTTAGTGCTGCAAGTTAACAGCCATCCGTCCCCTACTTACTACTCATTGAATAAAGGCTCGTAGGTTTGGGAGCTTTTAGTGCTGACCATTTCTCATGACCTCACAATGTGGACTGGAAAACTAAGAAATCCAGTTATTTATGTGAGAGTGGAATTAAGTAGAACTAAAAAGAGACAGAATGATTTAGGGGTGCCTGGGTGGCTCAGTCGGGTAAGCATCCAACTCTGGCTCAGGTCACCGTCTCACGGTTCATGAGTTCAAGCCCTTCATCAGGCTCTGCGCTGATGACTCAGAGCCTGGAGCCTGCTTTGGATTCTGTGTATCCCTCTCTCTCTGCCCTCCCCTGCTCATTCTCTCTCTGTGTCTTCTCTCTCTCTCTCTCAAAAATGAATAAAACATTAAAAAAGACAGAATGACTTAGAAATAGCAAACTAAACAATTATGGACCACTCCTACCCCCACAATACAAATACAGAGATATTTTAGATAAATTATATCATTTTGCAAATAAGTAAATTTAAGATTTAACTTAAGCACAATTCTATTACTTCTGGTTCTCTTTTTTTCTAAGGGCAGAAATAATTTTAAAATATTCTGTAAAACAATCACACAGAAGTCTTCTTTAATTGCAACAAAATATTAAGAGACTTTCTATACAAAAGTCATTTTCAATACAGCACAATAAAAAAGTGGTGAATCTAGGATCATTATAAAAAAAGAAGCTATTATCATCTGTGAGCGGTAAAGTAGGTAGAAAAATAGATATCTCTTAACTAGCAGTGTTTCCTAAAAACACACAAATAACTTACCAAAATAAACCCAATAAATCATTTAGTAGTAAGAGCCCCAAAATGAAAGAGGAAAAACCATAATATAAAGCAATAACCAGCTACTGGTTAACCCTGAAGATGATGGGAAAAAAACACAACATATGCTCATGGAAGTAAATAATAAAATGAAAACTACGAGGACAAAATAAAACACAGATTAGGAACTTTCAGATTCAGAAAGAAAAATAGCACTTTAACAGAAGGAAAAAAAGTCAGCAGACTAGATTTACACTTAAGAGTTTTTGCTTTAAGATACATATAATGATTTGGATATTGTTTACCAATTAACTAAATTGCCAATTGAATTTTCCTTTTCTTTGGTTGACTTACAATCAACTTTTAAAAATGAAATGAAACTAATCAGCTGTACTTTCATTTTTAGAAGTATCTAAATTTAATCTTATCCTATTGATAATATTCTTATATCACCATCCCTAAAGGATGGACCAAATACGATGACATATTAGAAAAAAATCTAAACTTATGAATTTAGCATCAAATAATTTGTATTCAAATTTAAAGCCATCATTTCACAGCTTAAATGAAACTGTAAAAGGTACCATCTGCTCAGTCTGCCTTATATGTTTAAATGCATCGTATAAGATATCTGTGAATATATAAGGCACGCTGTAAACCTATGTATGCTCGAGAGAACAAGGAAGGCAATTGCAGGAACAATGATGCAATAAGAGAATTTACACAACAGTTAGCATGATGTGTGAATAATCCAGATTTTTTTTCTAAGGATCCTAGAAAAATAGCATGTGAGCACAGTTAAGACTTTCTGCATCCCAACAGCTATAGTTAAATTTGCTCTTGGCATTTAAAAATATACACACTATCCCCAGGATAGAAAGTTGTCAGTGCTCAAGTTAGAGCTAGGCAGTTCATATTTTCCAGATCAAATCAACATATACCACATTTACTTCTACTGGAAAATCTAGTTTCAAATTTTGACACAATTATTTCATATTTTACTTTATCAGCTTCTATCTAGGAGAAACAGTTTATACATTAGAATATACATTTCTTATAATTTTTAATCCTCCCCAAAATATAATAAAGTAATACCTTTGAATGAAAATAATAAACCACTCTTTCATTAATTCAACAAGCATTAATTCATTGAGCATCTAACATATGTCCTCCACTATGGGACATGGGGAATATAACACGATTATACAGGCAAAGTCCTTGTGGTCATACAGTTTACATTATACTTTGGTTGGGGGAAGGAAAAACTCAAACATCTCAATGACCAGGTAGTTGATAGGCACTGTGAAGTAAAATACAACAAGGTAAGAGATGATGAGGTAGGAAGCACTATTTTAGACAGCGTGGTTTTGAAAGCCCCTTCTGATAAGGTGACACTTTTGCAGAAACCTAAATAAAGTGAGAGATTAGAGAACATAGATATCTGAAGGAAAGGAGATCTGGATAGAGAGAACATTCCACAAGTAACTAATTGAGCTCCAACTGAATGTAATGCTCCATTGACTGTAGTTTTATGCAAACAGTATTTGTGATATAGTTGTAGAGACAACGTATGCCAAGAAAAGATACTTGTTAACACAATCAGCTGGATAAACTCAGTAAGAAACATTTCACAGACTTTAAGGTTTGCAGAATTTCTACAGCATAAAGAACTCTTTTCCACATTACCTGTTGCAGAGAAAGTTTTGAACCTTGGAGAAGTCACTCCTAAAAGGAAAGACTTGTGCCTCATTCACTATTAAAGTTCAGGACAAGCACCTGTCACTTAACTAGATATACAAAGGAGCTTTATTGAACGAGTGAACAAATGCATAGGTGGATGAGTGTGAAAAAAATATGACCGTATCTCTAAGAAAGCATCACACTAGGTAGCAGGGAAGGAATGGAGTATTTCAAGCTGGGTACAATGTCAAAGTGGTGGCAGGCATATAGTAGATATGACTGATATTGCCTATGTGAGAAACAATGAGATAAATTAGAAAAAGGCTTACTTAGCATTCAATGATATCCATGATCTGATCTTTAAATATTTTTAGTAAATGTAGGAATATAATTAAGGCCAAAAGAAATCTACATAGTTTGAAATTTTATCTTCTATTTTTATGGACATACGAATGCAGTAATACTAGGGTGAGAATACTGTTAATTAAATAGCCCAATATCTTTTTCTGTTTCTGGAATAAAGATATAACATGACCTAAGTATTCATTGTTCAGCTCTATTACTCTAATACACTCCTGTATAACAATTTTAATTTTACTTAAAAGTAGTAATAAAGATGAAGAACCAAATAAATCACACTCCTTGCATTATCTTGGACTATTCTCTAACTACCCCTAACAAAACTCATGTGGTTTTTAAATGACTTATTTTAATTTAAAACAAGCCAGAAATATTACTTATAGTTTGTCATATATATTTATGATCATAGCCCTTTTATATATAAAACTTACCTCTTATTCAAGTTATGTTATTGTTATGTTTTAGTTTGTGCTGTACCTGAGTCGTTATAAAATGCATTTCCTTAATGAAGCAAATATTATTATATATATTTTCAATAAAAATTAGTAAGAGCAAACAATAGTATTTTAGTATTGATTTTACTAAATCAATTATGCTTCAAATAAAATCTTTTTAAATGATTCAAATAGTTTTGATGACAGCTACTGTTTGAAATCAGATGTTCTTAATATATTGAACAACAAAAGAAGTTTAAAATGTGCATATGTGTTCACAGCCTGAAAATTTTACCAGCTGTTATTCCAAATGCATTCAGTAAACCCACTGTTGTTTCAATTTTTAAAACCGTTTCTTAAACACTAGACAAGAATAATATTAAAATGAAACATTAATTATTCAGAATGTGTCTTTATTTAGAGATGGGGAAGCTTTACTGTCCAAATGTTAGACACTAGTTTGGGGGATCGGTTGGAAGAACACAGTGGGTGAGTTCACATTTGTGAAATTCTCTGGTCACTGTTGTATAACTAAATAGTTCCGTATTCTAGCTGATTCTGCTTCTGCCTTGCAAACAACTGCACAACTGGGAATTGCAGTATATCTAGTACTTTGGGGAAATTTCAAAGAAACTTCATCCCCATATTTTAACTGACAATGGAAGATAAAGACTGTCATTGAAATGTCATGCTAGATTGGAAGTATCTATTGTTCCAAATGCAGACAAGACAAGCTGGTCCTGGTGTTAAAGACACTTAATCTCTGCAGGAGACTGTGTTCTTTTTCTTCATGTAATACATTATTTTACATTTTCATATACAGATCCTGGCATCCATCAGCTCTCAAATGAACATCATAAAGATTACACTATTTTTAGCTAGGACAATCATCAGAGCTTAAGAACTTTGAATAAATGAATATAACTTCATGCAATTTTTGAAGGGTGCTTTTTTCATACAAAATATTTATTTATAAGTGATTTTGACAAGGGAATCATTTAAAGTTACAAATGTTAATTACAGCTTTAAATAAAATTTCTTAGAATATGGTAGTCAAATGATATGAACTAATCTTTCTGTACTCAATTTAATAACATTACAGAAGAGCCATCTTGCAAGTCTATCCCCAAATTAAGACAAGTGAACAACAAAACTTTAAATGATGCAGTGCAATAATTACTTTGGAATGAGAGGTCTTACTTATTTGAGCTTAATAGAACATATTAGAGCAAAGATTATTTTTCATGGAAAATACAAAAAACAAAAAGAAAAACAAAAACAAACAAACAAAAAAAAACTTTCAAACTGCATAATAACAAAATGACAGTACATAGACCAAAACATTAACTCACTATAGGGCTGAAATTATAAACTAGGAAGATTTCTTTAAAAGCCTGTTTAGCATTTAAAATTTGCATAAATTTTGCACCTAAAATACAGCTATCAAGAAAGAAAAAGTATTTACCAAACCTGAAAGAATAACATCCATTAATTTAATTGCCCTACAAGTACATTTTCAATTCAATAAATAAAGTCAATGGATTTTGATAATTTGAAATGAAAAATGTTCAAGACTGCATTGTTTTAATCAGAATATTAAAATGCACCTGAACTCTTCATATTTTATTTTAATCAACTCTAAAATGACAAAATACAAGACACAATAGCAAAGAATCTGAATATAATAGAACCAAGGTATTGTTTTCTTTGAATGTATTGAATTAGGTCATTATATTTCTTTTATTGAATATAGCAAAGAATGATTGAGAAATAATATATAAGTGCGTGAGATCATAGAAAAGATATGTCAAAATGTCACAGGGGCTGAGAAGGTAATGACAGAGGATAGACAAAAAAAATGAATCAAATCTCAGTTTTGCTGCTTTACTTAAAAATTGAAATCCTGGAAACTTTTGTTGAATGTGAATCTTCCTCTCACAGTTTTGAAAGCATTTGACATTTTCTGTGACTTGAAGTGCATCAACATTTCAGAAATATTGTTCCCCAAAGAAATTACGTATCTAATTCTTCAATAAAAAACAACAGCTTTGCGGATGCCCTAAACATATTGCTACATTCACTTGAGACTTTCAATATACAGAAATCAATTCTGTGATGAAGAAAGTGGAGGCAATTATTGTTCAAAGTCCATTCTTAAGATATACAAGAATGTTAAATATTTTTTTCTTTTAATACAGAAAGAAATTCTTTAAATTTTGTACTTGACAACTAAGTGACCTAAACTTCAGAGGCACTTTGCCAAAAACCAAAGGTTTACTGAAATAGGATATCCTGAATACTAACAGGTTATTTATCTTAGAAATTTTATATTTTTACTTGCATATATAACTTCGAGTAGTAATTTCTAATGTCGACTGTAAACAAAAATAAAGAACCTCTTTACCAGACACCTTTTATGAAACTGTTCTGTTTTCATAAAGTAATTGTGATGTTTAGAATGTAGAAGTTTGACTTTTTCTTTATAATGTTTCTCGATGAAATAACAAAGGCTGAAATATATGTGTGATAAAATGTTTCAAAATACTAGTAGAGATACACAAACCTACATCCTTCAAATATTTGGCCTTCAGAAATTAAGGTGAAAATAGAAAATTCTTTACTTTGAATCTTTATTTTGTATAATACTTATTTTTAGAGGAGGTAACCCGGTGTGTATGCCAGAGAAGAAAAACTATGTCTGTATAAACCGAAGTCAAATACTTCATTTGTTCGTCAATTAGTCAAAACATACTGTATGAGTATTTAGGTATCAGATGTCCTGTCTTCTAGGAATACAGAGGTAAATGAGGCAAGGTCTCGATTCTAAAAAGGCATACTGTATATATACTGTATACATATAAACAAGCTATGTTAACATAGGTATAATCAAGTTAAAGCAATGAGGTGATTCTCAGTTGCCAAGCAAACAATTCACTTTTAATCTGTTGAGTAATCCTACCTAAGTGGAAATATCCAGCATAAAAAAATAGTATTGATATTCCACATTAGCACCAGCAATAATAAGATTGGTTACAGTCTGAATGTTCACTATGCACTAAATTCTCTTCTAGGCATTTTAAATGCATCTTAAAAACTCTTTGAGTTTAATTCTCTTATCAGACTCTTTCTGCTATGGCAAGAGCATCACAGAGAAATTCTGTATGCTGATGCTGGAAACACAACCAGTAAAAGGTAGAACTGAGATGTGAACCCGAGTAATCCAACCACAGAGCCCATAATGTGTAATACATGGTGCAGGGTAACTGCTCAGTCTCTACAGAAAGAGAGAAGAGAAACTGAAACTTCCTTCTGATATCTCATAGTTAGAAGAACCAGGTAACTCTTTTTGCAAGGAGATCAGTATATATGCTGTTAGTCTCAGACTAAGGAAAAATATCTACCACATGCTCTTTTAGAGACAAACTCTCATTTGATCAACATATATTTACTGAACATTTGATACATATTCCAGAGATTGTTCTAAGCTCTCTTTTGTTAAGAAACAAAAAATAGACAGTTTTGTTCTTATGACACTTATATTGTAGGAAGCTTACATTCTAGGTAGCTTATATTACAGAAAAAAGAATGTGGCTGACCATAATGACAAATTTTGTTCATTGTGTAAGTATTCCAAAATTATGTGAGAAGTTTAGAACAATAAAAGACACCGTGGGCTGGTATAAAATCTTTTTTAGTAACAATCACTTATTTTTGCTAATAGTTTCCCACAGCCTTGAAATAACTGTTGAATTGCATGAACTTGAACCACTTCAGTAATTTCATACAGACAGAAAGCACTTTAAAGCTTTGAAGCCACAAATCTCTGAGCTTGATCCCACAAATACCTGCCCCACAGCTCTTTAAAACCATCTTTTATTTATCCCCATCAACTCATCAATCAAGTGTGTTAGTTGCTGTGTCTCCACATTTGTAACTTATCTCCTTGTTTCTTAGTGGGTGAGTCATCACCCTAAGACATCGAGAGCTCTCTGTTCTGAGCAAAGAGAGCTGACACGATTATATTGGATGACAAGATATATAAAAAGATTTATGTGCTTATATAGCTAAGTAGGTAACCAGATTTTGATAATTGAACAGTGATATGGTTCACATACTGGAGGTTAAAATTAATTCTAGAGTCCTTGGAAAGTTTTTTTTTTTTTTTAATTGTACTTCAATAGCCTAAAGAATTCATGTGGGTTTGCTTGGCTCTTGGTTTTCTTTTGAGCAACAAGTCAAGCAAGCTGCGGCTGTAGTGTTTATAACTACCCAACCCTAATTCATGCTATTCTATAGAGCCCTAAGGTAACAATTATTTCTGAATTCATTGGTAAATGGAAGTCTGGTATGAAGACAAAACCTAAAAAGCTGTGTGTGTGTTTTTCCTGGCTGCCTGAAGAATCCCTCATGGCTGATAATACTATGTCACCTCTAATCTTATTTTCTATTTCTAAGAGGTATTTTTATTAACCTTCATTTCTATTGTATCCTTCTTTCTGTCATAGGATTTGCTTTGTTTCTACAGTAATTTTGAGTGTCTTCATGGAAGGCTAAAGTGACATAATACATTGTGTTATCAATGTGGGAAAAGGAAAAAATCTCATTCTGGATCATTTAATTGAAGGAAAGGGGGAAAATTCTACCTGACTTTAAGTAAATTTTTTCCCAAATTTCCAAATATCCCAGAAAATTCTGGAGGATGAACAATTATGAAGTCATGTGAAATAGCAATAATTTCTTCTAGAAGATATGAAAACAGATGAAGGATTTATCCAGCCTTTCCTTTCTCCATAGAATGTAACATTTCAGACTGGGCCTTAAGAAAAAAAGAAACTTTACAAGCTGAAAAATATATACACTTCTAAAGGAAACATAAATAACGTGCGGCAGCAATTATTTAATGGCATGCATATGTAAGGAAGTGTTGTCAGAAGCAGCACTCAGTACAGAAAGCAGACTCAGTCAGGGAGGTATGTGCCAAACAAGCCAATTTAAATTCAGCCAGTCAGCAAACAGGAATACCTGTCAGTTTGCAAGAGGATATTTTGCTTTCCTTGGACAAACAATGCTCTTCTTCTGTTATAAATGACATTACCTAGCTTGACATAACAAGATGTTTTAAACGAGGCACTTAAAGGAAGGAGCATTTCTTTGATTAACTTGAGGAGAGTGAAACAAGGTAAGATGGATATAACAAACAAACAAAAAAAACCCACTTAGGATAGCTCATTGATATGAAAGCAGATTGACAAACACAGGAAACACTGTGGTGAGAAAGTGGAGTTTTGCAGCATGTGTTGGTCTTAATACCTAGTTTGACCTACTGCAGGGACAAATGTAACCATTTGTGGGAAAATCTCATTCTTGATAGCAAAACATGAAAGAGAGAAAGAAAGAGAGAGAGAAAGAAAGAAAGAAAGAAAGAAAGAAAGAAAGAAAGAAAGAAAGAAAGAGGGAGGGAGGAAGAGAAGAAGGAAGGGAGGGAAGGGAGGGAAGGGAAGGAAAGGGAAGGGAAGAAAGAAGGAAGGAAGGAAGGAAGGAAGGAAGGAAGGAAGGAAGGAAGGAAGGAAAGAAAGATAGAAAGAAAGAAAGAAAGAAAAGAAAAGAAAAAAGAAAGAAGACAGGAAGGGAAGGAGGGAGGGAGGGAGAGAGGAAGGAAAGAAGGAAGGAAGGAAGGGAGGGAGCAAAGGAGGAAGGAAGGAAAGAAGGGAGAGGAAAGAAAGAAAAAGAAAGAAAGAAAGAAAGAAAGAAAGAAAGAAAGAAAGAAAGAAGATAGAGAAGGGAAAAAGGGAGAGAGGGAGAGAGGGAGAGGGGAAGGAAGGTAAGAAGGAAAAAAGGAAGGAAGGGAGGGAAGGAGGGAGGAAAGGAGGAAGAAAGAAAAGAAGGGAGAGGAAAGAAAAGAAAGAAAGAAAGAAAGAAAGAAAGAAAGAAAGAAAGAAAGAAAGAAAGAAAGAAAGAAAACTGACTTATTTAATCTATTAAAAAACTTAAAATTAGCACAGATATGTTAAACAACAGTTTTAATTGATCTTATTTACTTTAAGTTTATTCTTTTTAGTACTAATAATATGAACTAATAATATGAATAAATAGAACTAATAATATGAACAGTTAACAATTATTAAGCATTTATGAAGTCTCAGACACTGTACTTAATACTTTCATATGTATAATTCTCTCAAAATCACTACAGTGTGCACACTGAACATACCTTCATTCTAGAAGTAAGAAATTTAATGCTTACAGAGTTTGTCAATTGCCAAAATCATACAGCAAGCGGCTTAGCCTTGGAAATCTGTGTTTAGATGTCTCACTCTGAATCATCTTACTGGTGAACATAACTTCAGACTGTTGGGACAATTCTCTTCCTTTATCATTATTACCACATTGCTAATATTCAAAATGTTAATCATTGTTTTTCTTGAAAACATCATATTTTATCCTGATATAAGATTTTCCCCAGAGTTTTCTCATATTAAATAAGCATTTCTTATTTGCAAGAATAGAGGGACAGCAATTCACATTTGGGAGACAGCTATAAAGGCCTTCACTCCCTCGAAGGGAAGCTCATGGTGCTTCCAATCAGTAGACGTTATTTATTGCTAAATTACAGTGGAATTCCTATGGCATCACATATTATATTCACGTTAAAGTCAAATGAGCTCATAGTGATTAATGTCACTACAGTGAACACCAAAGAAATTAATGGTGATTATCTATTCATTGTAAAGGGTGGCTGATAATTATACTATTACACAAAAAGGTACATTTTAAGCAATCATCACTATGCATTCTGTTAGTATCATTAGAAGGTTGATCACAATGAGTCCACTTGGAAATCACACAGCCAGAACATAAGTTCTCCCAGAGTCTGTAGTCTCAGGTTTGACTAAAGAGCAATTCCACCAAATTTGTGAAATTCTATTTAAATATATATATATATATATATATATATATATATATATATACACATGTGTATATATACATATATATATACATGTGTATATATACATATATATGTATGTATATATGTATATATATGTGTACATATATGTGTGTGTGTGTGTGTGTGTGTGTGTATATATATATATGTATATATATCAAAATTTTCTTTCCTGAAGCTATTATTTGGATAAAGTGTGATTAAAAATTGGTAGACTGTGGGGGCACCTGGGTAGCCCAGTCAGTTAAGCCTCAAACTCTTGATTTCCACTCAGGTCATGATCTATGGTTTGTGGGCTGGAGCCCCTCATCGGGCTTTGCACTGACAGTGTGGAGCCTCTTTGGAATTCTCTCTCTACCCTTCTCTCTGCCCTTTCCCACTTGTTTTCTCTCTCTCTCTCTCTCTCTTAAAATAAATAAACACTAGAAAGAAAGTCTTAAAAAATGGTAGACTTTGTCTATTTTTTGTCTTTTTTTTTTTTTTAGTGTAAGACTTTGATAAGCTGCAAGACAACAGTCACAAATTAAGACTTAAGAGTTGGGGTACCTGGGTGGCTTATTCAGTTAAGTCAGGTCATGACCTTATGGTTTGTGAGTTCGAGCCCTGGTGGTACAGAGCTCACTTGGGATTCTCTCTCTCCCCTTTTCTCTCTCTGCCCCTTCCCCACTTGTGCTCTCTCTTAAAATAAATATATATACTTAAAAAATTTTTTTCCAGCATATTCAGTATATTAGAAACTCCAACGTTGAAAAAAAAAATTAAAAAAAAAAAGGGGGCGCCTGGGTGGCGCAGTCGGTTAAGCGTCCGACTTCAGCCAGGTCACGATCTCGCGGTCCGGGAGTTCGAGCCCCGCGTCAGGCTCTGGGCTGATGGCTCAGAGCCTGGAGCCTGTTTCCGATTCTGTGTCTCCCTCTCTCTCTGCCCCTCCCCCGTTCATGCTCTGTCTCTCTCTGTCCCAAAAATAAATAAACGTTGAAAAAAAATTAAAAAAAAAAAAAGAAACTCCAGTATACTCAAATATCTCATTATTGTTGTGTACATTTATGGTTCTATATCATTTTAGACAACAGAATCTGCTTTAAGAATGTGAATAAATGTGACCAAAGATGAGCATGAATATAACGTATATAATGATTGGAACTCTCTAAGGGAATTAATGGGAATGGGTTTGTAATGTTAGGAAGAAGTTCTTTTTTTTTTTTTTACCTTGATCTTGACCAAGATAATAAGTTGAATATTTAATTTACTTCTCTGCTGCTGTGACCCTTTTGATGGACTAAGATAAAGATTTTTAACCAGAAACAAAACTGTCACTGAAATAAGTGGGCTGCTATCATTGCCTCAGAAATAACAATTTATTAGACCACAAGTATAGCCATCATCTTTTTAAAAATTTTTTTTTTCAACATTTATTTATTTTTGGGACAGAGAGAGACAGAGCATGAACGGAAGAGGGGCAGAGAGAGAGGGAGACACAGCATCGGAAACAGGCTCCAGGCTCCGAGCCATCAGCCCAGAGCCCGACGCGGGGCTCGAACTCACGGACCGCAAGATCGTGACCTGGCTGAAGTCGGACGCTTAACCGACTGCGCCACCCAGGCGCCCCACCATCATCTTTTTCTAATTAGGTAAGTTCTTTTTTTTATTGTGGTAAAAGACATGTAATAGGAAACCTAGTCTACTAACAAAATGTTAAGTGTCGATACAATATTATAGCTGTATGCATATTGTTGTACAGCAGATATCCAGAACTTAATTAGGTAAATTCTAATTTCACACAAATTGCATAATTTATGGACTTTTCCAAGTGTAATTCATACATTAGCAAGAAGTTTTTAATTAATTTTGTGAATTAAGCTACCTATGAATCACGAAAGCCAAGAAATGAAGCATGGATGTCATTTAAAAGATAAAGTCCTCAGGTTTACAGGATTTAACATCTATCACAAAGTTCATTTCCGTGAGTCCTCATTATAAGTGAAATGCAGCTGTTCCATTTTGATTTCCTCAAACCATTATTGACAAAAGAAACTATTCAGTGGCACCAAACAGACTTTTATTTGCTGAGTAACCTGACTCTTCAGGCACGATATTATTTCTGAATGTGACATGATGTTCACTACCTCGGTCTGAAAACTTCTGATGTCTTTTAAGTGAAGAATATTCCTAAGAGACTTCTGTACTTATTTGAAATGCTCAATTTCCTTTCATTTTAAATAATGAATTTGTTGTCTCATAAACAGAAGGGAAAAGGTTAATAGTTGTATTACTCATTTCCCTAAAAATTTCTTTTGATTAGAAAAAAGTAATTAAATATCCCAAAGGAAAGTCAAATTTTATTTATTCATGTATTGCAACATCTGCTACAGAATGCAGAGTTAACCCAGTGATTTTTTTAACAGAGTTGAGAAGGATGGGGGTAGAACTTTAGAAAAAAATTAAAGAAATTTTTATGACCACCAATGTACAAGTCAACTCTTCTTTAAGGTTTCTATTTGAGGGAACTGAAGACAGCTAATTAGTGCTACATTTTACTTGTTTTAAATTTTTCCACTCTAAGAAATACTTAGTGACATACACAACATGAAGTCTGGCAGAATTCTGATTGAATATGGGACCTAGACTTAGGCTGCCCAAGTCTGAAAATGGATTCTACCTCTTTCTGCAGGATCTTTGGGAAGATAATTAATTTCTCTGACTCAGGTTTCTCACCCATAAAAATGGGCAGAAGATATAATAGTTATTCCTATAACTAGGAATAGTTATAACTATAATAGTTATTCCTATAACTTTTTTGCATGCTGAAATAGAGAGTTCTTGCAACAACCCCTGGCACATACCACTAGGAAAACAACGTTCACCTTATTACTGAATGGTTATCTAAACAAGGGTCCACAAAGTATAGCCTTTTACCTAAGTCTGGCTTATAACTTTTTTTCTTTTTTTTTTAAGTGGGCTTCACACCCAGCATGGGGCTTGAACTCACGACCTTGAGATCAAAACCTGTGCTGAAATCAAGAGTCAGATACTTAACTGATTGAGCCAACCAGACGCCCACAACTTTTTTAAAATAAAATTTTACTGAAATGCAGCCACACCCATTTTACTACAAAGAATCAAATTTATAATCCTTCTTAGACTCCAATATCCAATTATAGTTCCAGTCTCATCTAAGCATTTCCTTGCATCCAATCAAGAGTGTAGCACCCCTGGGAAATTTGGCATTTCTCAAATAAGGCATATTTTTCCCTTTAGCTATGGAATCTCCTCATGAGGTTCTTTCTGCTCTGAATGCCTTTCTATTTCCCCTATCTGTAACATATCCAGATTGTAGAAGAAGCAGGTTTAAAATTCACATATATGAGTCTTTAGCCCTAGCTTTTTCCCCACTATACCATGTTGTTCATCTTCTATATTGAGCAATGGATTTCATTCATTTAACTCACACACACACATATACACACACACGCACATGCATGTGTGTGTATGTGTGTGATAAATTTTACATATCTACATATATATATTAATGTATAATATATGTCATATATATATTCTGGATATATAGAAATATATTTGCAAAAGAAATATATATCATATATTGCAAATATAAAGTATATGCATACCACATATTACTTATGCACATTTAATACCAGAAAACTGTAGTATGTGTCACCTATTATGTGCCAGCATTATTCTGGACACCAGAAATACAGCACTTGCCATTTTAGATGGTGATCAGTGGCAAAAATACAGGGTTATATGGTAGTCTGGGGAGTATTTGCTTTTTAAACAAATTGGCCATAGAGGGTTGCAATGAAAAGGTGACATCTGACCAAAATCCAGCAGATGGAAGCCCATCAGTCCAGGCTTTTTTGCAGTCAGGGAACCAGTCAGAAGCAAGGGCAGTTAGGGAGGTCCTGACAGAGAAATATGGCTAGAGTTTTAAAAGCAGGGAGACCAGTAAGATTGAAGCTTAGAGAGTGTGGGGGGAAATGGAGAGAAAATAATGAGGGGCCATACTGGCCACTTGAAAAATTTGGGGCATTATTCTGAGTAAGAAGGAAAACCCCTGGAGGGGCTTGAACTTAATTATAGGTTGCTTTTGTACGTATGTCATTAACTTGCTTGTTTTGCTTTACTAGATCACATTTTCAGATATGCTTAAGGTTCTTTCTAGCTGATCTCCAGTAGGGGTGACACGACGTGTTTGCTTTTGGCTACCTGTTACTCATTATTCTGCCAAGTATCTAATAATCTGTTACCAGAGGCTCACATGCATAGGAGATACTTTGTTTATTGGTCTTCACAAAGCGACTGTTGCTTTTATATTATCACTATTCGTACTCTATATTTTAATTTTTATATTTGATTCTCATTTATAATCATGGAAAGTTTTAAATAGGTAGACACATATTATTTGTTCAAATCTGATCGATAAGCATTTTTTGTGTATGTGAAAGTGTATAGGAAATAATATTTTAATATTAATTCTAGTAGACATTATGGATTTGGAAATCTATATGAATACCATAGACATTTTTTCATTGAGAAAGCATATCATACTCATTAAGATTACATTTTAAATTCTGATGAATGAAACAAAACAATTCAGCATTCCATACTTTCCCTATGCAACAATATTTTTAAATGCAGTTGACACAGAAATTTTATATGATGATAAGACAAACTTATTGTTGAAATGTTTTTGGTTTTCCTTTATGCTATTTTTTTCTGCTACTTTCCTAGTGATTTTTTTAATCACATTTGGTTCAAAAATTTAGAAGCTTATGCCCTACGATATGCCCCATTTTACAGAATTTTCAATTATATTATGAATAAATTATTCCTATATATTTCTGCTTTGAATGTTATGAAACATATTCTAACATTGCTTTAGTCCTCATTTTTAGTCTGATTTGATCAAAATAAAAATAAAGAAATATTATATTAAATCTGTGGTGACAATGTATCCTATCTAGACACATGGCATTTTGAATATTATTAGAACTATCTTGTGTTTCTTTTGTATAATTTCATTTTGTTTAGCTCAGTGTGGGGTAACAAATTCACCATAGCTTCTTTAAATATTCAAATAAAAATTTAAAAACACTTCAAACTATTAATATTAAAAAAACAGCAATTCTAGTGAAATTGGAGGTTAATCAGGACCAAACAAAATAAAGTTTTCATTTTGTACGATCATTAAATTAGAAGCAATAATAACACTGACCTCATTGGGCTGCTGTGAGGATTAAAGTTAATTCATCATATAAAACACTATCATTTTGTAAGTCAAACAGTAGATTCTCAGTGCTGTCAGTTGTGGTGATGATGGTGATGATGGTGATGATGGTGATGATGGTGATGAAGATAAGCATAAGGAAGGAAGATGAAAATTCTTCCAAGTAGAAACAGTTTTCTTTTAAGGCTATTGTTTTAGCTTTTTACCAACTTTCAATGAATTTACAGTTTTTTAATCTATGTCCTCAGGGTGATTCTAATAATTTTGTAGGGAGCTGCCAAAAATTAGTTATTGTTCTGTTAATCATTGCTAATAAGAGCAGAGAATTTTTCTAGTTGTCCCATGAAAATTATACTAATTAGAAATGTCTGAATTTGTGCATCTCCTTGGAGATTAATTTATTCATCATAATCAGTTAATCACTTTTCTTTACATAATTAGATAGCTTCTGGTGGAAAGGAAGACCCTTTAGTTTTCCTAGAATGAAGAAGACTATTTTAGCTGACACTAGTAAAACTTGGAAGTCAGCTCAAGACCTTCTTAGCATGTAGCATCCATAATTGCATACTGATTAGTGCCGGTACCATGGTTGCTCCAAATAACAGGCTTCAGGAAATATTTAGGAAATTGACTCTGAAAAAGTGTAATAGCCTTATTGATGGGCAGTATTTTTTTATTTTATAAATTATTCAGCAACTGACATTAGCAGAGATTCACTTTATAAGTAGGATCAGTCTCCACTACTTTCCTTGTGCAGCTTAACAAGCTAGATCCTTCCAAATTATCTCTGACTGAAACACCATTACTGTTGTATTATTCTTCGTCTTCAATAGGGAAGGAAGGCGAGAAGAGAGTCATACATTTTAAAGGTAAAATAAATTCAGTTACTTGGGTGATACAGAGTCAAAGAATAGTGTAAGAAAGAAGAATGCAATACATATAGCAAACAAGTATCATTTTAATAATATAGCCAGTATACAAAGATACTGGTAGAAACCTGGATATATTCAAATATGCATCTATAAAACAAAACATTTTATAACTGTGGCTAATGTAGGATGTCAAAGTGATGCTCCACTAAACTACTGGAAGATTATAACATCTAAGTTTGGCAAGAAGAAAGTGCCCCAAAAGTTTTTAAGCCCTACTTGCTCATTTTATGATGTATAAGGAGGGCAGATTTAAATTGCAAACAGTTTGAATTATCTTATTCATATCTGTATTCCATCCTGATATTTTACCATAAATTTCAATAAAAGCAATATTAATAAAATATTATTAATCTAAAATGACATTCCAGGTATTTGCATTCTTTAGTAAAATTTATACATAAGTATAAAAATAAGTTGTTGTTGTTTTAGAGGGAAGAGCATGAGCATGGGAGAGGAGCAGAGGGAGAGAAGGAGAGAGAGAGAAAGAAAGAGAGAGAGAGAGAGAGAGAGAGAGAGAGTGAGAGTGAGAGAGAGAGAGAGAGAGAGAGAGAGAGAGAATGTTAAGCAGGCTCCATGCTGAGCATGGAGCCCAAAGTGGGGCTTGACCCCATGAGCCTGGGATCTTGACCTAAGCCAAAAGCAAGAGTCAAAGGCTCAACCTACTGAGCCACCTAGGTGTCACTTAAAATAAGTTTTTTAAGAGTTTAAAAGTTTTAAAAATAAGTTTTGACAATCACTACGTCTTCTAAAGTATTTATTCTCACCTAAATGTTGGGAAATTTGCAGAGATAGTGTATGAATATCTCTTCATTCTATATTAATTTCATGTGTTTTTCCTGTTTCTTGAGAAAACTTTTGATTTTCAAATATATTGCTTTATATTCTGGCAAATTAATTGTTGAAAATATATTTAGTAATTATAATTTTATAAGAATCATGAAGTTCACACTATTATTCACCCTTAAGGCAGAGAAGCAGGGCATATAAACTGGAATATGCTATTTTTAGATTCCACAACTGATCATCAAATTTGTACGTAATCATTTAACACGTAGACATTTTATGAAAACAAGCAGTCCATGAGAAAATCACAACATAAAACTTATTCCAACAATGCTTAAAAAGACAATATATATACTGAATATATACTGAATACTGAATATACTTTACTGTTTATAAGTTTATTTATTTATTTTGAGTGAGAGAGAATATGTGCATGCATGTGAGCAGGAGAGGAGCAGAGAGAGAGGGAGAGAGAGAATCACAAGCAGGCTCTGTGCTGCTGATGCAGGGCTCGAACTCATAAACCATGAGGTCACGATCTGAGCTGAAATCAAGAATTGGACACTTAACCCACTGAGCCACTCAGGCTCCCTGAATATACTTTATATATTGGTTATATATATTGATTCCTGTAATGCATAACTTAAACAAGAGTAATTTAAATAGTGAGGTAGTGACCCTAAATTTTATCAGTGATAGAAGAAATTACAGATCAGCTGTGATGTGTACAAATTTCATGGAATATTTAATAAAGGATTTTTGATGTGTTAAATCTGCATTTGGCAGAATCTCGACAAGATTACAAGTCAGATTTGAAACAATACATTGAAAATATTTGATATTTCAAATAAGTTTCCATTCAGTGAATGGGCAAGGCTATCGTATGACAGCAGTGGATAAAGTTACCACTGTCTAAATTAGGGGTATAAAAAAAGATTTTGTATTTCCATCAATAGGAATCCCTGCCATTTCTGGTCATTGTCACCACAGATTCCTGAACAAATTAGAACTAGAACGTTGTGTGCAGAGGTGAAGGCCAACATTGGAAACTCTACATCCATATATGCGGACACACCTGTCCCCGTGTTTATTTTATTCATTAAATATTTATTGAGCACCTGCTTTATGGTGGAATACCATATGGTATGATACAAGAGTACGCTAACCTCAGCCATGTGGGAATTCACTCTAATGGCAAGAAGACATGCAAGCACAGTTTGGTGGTGCAGCATTATGTACATACTTTTATAAAATTATGGATGTGATAGGAGCCAAGGATGGGCTGTGGTTAATTTGGCATTCAGAAGTCTGAGAAACCTGGGTAGAGGGTACAATTTTAACTAGATCATAAAGGACAGATAGGAGTTTGCAAGGTGAAGAAGGTGCTAGAAAGATTTAATTATAGGATAAATCACACCACACACACACACACACACACACACACACACACACACACACACACAGGTGTGATTAAGGAAACAATATGGAAGAGGAATAAAAGGTAAGTTGCAAAAAAATTATGCAGATACTTGAATGCAATGTTGGCCTTTGTTCTGTAATGTTTATCCAATGAAGTTTTTATTCAGGGATTTTCATGATCAAAATTGTTTTAGAAAAATCACTTTGAGAGCACTGAGAAAGATAGATTGGAAAGAGAACAGAACAGATACAGGACTTTACCTCCTCTACAATTTCTATCTCAGTGAATAATACAATTTTGTATGTATTCGCTCAAATAAGAAACCTGATAGATGTTTTGGCTCTTCTCTCTCTTTCAATCCATCACCAAATATTGTCTTATCTTTGCCCTCCTGTCCAAATCTCTGGAACTTCACTAAACAGAAGACAATTATTTCCCCTTGTGATACACTAATGATCACAAATCGAATCTGATATCCTTATTCTTGCCTTTGTCTTTCCCTAGAATCCATTTTCCCATACAACCACATAAATGTTGCTAAATCACAAATCTTTTTTGGAGAAAACCCTGTACTATTTCCCTATTACACTTAGAATGAAGTTCAAAATCCTTGCTGTTTCATACGTGGGCCTTAATAATCTTGTGCCTACAGAAATTACCTGCCTTAGATTTTTATCTCTTTTCACTCCCTTTGGTGATCTCCCGTGTGTCCTGAAAAACACCACAGAAATGATCGCATTGTGTTCAGTGTTTTGTTTTTACTTACCAATTAAACCATCAAACATAACAACTAACTTTCTGAATGAAGAGATGCATCCATAGAATTGTATCTTACCACCTTCCAAAATATGTGGGACATAGTGATAAGTATCAGCAAATATTTCTCGAATTCATGAGGGCTCCAGGAAAGAAAAAAAAATGATGACCTGAACTAATTTAATAATATTGGAAATATGAGTTAGAAAGAATATTCCCAAGCATTGTGGTTCAAGACTTGGTGATTAAGATAATTTCAGTATTTCCAACTTATTCAAATTGAGTGAATCATATTTCCACTAGATAACATAGTTTTCTTTGAAAGCAGCATTTTAGGGTGAACTCCAGGCAAACTGAAACAAGGGAGTAATAGGGCCATGAGGACAGTATGTAAAGGTGTGACCAGAGGAACACGAGTCTTTGTGATGCATCTGTGATTACTGTATTTGGGGCTTAGACTTCATCATGTGAGGCACTCCTGTGGGTGCAGGAGAGTCAAAACTGAGAAAGAAGACAAATATAAATAAGCATGTTTGGTAACAGAAAGAGAAATAGGAAGCAGTTATAGTAATGTATGAAATGGTAAGGGTAAAGTGACTCGTCTAGGTTTTTGAATGCTCTGTCATCTTCAGTATGGTCTATACTTTGACAGTTAGATGTTTAACAGGGAACTGAACATAAATGGCTCAAAAACCAATCGGTTCTTAGATGCCTTTCTTCAAAATACCCTGTGTTACTGAGAACAAATAAGGATGATGCTCCTAACGGTTAACATTTACTCTGTGCTAAGCATTGTGCTTTATACGTACTTTACGTATTCATTTGGTCTTGACGGTAACTCTTTGGAATTATTTTTGTTTTACAGATCAGGAAATTAAATCATATCATGTGTATCCTGTTTGATTAAGGGTTGGATCTGGAAAAGGAAATCAGTCCTCTCTGACACGAAGGCCTATACATTTTTTATAAGATTTTATTTTTTTACATAATCTCTGTACCCAGTGTGAAGCTCGAGCTCCCAACCTGGAGATGAAGAGTCACAGGCTCTACTGACTGAAACAGCAAGTCACCCCTCAAGCCCGTACTTTTAACCATCAGTTTACATTGTTTTCCACAAGTAATAGGAGAGAAAAGAGATGTAAGTAAGTAAGTAAATAAATAAATAAATAAACAAGCTAGCTAGCCTGAGAATAAAAAATTATAAATTTAAGTCTAAAGTCAAAATCAAAGAAGAAACAAAGAGATTATGAATGATATAGCAGTAATTTCAGAGTATGTTTATCCTGATTTACACCCTGCTAAGAATGGGCTTCTATTTCTTATCAATCTGAGTCATGTCTGCCAAGCAATGTTTTCTGAGAGAAGCCAAGAGTAATATTAACCACAAGCTAAAGATAGGCATCGCTATCAACAGATGCCACGTATGAAAGATGCACATGGAAAAAAATGCTAGTTAAAAATCCTCCCCAACATGTACAGTGATTTCATGCAAGTAACTCTCTCTTCTGATGGATTCTCTTACTCAGAAAAAAACAATAGCTCAAAAAACTAAAATACTAAGAATAAGGAATTTTCACTGGGCCTCAAGGAATTTATGGTTGAATAAAAAGTTCAGGGTATGATTTATTAAAATTTATTTTTGTTTCACTTGTTATTTGTTTCCTCAACAATACATTCCCCCTTCTTCTGGCAACTGATTGTGGTTGGAGGAAGAGGTAACCCTTCAGCAATTCAGTTTATGGTGTGGTGGGGTGACCCCTCTGGAAAAGTCCCAAGATAGGAAAATGCGACCTGGGCTAAGTAAGTCAGCATATCACATTACAGAGGCCTAAAACAAACCTCAAGTTTTGTCAGGAATACTGGGGAGAATTCCATCACTATTCAGCTAGAAATATATATATATATATATATATATATATATATATATATATATACACACACACACACATATACATACATCTATACATATACATATACATACACATATATATACATATACATATACATACACATATACATATACACACATATATAGTCCCTCAAGCTGCTGGCAGCCATCATGGTGTCCTTGGGAAGCAAAGGAAGCAGAGCCAACAGAAAGAAAGAATCCAGCTTATTGTCTCTCGATGTGCTGAAGTTCCACCTCAGAAAGACTATCAAGCTATCCCAGTCAATAAATTATTTTCCTTTGCTTTGATGTCAGTTTAAACAAGACTTCCTGTAATCTGCAATGCAAAGAGTCTCAAGCAAAGTTGCTTTCAACTAAGTGTTTAATTTGCTTTTCAGACACCTTTACCAGTGAACCATGTCCTAAGGATTTACTATCTGTTCGTTCGTTCATTCATTCATTGATTCATTCATTCGTTTATTTGCTAATTCATATCTGTTTTCTACCTAATATTATCATGACCCTGTTCTAAGCACTGTAGAGGTTTCACTGACGTCTGGGCCATCAACAATCACCACATGATCT
The DNA here is from genome assembly GCF_018350175.1 of Felis catus. Classification (NCBI taxonomy): domain Eukaryota; kingdom Metazoa; phylum Chordata; class Mammalia; order Carnivora; family Felidae; genus Felis; species Felis catus. The sequence continues at coordinate 67,132,966 of NC_058375.1, forward strand.
AGCAGAATGAGGTAAACATGTATATTTTCTCACTCAACAAATATATTTAGGTTCAAACAGAAAAATCATTGACAGTAGATGGAATAAAGAAAAAGGATAAGCTCGCATCAACATAGACATTAAGGATCCGTTATGCTTTCAATGTATAAAGTTGTGAGGAAAGGCATTTCAGGCAGAGAAAGCAGTAGGAAAAAAGTCGTGTGGCAGGAATAATGGAATCTGTTCAAGGAAAAACAAATATTTCATTTTGGCTGCCAACTTTGGCTGGGATTTTATGTCGATTTAACAACTCTGTATTGTAGTATATCGAGAAAAAGGCAAAAGGTTTATTTTTCCCCCTCTGGCAGCTGCCCATGAATAAGACTTCAGACACACAGACACACACACACACACACACACACACACACACACACACACACACACACAAGGATCTACCGCTTCAAAGCCGTTTGCCTTGGAAACAATTCTACAATGTGGGCAGATTATCATTCCTTCATCCCACAAACAGCAAATTTTGAAAGTGAGAACCTGACTTTGAGCTTTCACAACAGTCTTGACTGACTTCTCTGCCAAGTAAGTCTGCTTTACACCCAGAAAGCTCTCGTTTCACTCAGTTTATAAGGCACGGCATGAAATAACCACTGCGAAATCATCATGGCCACTAGGAGCATTGGGCGGTTTGAAAGCTGTTTAAGGTTAACCGTACAGGAAACGACCTAGTATGCGACTTTGCAAAAGCACTCAATTTGAATAACATTATTGATATCTTTTTACTCTCCAGTCACACAGAAAATATAACATGTCTTATATCCAAGACATTAATACACTCAACAAAGTGATGAGTTCTGTCTAGTAGAGGTATAAAGGGGTGTGTTCAGGGGGTCAGTCAGCCTTATGATTAGCATTGTTTATTGCCTAAAAATCACAGAGGTATTGACTGTGTGAGAAGGAATCCTATATGTCACTTGTGACTTCTGCCTAACACATTTCATAACTGCTGTCCAATGTAATTGTTACTAACCAGTGTGGCTATTTTAAAATTAAGTTTATATTAATAAAAATAAAAACAAGTCAGCTCCTTAGTCACACTACTCACATTCCAAATGCTTTATAATTATGTGCTGCTCGTGATTCAGTATCAGAAGCACAGATACAGAATGTTTATATCATTGGCAGAAAGTATTATTTGATAGTGCTGTCCTGCCACATTCCAACAAATGCTTTGACCGAGCACTACTGTAATATGGAAGTCACCACATACTGACAGCTTCTTCCTACTCTCTGTCTCCTTATTCAGAAAGAAAATCTGTCTCCTTCATGGTTATTACCTTCCAGTCTTACCTTCCAGTTCTTTGGGGAGATATAAACTAAAGCCACCCTTCATTTGTCAGTATTTCATGAGACCAAATTTAAAGTCCTTTACAATATCCTTAAAAATTAGTGGATATTTCCACTAATACAAGCTTCTTTACATACCAAACACAAAGAAAGAAAGCATAAATAAACAATTCCTGGCAATTTCAGGATGAAAATCTAATAGAAACCTAGTAATAATTATCATTATTTTAGCACAATAAATTGCATATAGTTGACAACAAGTGCCTTTGAACATGTGCTTTTTAAAAATGATAGGTTATAACTATAAAAATAATAGGCTGCATTAAATTGAAATATGATTATGGTTGTTTGTTGAACAAATATAAAACAATGATAAGCCAGCACATATTTTGTTGTAAGTGCCTAGCATAATGACCAATATATAATGGACACTCAACAAATGTTGAATGAATTGAATTAACATGGTAATAAAGTAATATAAATGGCTGACTGATTATCATTTTGTCTGCACTTAGCATGCCTGGCAATCAAGACCTTAGAGCTCAAATACAAATTCATATTCCAATTGCAGTTTGAGGTGCTCAGGAAGTTCAAGCCTTAAAAAAGTTCTAGAGGTGTGTTAAAGGATGTACTTTAAGATAGTAACTTCAACAACCATATTCAAAAGCAATGCTCTGAGTTATGTATACCACTTCTGTAAGCCACTATACACAGTTCTTGCCAAACATTTTCCCTGGATTCAGAAATGACTCTTGAAAATGCCTATTCATTTCATAATGAGGAATCTTACCGCTGGATTTATTTTTAGATTTTTATTTTTATTTTATATATATTTTTGAGAGGGAGAGAGACAGAAAGAGAAATGAATGCACTCATGCTCACAAGTGGGGAAGGGGAAGAGGGAGAGAGAAAATCTCAAGCAGACCCTCCACCCAGTGCAGAGCCTGATGTGGGGATCGATCTCATGACTGTGAGATCAAGAGATGAGCTGAAATCAAGAGTGGGTCACTTAATGACTGAGCCACCCAGGTGCCCCTAGTTTTAGATTTGTAAAAACTAAAATTTCTACCGTGTCTTTCTAGACAAATAACAGTTATTTGGAGACTATTTTATATACTGTGAAAAAATAAAGCAAGGATAAATTTTATAGTATCATATTAAGTATATTTTTATTTAATTGTTTGGATTTTGACTCATTTATCTAGATTTTTTTTCCAGAAAGTAAATGACTAAAGGAAAAATCTTGTAAAATTTACAGCTCAATTATCAACAGAATATATGTTATACAACTTAGCTAATTAATGGACTATTTATAGCTATTCTGCTTTGCAGTTTTCCTGCAGCCATGTAGAAACAAATAGTTTCATTTGTTCTGTTTAATGTTTGCATCACCTCTGGTGGATTCAAGCATTGCTTTTGGTGTTCTAAGTATGGAAAACCAGGATGGTTTGGGTGCACTGATATTTAGAAGCAAATCTACCAATTTTACTACAACTAGCATAATACACTCTCTCTAAACAACTCTTTATGAGTATGGTCGTCAGAAACAAAAGCACATTGCCAATGTCATGAATAAATTCCATGAATACATTTGTATTACGTAATACCACGATTCTTCGTTTTTCAAGACTTGTTGGCATATTTGACTAAAAACATTAAAATCATGCGATCTTCCTTTGTGCAAATCTGTATCTATCAGTTTCTAACCCATAATGTTTAGAATTTTAATTTGACCCTTTAATATAAGATTTTTCTTTGTTTTTAGATTTGTAAAATTGATCTAAAATAGATTTATTCCACAGAACAGTAAGTTTCTTAATGATAAGACTATGATATAAACTTTTGGCTAACAGAATGTCAGAAATTCAATAAATACTTTCCAAATTGGTGTGAGATAAATTTTAGAAGACATGATTTTATATTGACATATTTGTTATGCAAGAAGATGTCATATAGATATTTATGTTAGATGTATGTATGCATGTGTATATGTTTATCTACACAGATATATATGTTGTAATTTATATTATATTAAAATATACACATATGTGTACATACATTGATGACAGAAAACATTTCAGAACACTTATATTTTTGACAATCAATCCATCAAGACTTAATAAGAACATTGGTAGTTATGAACACTCATTCTCAACTGATGTTGTTAATCACCCTGACATCTAAAGAAAAGTCAATTTCCAAGGTTGTCTCTATAAAACAATATACTTTAGTTACTATTGTTTCAACATGTTACCAGACTTGACTTTTCTATAACACAAACTGCTTATTGAGATAAAACAGTTGAAACCACATGCATGATTTCTTATTCGACTATCTTCTCAAAACTACTTTTTCATAATTACTATGCTTTACTTGGAACGATTTTAGTTGAACCACAGTTCTCTGGTGAAGCCAAAACTTTTTCAGTAAAAAGTAGTGACAAGTTGAAATAGGAAGCAAATGGTGTACAACTATCCTCTATATTAAAATAAGTGTTGCCACTTCTAGTGTGTACAGGGCTAAAGTCTTAAGTGTAGACTACATTGGCCCTGCATACCATATATTCTAAAAATGGTGCCTTTTCCCTATGCATAATAGGGAGCTATTAAAGGGGAGGGAGGGATATATTTTCGATTTATAATTTAATTTTTTTTAACTTTTTATTTATTTTTGAGACAGGGAGAGATAGAGCATGAATGTGGGAGGGTCAGAGAGAGAGGGAGACACAGAATCTGAAACAGGCTCCAGGCTCTGAGCAGTCAGCACAGAACCCGACGCGGGGCTTGAACTCATGAACCATGAGATCATGACCTGAGCCAAAGTCGGAGGTTTAATCGACTGAGCCACCCAGGCGCCCCTCGATTTGTAATTTAGACTGTTAAACTGTACTGTTGGTGAGCATGGGTAGAGAGAAGAGGAAATACAAGATACTCTTCAAATAGGTGAAAAGCTATGGAGACAAAAAACAAAGGTACTGCGTCTTGGCCTTTTGGCTAAGATCAAGTGTAAAAAAAGAAAGGTGTTAGAAACACTCAAAAGACAGAGTAGACAACACAGCATATTTCATTTTATTATATTGGATCACAGATGCCATTTATGAGGTTGTATGCTATAGGGGAAATAAGAGGTAAAGAAAAGTATATTTCGGTCTTCACCAGGTAGTTAATGAGTCCTACAAAAGGCTTTTCAAAAAGACTTACATTTTCTCTGATATAATTTTACTCTCTTTCCTTAAATTTCCTGAATCTGAGTGAGTCCATATGTAAAGCACTAAGCTACAGCTGAGGTAAGGTATGCCCAAGATGAAGAAATAATGGTACCATTTGGAAAGAAGAATTGCATAATTTCCTATACCACCATAAAAAGAACCTTCACGCCTTACATCTTGGGTCATTCCTAGGTTTACTAAGAGATTGTTTCTCTCAGGATCATGTGTTGTGTAATGAGGAAGCAGAATTGGACACAGGGAGGAGCTGAGCTACAATTTACAAGCAACAAAGTCCTCTACTCTGAGGCTGGCAGAGAGATTCAGAGTAATCCACCATTGAGGCAAAGGGGCCATACCTTTTAACCCCCATGTGACAAATCATTGGATGTATGCCTCTTTCGGGAATGGATATGTCTTTGGCAAGGCATTTTGAGCTAATTCCCAGGGAGGGACACAGGTGACAGAAGTCAGCCTCCTCTTTCCTGCACACAGCCAGGATATGAGTGCTTCAGTCCTGAAAGAAGGATCTGGACAGAATATCATAGCATCCACTACACAATCAAAGACAGAAAGTAATTTTAGAATTTTCAAACTACTGTCAAACGTACACACACACACACACACACACACACACACACACACAGGACAAAATCAACAATGACAAGAAACCAAACCAGAAAGACAGTTAGCTTTATGGGAAGTGTTTTCTCTTTTATTTATGTTTATATTGCATTTTTGAAAAAGGAAAATAAAGATAAAGGTCATGATAGCTGCATTAGTATGGATTGATCTGGCTCAGTGAACTGAATCCCCTAAATGAGAATTTCTGGAGTAGTTAAAAGAGAAAGAACTTTTTAACAGGGACTTTGATTGATGACCATAACCTATACCAGCTTTTGCCTTAGTGATATGGTGAAGATGAAATGCTACAGCTTGTTTGAAATGAGGAATCATGTTTTTAAAGGACATTTTCTTCTGTTCATTGGACAATGTAGTGACTTAGGAGTTGCAGCACTTCTGTTTCTTTGTGTCGAGAATTTATTTCTGCTTACTACTGTAAGCTAAAGATTGCAGTTGAGGAAAGTCTCGACTAAATCACATTTTCTTCCTTAAATTTGTGTGTTCAAAATCAAATAAGACTATTCACCTGGTTTATTAGAAAAGAAAAGTAATAATTATTGAGTAAATCTTTTTCACACCACTCTTTATTAAAAATATATTAGATGCCTTAGATTACTCTATTAGTGCTTTAAATGTTTTCCTAAGGTCTTTTAATCTCTCGTAGTTAAGAAAAAATAAATATTGAAAAAAATTATAAAAATAGAACAAAGAAACTGATGGAAAAGCTTTGTAATTTCCCTAGGGATTTTAGAAACTTGAGGCAATTTAATCATAAAGAGTTAGCAAGTTAATGGTTAAATTTAAAAAATGTGTGTATGAGAGAGTGGATGATAGAAGTATCTTGATGCTGAACACATTCTTGAGGCATCACTATGTAACTAGGGACAAGCCATATGATTCTTTTATCCTTTGGAAAATAAACTAAGGATAAAACTAGAAAACAATAGTTCTGACTCATATATGGGAAAAGATCTGTGTCTAACCAAGTGGCAAAATCGAACCATGGAGAATTGCTTTTGGATCACATAAAACTATATTATGTTGGAGCTGGGAGGAACTGTAATATTGCAATCCCCTCCCTTAACAGATAAGGATGTTGTGACCAAAACAGTGAAGTTTCTCCATTAAGGTGACCCATAGAGGTGTTCATGCTCTCATCTCTACCTTACCCTATATCTAGCAGAGGACAAGGATGTAATCTCAGCTTCTTACACAAACTTTTTGTTGACCCTCTCCCTGAACCCTATGATATATTATAGATTTCTAAAATTATGAATAGTAATTATTCACTTCCCCAATTATGCCTCAGTTATTTTATAAATCAGGCTCTGTCTTATTGATTTTACTAATATACCTCTTGTGTATTCTGGACTTTAATCTAGTTCAGTGATTATCATTGTCATTATTTTAAAGATGAGATAAAGTTAACTGAGTTATAGAGGTTAATTATCTTGTTCAAGGCCACTTAATTTTTCTGAGATAGATTCTATTTTCAAATCCAAGGTGTTCCGACCCCAAGTTCATTTCTTTATTTTAAATGCCTGAAGGAGTTTCTAGTACCAAATAAGAACTCAATGAAAGTATGCCGAATGACTGAATAAGGGAACAGTGAGCTAGGGGTAGAGTGGCTGCCAGAACCAGCATTTCCTCTTTATAATTTTGAACCATGTGTTGTTTCTACTAATCATCACCGCTCTGCCCCATTCAAGTACTCTTTTTAAAAACTGCCCTTTTTAAAAAACATTCAGTTTGAGTAACAGCTCCCAGAAATCCTTACTTTAAATGAGGCAAAATGTCTTAACCTCTTTATTTAGATGAGAAATACAGCAGATACAGCAAAGTCATAGACTGGACTCACCCCACTACCCCCAAGCATGTGGGACAAGAAGGAAATGTCAGTAATCCTCTTATGGTTTAAGAAGCAAACAAGATTTTACTGTTTCCGAAAACAGATGTCCATTTGAATATTACCAGGACAACAAACTGTTGGATGATGACCAATCAGAATCACAGATGCTACTGAGGTTAAGCCTTGATAGCAAAAGTCTCCATAGTCCAAGATTCTAAGACTTCTCAAAATAACTTTGCAAAAATAGTGCATTATGCAGAATTCAATTTGTTTTCTACAGCTGTAAGGGAGGAGGGAATCTTTTTGGCCTTCTTATCTTGCTGAGATTTCTTTCACTATTGTTGTAGTTTTCAAGACCAAGATCTACAATTCCATTAATTAGCTCCAAGAAAGAAAAGGCAGGGCTGAGAAGCTCAAAATTCATACTGTGCAGAGGAAATGGCACAGCGCAAGATTATTAAAAAACAGCATATGGACTAAGCAGTATTTTGCATCTAAAAAGCTTCCTTCAAATATTGTAGCTGCAAAATTTTTGCTCCCTTTCTTGGTTATCTTGACTACATCTTCTTAAACCACTACTTAATATTTGGGATTTTATACTATCTGCCAGTTCATTTTCCATGCTCCTTACTATACGAATCACATGATTTTTCTAGGCCAAGTGCCATGAGAACCATTACACAATGATCTCTCACACTATACCAAACATTGCTTTACAGGCATGATATATCATATTACCTATTTACAAAGAAAAAGAGAGTCTTGGGGCGCCTGGGTGGCTCAGTCGGTTAAGTGTCTGACTTCGGTTCAGGTCATTATCTGGTCGATCCTGAGTTCGAGCCCTGCGTCAGGTTCTGTGCTGACAGCTCGGAGCCTGGAGCCTGTTGCAGATTCTGTGTCTCCCTCTCTCTCTTCCCCGTTGCTGCTCATGCTCATGCTCATGCTCAGTCTCTCTCTCTCTCTCTCTCTCTCTCTCTCTCTCTCTCAAATAAACATTTTTTAAAAAGGGGAGAAAAGACAAGAGCCTTAAGGATTAAACATTGGGTTATTTGACAAATTAGAGTTGTTCAAAAGAAAAGAAGTGATTGCTATGAAATATATCTAACCCTTGTGGTCTATTTTAAAGGAAGCCTCATATTACTCACTAGATAACATTTATCACTTTTGTACACAGTAAGAATTATTTTTTTATCTTATGATCTATTTTATAGCCTTTTCAAAATTCTTCACAAATTGCAAAGTATTTTCTCATGGAGGCTGTCCTCTAGAAAACACTATTCACATGTGAATTATATATTAATATTAGCTATATAATAAGAGAACAGGCACTGAATAATGAAAAATAATCAGTAATGAGGTATTTCTCACTATTCTTTATCTTTTCACTGAGCTGCAATATACAGTCTTTCCAAAGAAACAGCACAATAGAGTGGAAAGAAAACCATCTCTGGATTGACACAACTCCGGCTTCAAATACTATTTTGGAAATCTACCTACTTGGGACCTTTGGTCAAGCAATCAGTCTTCTCAACTTGTTAGATAGAAGAAAACATTTCTTGACCGTTTTTTTTTTTTAAGTTTATTTAGAGAGAGAATGAGAATGAGACAGGGAGGAGCAGAGAGAGATAGAGAGAGAGACAGAGAGAGAGAATCCAAAGCAGGCTCTGCACTGCCAGCACAGAGCCTGATGTGGGGCCCAAATCCACAAACCATGAGATCATAACCTAAGCCAAAATCAAAAGTCAGTTGATTAGCCAACTGAGCCACCGAGGTGCTCCATGTTTCTTGTTTATATTAGTCAAATTCATAAACATTTTCCAGTTAAGAGCATCCAATTCACATGGATAATTTTATCACACTTCAAACTTGATGCAAAGAAATTAAGATTTTTTATGAACACTTGAATTTAAATTTTTTAAATGTTTTTATTTATTTTTGAGAGAGACAGAGAGACAGAGAGAGAGAGAGAGACAGCGCACAAGCAGGGGAAGGGCAGAGAGAGAGGGAGACACAGAATCCAAAGCAGGATCCAGGTTCTGGGCTGTCAGCATGGAGCCCGACGCGGGGTGAAAATCAGGAGCCATGAGATCATGACGCCAAAGTCAGACGCTTAACTGACTGAGCCACCCAGGCGCCCCTAACACTTGAAATCTTATCATGAATAAATATATAATGTTTTAGTGGATTTGGTAGTATTCACAAGCACAGCAAATACTTCTATAGCTTTGTGGAACACAGAACACATTTTGGGACAAAAACCACTTTAGGTCAACTAAACGCATATTCCACAAAGGATAGACAACATTATTATTTTTTTTTTCTATTGAGTAGTAAGAAATTGAGCCCAAACTGAAATACATTAAAAAGGAAAGGCTGATAATAATCAAATGTGGTTTCTTTCTTTCTTTCTTTCTTTCTTTCTTTCTTTTCTTTTCTTTTCTTTTCTTTTCTTTTCTTTTCTTTTCTCTCTCTCTCTCCCTCTCTCTCTCTCTTTCTTTTTCTTTCCTTTTTCTTTCTGTACTGAAAGAAGATGGGTTAAAGGACGTGGCCTTAGATATGAAAGACTAGTTTTCTCCTAACAATGAATCCCAGAATCAGGAAGAATTACCCACTTTGAAGGACTTACCTTTGTTAAAATAAAATAAAATGGAGGCTAGGCTTGAAAATCCCCCAAGCAGAAAAAACCATTTAAGCCACATAAGCAAGACTAATTCTAGCTTATTTCATGAACATAAGTGAAATTTAACTTGGGTTATTTCTTTTAAATGCCTCTGATAATCATAAAAAACCTTAAGTCATCTTGTTGTAATGGTAAAAGATAATCACTTTTAACCAATCCCTTGCTGTCTGGAAAATGCTGTTGTAATAACCTATCATCGTAACGGTGAAAAAACTCGCTTTTTCACTTTAGAAGTCATCCTGTAACATCATGCCTCTGAGTTGCATATCAATTTTGGTTTTGTGAAGACTTCGTCTCTCATTCAATAAACTATTCATTTCTGGTAAAGCTCTCCAAAATTTTTTTACACACCATGTACAAAATAACCTGTGCCAGCAGAGAGGAGTAGTTGAGGTAAGCATGTTTAATTTATTCTTCAAATTTACCAATCAGAAAAGGCCTTCTAATTTTCATGAAAAAAAAGAGGCCAAAAGAGCAACATTGAGAGAAGAGAGGACCTACAATCTTTCATCTTCCACTTGGACGTGTCATTACTATTCAAACGAATACTGTCTCGTGTGTGATGACAAACCACAAGGTAGAGCGATTTTGTATGGTATGATTGTTCTATCGCTAATGCAAAGTTATCTATAAGTGCATGTATAGAAATAAAAACATTTTTTTATAAACTTGGAATTGACATAATTTAGTTTTGTTTTAACATTTTCTTTATTTCAACATTTGTTGACATACTAAGGAATATGTTCAGGATTGATTTGGTTTCTTTACACTTATTCACTTCTTACTTTAGTCAAGTAACTTTCTGAAAGCATAGCATTAAGCTTAACTCAAGTACTGAAATATATCTGCCTGGATTTTAATTGGAAGCTTGACATACATGATATTTCATCATAAAATCATTTCTTTCTATTGTTTTGATCAAACACAACTCAAGAAACAATGTTGGTGCATTTAGTAAACCAGAAAACAACTGATCACTCAGACTATTTAGGGAATTGAATGCTTTCTCTGTATGGCATTTTGGTTTACTCAATCTAATCAATTAAAATACCAATAAATTAATTTACGACGTATTAAAATAAAATAACATCTCTTGCACCTAAAATGTTGCTGAACATAAAGTCTTTAAGTGATTCCAATTGAACCTGAGATCTGTCTTTTATTGTTTTGTAACCACATTGAATAAAAATTTTCATTTAAACTGTAAAAGAGGAAGTTTAGTTAACATAAAATGTGTTCATTCAGCGCTACATAATATAATTTATTGAATTTATTTAAATTTCACCAGCAAACAAATGGAAATAGACAGGTTAAATAATTATTTAATTATCCTGACCCATAATTAGGACAGGATTTGAAATTACCTTATATATTTTTTATAAATTATTATGGTGAAATATACAGAATTCATTATCTTTAAGAGGCTATAATTGAGGACAAAGTTGCACAAATTTGAACCTTGCAACTGGCAGAATGAAGGAAAGGCTTGAGAAGTTGTGTAGATCTAATTAGATGATCAGTAAATTAAATTAAAAAAGTATTTCAAAAGGGTCCTATCCCTTTTTTGGAAGTTGTTACATGAGAGCTAGCATCTCATACACTTGACTTTCTGGAATTGATCAACTATGCAAGCTTTATTCAAGTCTAGAAGTCTGTAAAAAGGGGAATAGCTTGACCACGTCCAATTCACTCCATCTATATTTGCCATCAATGCTAAACTTAAAGTTGCTGTCAGATCACTACCACTACCGGGAATAAATGGGAGATTGAGTTTGGGGTCAAGGATAATGGGAAACCAGGGATGTTAGCTTTCATTTTTACTTTCAATATGCCTGGAAGATTGTAAGGGACAGAATACTGCAGTTATTTATATATGAAGCCAAAACGCAGAGAATAGGTTTCTGATAATTTCTGGGTAAATGTTCCTTCTGGGAAGAAAACCCAGTAGGTAGAAGAAATGAGGTACTCTGTATATGCAACTACATGAATTATGCACTGAACAGAATTTATGAGTAGAAAAAACAGATCTGCACTGATCCAAAGCTCTGGAGGAGATACTAAAAGTACATTTTTTTGAATACATAACACAAATTCTTATTCTCTTATGACCTCATCTTTTATCTGGGGTGAAAATCATCTCCAATTTTTTTCATTATTTTTTACCAAATTAAAATTACATAATCTATATGTCTTCATCTACAATTACTGTTCTATTTTTCTGCAGGTTTTTTTTCAGTGTAATTGTTTAGCAAGGGAAAATGATAGTCATGATGTTTTAATCAAAATGTATTTATGGTTGATCAAACTCTCACCATGTCCTTGATTCATTTTACCTTTGTGACCTTAAATATATAAAATCTTCCATAGTCCTCCTGGTTTTTGTTTCTTTTCTGACATAGATCTAAATAGCTCTTACTCTTTCTTCTTAATTCTTCTTAATTGATACTTTCTTCTTAACTGCTACCAACCTGAATTCCCCTCTAATTAATATACTCACTCAAAAATGAACCAGAGGGCTTGAGGGCTGTGTGAATTTAGTAACTCATGTCACCTCTCTGAGCTTCAGTTTCTTAACTTAAAAAATGCAGAATCAAACCTACGTGTTTTCTAATATCCCATGTAGGTCTTAAAGCTAAGAAACCAAGAATGGGCATGGAGGAGGGGGATGTGAGAGACTGCAGGAAAAAAAAAATCTGAAAAATTGATGTCAGGTCCCAGCAATAAACAAAATAATAACACTTTCCCTGGTGCTGTTAAATGTTTGCTACAAAGACAGCAGGATTCTTCCTTAAAGTCTGGCTCATTTTGTTACCTCCAAGTTGAGATAGTGAAAGCACTAGGCTGGAGTAAGTACAATAAGAGCAAAAGAGCAACTCCGGGTATTCAACTTTGACCTATTAAACTGGACAATAAAAACCGTCTTTATAATGCCTTGATTATGAATAACCACCATCTTCCTCTCCCCTTATTAAGAAAAGGAAAAAAATTGCAGTGAAACCTGTAACTGAAATAGGGCATGACACCTTTAAAAAAATAAGCTTTTCCACCAAATGTCAAGGATTCTGTGGTTTAGATGAAATGAAATACCAATAGTTTTGTATTTCTCATGAGATTGGAACATTTCTAGAAGAGGCTGACTTATACAAAACTGAAAAAAAAATCAAACCACCAAATTGTTAATAAAGAGTGTTTTGAATCTCCAAATATGAGCTGTTAGTTTCTAAAATATTTATGTTCTACATTTCTGTGTTCAAGTAATTCCATAAATGATGTCAACCTTAGGGCAATAAAATAAACCAAACCTATTTCTTGTGAAAATAATGGTAAGGCTGGGGAAGGGGATGGGTAGTGAGTCTTCCCCCAAAATGATGATTGGTCCACACTAGGTCAAAAGTTCACATAGAATATTTAGTGAATTCATATTTACTCTCATGGATGTTTTTTAAACTGTTATATTTACTGAATTGAAATCTTTACTTTCACTTCCTCTTCAGATTTTCTCTGTGACTCTGGAAAGATCACTGAACTGCAACCTGCCTGTTTAGTCATTTGTAACATTAATCTTTATTCATTCATTTACTTAAAAAATATCTACGGCATACCTTCTAAGCACAAAGCAAATGGCTTGCCCGATATGTCAGATACAGTGACAAATTTAGACATGAGGCTTACTGAACTTATTATCTTGAGAGAGAGGGGAAAATAACATGTATATAAATAATGTGTTCTCAGTGTTATGTTAAAAAATATATTAGACAGAATTGAAAGTGACAAATGTCATAGAGAAGTTCAGATAAGGTACACTGTAAGTTCAGAACAAGGCAAGATTATTTAAAGTAGAGATAAATGAAAGGATTTTGGATGAGTTGGAATTTTATCTGGGCATAAAATTGCAGGTTGAAGTTGAACCTAAGGGAATAAGGAAGAAGCATATTGTGGACAGGGTCAGGTGTCCCCCAAGGAGTTCAGTTAGCCTAGAGCTTAATGTGAAAACAAACAAACAAAGAGCACAGCAATAATTAAATGTGGACCAAATTTCAAGAAGTACTGATTACCAAAGTTAGGGTTGCAAGATTTATTCCGTGAACTTTAATAAAGCACTGAAGGTTTTTAAGTCAGGAAGAGATAGAAATTCATTATGATTTTAAGATTAAATCTATACAGATGATCTTTGTCTTCCTTAACTGGACGTGTAAAGGAATTCCCAGAACATTCTTACAGACTGGGAGAAGCATCTTACTTTTTTCAACAGCAACCTATGTGCTACTGCTTGCATTAACTGTAATAATAGATTATAAACATATTGAGCTCTATCGTAGTTTATTTACCTTAATACTGAAACAATGTTCCTTGTAATAAATTTATTCACTGTGAAGAACAGGGATAGAGAACAAGTGACAATAGTTTTCTTCCAAGTAAATTAGGTGTTAGTGTCGAAGAAAATTTAGTTTTAGGATCTGAAGCATTGCATCACATAAAAATAAACAAAATTAGATTAATGGGAAATCAAAAGGCATAGAATCCATCTTGGAGTGAGCACTGTTAAATGATTCTCAGAGAGAAAATGTATATAATTATAAGCAAGACCAATTATCCAGAGTCATGTTAGCTTGATGACCCCTTTACACTTTCAGTTGTGATTACATTTAGTGCAACGTATTCATGCCTTCCTGCCCATTTCCCCTTATGTCTAAAGTCCTTCATGAAAGCACCTGAAATCTGAAAGATGGCTTGTCAAACATATTTTGTGACTTCTCTATAAGATTATCTTCTCTCCAGAAAAAGCCACAGAGGCACTTCAGTGGGAGCGCTGAGGCTACTTATTTCCATACTTGGTCCATTATATTACATATAGTCCATCTTTGCTGCTTAAATACCATCTCACCATGAAGTGCATTTGCTGTCATCATTTCTATTCACCTTTGCCTTACTTTGTTTTGAGGCCCGGGACCATACCTTAAAAATATTTGTGTTTACCTTAACTATTTTACATATGGTAGGCATTGACAAAAATTAGAAAATACATACATAAGTAAATAAACGGCCCATTCGGGAATAAAAACAACATGAGGGGAAAAAATGCTATTTTTCAGCCCTTTTCCCAGACATGAATATTTTGAAATCACACCATCTTCTCATTTTACATTGGAACAAAAACACTTCCAATCCTTCATGTGGTTAGAAATCTAAACACTGCCAAAGATACATTTCTCATTTCACACTTCAGAAATGATGCAAAAGATCATTTTATCTCCCCTGGGCTTGAAATAATGGGTAGTCTTTGCATGTGCTCCGATTAGAAAAGACTACAGATTACCCACTGTTCCTTTTAACCATACCCATCCGGACAACACATCATCACCGCTAAAAGCTTCATTTTTTTAACAGGAAGGAGAAAAGAGAGAGAGAGCGTGCAACACACTTGTAAATGTGTTAACTGCTCAGTAAATGTTAATTATCCATTCAAGGTAGCAGTCAGGCTCTTTCACATCCATCAAGTGCTTGGAGTATGTTGTTCGAGGCTATGCAAGCCCAGGCCGAGTTTACAAATTTCATGCCACATGCAAGATTTTACATCAGCTCTTCCGAAGGAAGTCACGATATGAATCCAGCATATAAGTAAATAAATATTGCTTGCAGACAGGGCTCCAGGTCATTTCTGTTTATCTCCTTCTGTTTTTGTTCTTCAGGTTTACACATTAGCTGTGTTGATTTTCCCCTTTCACACAATTTATTAGCATTGATGAATTCTAATGAGATGATATTTTTCCCCAAATATAAAAGATACAATTTTCTGAGTCACACAATTATCAGTTTACTTAGGAAACTTATAATAAGTGAGTAACTGATATAAGAATTGGATGGACTCTTTTTAACAGTTTTCTGTAACATGGAAACTCAAGGGATTGTGTAAAAACTATAATGTGTACAGATTTAGAAATCATTTACTTGCTTCAGTGACCCGGGGCTGGTTCCCTCCATTTTCTAAGCTTTCATGTTCTCGTCTATAAAATTGTGATGACAAATCCTAATGCATAGATAGGGATGTCCTGAGGATGTAATTAAATTTTCTGTTACATAGTAGGACTTTTCAGGTGTGCTTTATTTTAACCTAATCTAAATCAAACAGTTTAATGCAAATTAATCAGGTTCACTGTTACAGGAATCCAAATATGCTTTCAATTCAGTTGATTTTTGTCAAACAAGTCACATTATGAAGCCAGCAGTGAATTCTGTGTGGGTACAATATAATTAGTATCTCTTAAAATTAATTTTCACTGAGCATTACAAATGAGCACAATTAGTATTAAGAGAAAACTACTGATATTCTCTGTTCACTCATTAAATGAAGGTGCATATTTAGATCTCCTCTCCAGCTTAACTGTCAAGCATTCTCTCAGTCAGTGACTTGCTGCCATTGCCGCTATCTCCAGAATACACAGTCTAATATAACAGCCAAGAAATATTTATTTTATTTCTACCAAGTGGAAAGGCATTATGCAAAAGGCACAGCCCATGCAAGACTCTGTTGAGGATGATACCCACTGCGCAATATGATGAGTGTTTGGGGCAAGAAAGTAGCTCAATTTACATTATATGATCTTTAATAAGTTTTGATTTTTAAAGCCTATTCATCTATAATATTCAAAATAACTAAAAGAAGAAAACAATCTGTCTTCAATGATTTTAAACTGGAGTAAGAAAGATAGGATGCATGTACACCTGATGCCCTATGTTTGGCCTAATACACTGCTGTCAACACCTTAAAAGTCTCAATAATTTTTGGGCAAGCCACCCAGCATTCCCATTTTGCATTGGACCTATCTCTTACATAGACACACCTTTATACTGTGGGATCGTAAGTTGGAATGTGGTAAGAACAAAGTCAATGGTAGTCACAATTCCTGATAGAGTGAAAAGAAAACCAAACCACTGGGTCTAACAAACAGGCCAAAGTAGGGTGAAATGTATCATCTATAAAAGGAACAGGTTATGCAAAACATCTTGTTATTACTGCAAATACTGCAGTCTCTGATGTGTCTTAACTCATGTTCAAATAGACCCATCCCTCCATTTCAACGAAGATGATTAGAATTCTATGGTTATGATGTTTTTCAACTTTGGTGCACTAACATTTCAAAGTAGCATCTGTTCACTTAGATAGAATAGGTTCTTAAGTGCAAACTAATACCTATTAGTAATCAAAAGAGTGTAGGTGTTTGTTAACTTAGTGAAAGTTAATTTCCCTCTCCTTTAAATTTAAATTTTCTATCCTTCTAATATGTTGCTGCTATTGCCCTTTTGAAGGACCCCCTTGGGGATTGATCATGTCTATAATTCATGCAACAGGAGCAACTTGTTGTCAAACCACTGACAAGATACTGTCAGATGGGTCACTTTGTGACACATTCGAACTTAATTGGTACGAATTGTCAAAATCTTGGAGGTGCTTCTGAATGCAAGAGTTTATTGATCCAAAGCGTCAGATTAAGTTGCACCAAGAAAAGACGCACCGTAAAATCTAACTTTTTGCAAATCACCGTAGACCAAAGGGCTCTTGTGAAAAACGGAGAGTTAGATCATCACCGGTGCCCCCTTTTCCAAACGATATGCATATTGACATGAGCATGTGGACATGATGCGTTGTGCCTAGCTTTTCTGAAGAGACAGACTGAAGTTTAAGCCAAGTGACTTAGGAAGCCAAGCTATGGCAGCTGACTGTTTCAGCAAACAGACATGTAGAGATGCCACGGTGGCAAATGGCGCTGAAAGGCACGAGAAAAGTAGGACAGGAAAAGCGCTGGGCAAGACACAGGATGATTGATGGCAGCCTCTTTTGCTGGGTGCCATCTGTGGAAGAGTACAAAGAGATAAGTGAATAGAGTGTAATTTTTAAATAGCTTGTTACTTTTATGAAATCAATCAGTGTAATGGAACTTAAAATGTACACGTCTACTTGCCCTCACAGATTCCAGCCCTTTCCTTCTCCTGTCAAAAATACTTTTGGTAAGTAAAAAGAGGCCTTCTGCCATATGCGTTTTAATATGATAATTTTTAAAGTTTATGTTTTCTTTTCCTTCCCTCATCGAAGAAAAGGAAAAATTCTATTGCACAGATTCTATTCCAAAAGTCACTTGAGAAAAGATTTGCAGAGCAAGTTCCTTCCTATTTTGCAGTTGATTATTTCATGCACTAACATTCCCTGGTGTTCAAAACCATAACTTTAATTTAGAGTGGAAAATGAATAGTCAAAATATACTATCGCCGTGCATTTTAGATATGTCTTGTAAAAAAAAAAAAAAGATGTTCTTCCTGTCATTGATGGGTCCTTAATTTGAGTAAGGTTTCTTAATAACTTGTATGTTTATTAAAACCTACTTTCATTCCCAACGCTTGTTACACATCCCTTCTCCTTCCCTCACCCTCACAGAGAAAAGAAAGAATTTTATGTCTCTGCCCAAATCCACTGTTTAAAAGTCCTAAAGTCATCTGAAACATTAAATTAACATGAGGCTTTTTTTCTCAGTGAAATACCACCAGTGCTTTTTCTCTTATGCGTAAACTGGAGGAGTCTCATATAGTGAGGGTGAGGTCCAGCCGGTATTTCACAGGAAAATATGCATCATTATTGATGAAGGGAAAGTTGTGTCTATATTTCCATAAGGAATTTGCATAAATCTCCACAGCAATAGGACTTTAAAATATTCTATGAATTTTGTCTTGCAAGTCAAGCTCCCACAATGAATTTAAAATAAGGTAGGTTAGGTCTGTGTTATAAAATGAAAAGTCCCCTATTTTCAATTGCATGGCTTGGAAATGGGATGGGGAGATGGCTTATTCTATTCTTTCACCCATTTCTTGAGGCTGCGTGTGCTGATTTCAAATATTATTAGGGATCAATATCAGCTTTAAGCCAGCATTTTTGCAATATACGTGTAAAGATGAGATCAGTTCTATCAAAAGAAAATTAAAATTTATTTAATTCAATGCAACAATTTATAGTGATTATAGCTCCCTGTTAAAAAGCAAAATTCCATTAACTAGGTAATTATTACTAGAGAAAAAAAAATTGCCCTAATACCTTTAATGAATTTTTAAAGGTATTGCTTTGGGGCTTGAACAACCAGACAGTATTTTCTATGAATCTGGTTTTAGAACAAAATCTAGGTCCTTTTTTGTTTCCTACTCTCAGAGTCTCACCAATGAAAGCGAGGATCTTCAGGATCAGTCCTAAAGCTCTTACAATACAGAGGGAAAAATTAAACCACTAGAAACAAGAACCTGATAAAAATATAAAAATCTAACTATAAACCACCAATCTGAAGAGCCAGAAGATATATTTTTTTTTTCTTCTAAAGACTCATTAATTAGAGTCAGAAAGACTTTTTAAAAGAAATCTTATATGTGAAAAGAAATCAAGTTCAAAACTTGTTCCTTGCCCTTCTAATATCAGGGAGATCCTTCCAGAACATGCTTTCGCTTTGATTTACTCCACCACGTTGGGCTGTGCTGAAATAATTTTTATCAAGGTAGTTAATAATATATTAATCCAGACATACTCAGTAATTCATGAAATACTTGCTATTTACTGAGACCTTACTAGGTTCTCTGCTAGGTAATGTGTCAATTCGTGGGCTTAAAGATATAAATGATACAGACCATTTGTACCATTAGAAACAATTAACAAAGGTGAGTCTGGGTGGCTCAGTTGGTTAAGGTGCGACTTCGGCTCAGATCATGATCTCATGGTTCATGGGTTCGAGTCCTGCATAGGGCTCTGTGCTGACAGCTCAGAACCTGGAGCCTGCTTCAGATTCTGTATATCCCTCTCTCTCTCTCTGACCTTCCCCCACTCACACACACTCTCTCCCTCTCTCTCTGAAAAATAAATATTAAAAAAAAGAAAAAGAATTAACAAAAAAGAAAGAAAATCAAAAATAAAACCCCATTTCAAACACATGAAAAACATTTTCCTGATTCCTACCTACTGGCTTCATTACTGCTACTATAAATAGACTTGTGATAAATATGTAAATAAATGTTATTCATGTGACACATGGCATCATATAGAAAACAAATGTGAGATCAATTCTAGTGACGTGCATAAGTTTGTGGTTTCACAGTAGGAGTGATGCTTTCATTATTCCATTTGTGTGTTCCAAATTGCTAAACTATGTCTGCTTTGTTGCTCTAACAAAAGGAATATGCTGCTTTGAGGTGTGGGCCATAGATATAGTGGTTGAACTGAAGAAAGCAGGTGGAAAAAGGAGGAATAGAGCCTAGGAGTGAGAAAAAACTACAACTTTCTTACCAAAGTTCAGAGCTCTGATTTTCCTCAGTAGAGTAGAGAAAGAGTATAGAGCATGTGTAAAATTATCCAGAAATTGTTAAGGAACTAATAATGAACACATCTGTGAAGAATAGACAACAGCCTAGAATGACAAAGTTGGAAGAACAGGAGGGTTTCTGTCTTTCTATTATTTTGTTCCCTTCTTTAGAACTTGTGATGTGTGTATATATACACTATGTACACATATTATTAATCAAACTTTTCTCCTCAATCTAATTTTAAGAATGTATATAGGTAGAAAGCATTGACTTGTCCAGTATCAGGCCATTTGCAGGTGCTCTCTGGGCAGTGCCACACCACGACCGTGACATTGCACTATCCACCCAGGCTGACATAATAGAACAAGGAGGTTACAAGGAGTATAAGAGCAGGAATAATGCCAGGCAAGAATCAGAAGAGAACCACTGATGAGATGACAGATAAGGAAAAAAACCTTCCTGAGGCACCTGGGTGGCTCAGTCAGTTAAGCGTCCAGATTCTTGGTTTCACCTCAGGTCATGATCTCACGGCTCATGAGTTCAAGACCCATATTGAGCTCTGTGCTGACAGTGTGGAGCCTGCTTGGGATTCTTTCCCTCTCCCTCTCTCTCTGATCCTTCCCACTTGGGTGTTCCCTCTCCGTCTCTCTCTCTCTCTCTCTCTCTCTCTCAAAAAATTAACTAATTAAAAAAAAAGTTTCTTAACATTTAACAGACATGGTGAAATTATACTAATAAAAAAGAAAAAGCACATGAATACAGTTAGATCTAAGCCACTCCTCCAAAACACATAGGAGAGTATCTTATGCGTGGTAGATAGTATGTATGGATTGGCCACGTGGGCCCCAGTATCGATTGCACATAGCCCATTAGGCTGACCACATTCTCCCCCAATTCCTATTGAACACGGGATCCTCAAACTTTAATGCCAACCACAGAGAAAGGGAGGGGGAAGAGCAAGTGGGCAGATTTTATTGTCTTTTTAATTAACGGATTCCATCTTTTGATTGAAGTGTTAGAATAGTCATGAGGCCTCATCATTACAGTGGGGATAGTGGTAGTCATGTTTCTTACAGTTGGAGAAGAGAGTACACAACACAGAAAGGAGAAAGGTAGAATAAAAATCTTTGAAGTTGAATTGATATTGGAACTATTGGTGTGAAGTCATTTTTAAATATATTTACCTATAAATATACATATAGAGTTGATATAGACACATAGGTGGATATATGTGCATGATTATACAAACATTTGTCTTCCAGCCTTGCCTGCTGTCACCCCAGCAGCAATAATACCCCAGTATCGATGAGTAAACCGATGTATATATCATCTGTATATCAGTTTCTAAATTCAGTTCCCCAAAAAAAAAAAAAAAAAAAAACAAAACAACAAAAAAAAAAACTCCTTGGAGAAATGACTTATTCCAGATCTGGGTCAAAAAATTATAAGCTAAACCCAGAACATCTTTTTTGTGCTAGAAGAAAGGCTATGATCAAAGAATAAGAGGCATCATCATGCTATCATGTCAAAGGGATACAGGGATCAATTTAAGTTTTTTCTGCTGCCAAATCTGAGACAATTGGTAAATCTAAATAAATAGTGAAAATCACACATCATAACCCATTGGATCCTGAATTTCTCATGGACATACATGAGAAAACTGAGTAAATTTAAATGGGATATATACACTAAAGGATAGTATGATATCAGCGCTAACTTCCTAATTTTGACAATCCTTTTGTGATTATGCGGAGGATGTGCTTGTTTTAAGAAAATGCACACTACCTTCAAATGGTCAAGAAAAAAAAGTGAAACATATATGCAGAAATAGAATGATAAAGCAAATGTGGTATAATGTTAATATTTAAATATCCTAGAAAAGATATAATAAGGTTTTGTATTATTCTTGTTAATTTTCTGGAAGTTCGAAATCATCTCAAAATAAAAATTTAACAAAGAAAATAAATAAACAAAAATACAATATAGGTTTGGTGTTCATATAAAAAGTCTCATTTACTCAATTTACCTGTGATTGATTTGCAAGCTGGCTGCAATCTACAGACAGCTAAATCTCTTCCAATACTGTGTCTCAGTATTAACTTACAAGGTAGGATTAGGAAGGTTTGTGAAAGCCTGTGTCCTTGACCAAGCAAAACATTCTAATCTCACTTTAACAGAAATTAACAATAAAAGTTGTTATTTTACTTTGTGGTATCTTTA
Source organism: Felis catus (assembly GCF_018350175.1). Taxonomy (NCBI): domain Eukaryota; kingdom Metazoa; phylum Chordata; class Mammalia; order Carnivora; family Felidae; genus Felis; species Felis catus. The sequence goes on from NC_058375.1 coordinate 67,155,211, forward strand.
TGACATTGCATAAGCCTGATATGACACACTGGTACACATTAAAAAAAATGATATCTCCTGATTCCTACTTAATAATATACAGTGTTAAAAAGACAGAAGGCAGATATACAAAACAGAGATACCTCTGGTATATTGAAATAGTGTTCAGAGTTTAAAGATGCCTTGAGTGATATTAGATAGGCAACAAACCCTAAGGGCAAAAGTGAAGAGCCCTCCTCAGAGTGTGAGAGAGTAAAGATTCTTTTCCAGGAAGTCAAATCATTAGACACTGATTTCTATGCCATGTACTGTCTTTATACCTATCTACAGTATGTCATACTGATAATAATTCACAGGCTGTCCCCGAGTTATCAAGGAAAACTCACATGTACCTATATTTTTCACAGACAGATCCATATGGGTCATAGGTCAAACAATATCCATGAAGTAGTTTAAATTTAAATATCCCAGGGGCGCCTGGGTGGCGCAGTCGGTTAAGCGTCCGACTTCAGCCAGGTCACGATCTCGCAGTCCGTGAGTTCGAGCCCCATGTCAGGCTCTGGGCTGATGGCTCGGAGCCTGGAGCCTGTTTCCGATTCTGTGTCTCCCTCTCTCTCTCTGCCCCTCCCCCGTTCATGCTCTGTCTCTCTCTGTCCCAAAAATAAATAAAAAACGTTGAAAAAAAAATTTTTAATTTAAATATCCCAGAATAATCACAGTAGCAATTATTATAAATAAGTTGAAAACAATATAATAGACAGCAAATCAAAGATGGTTATTAATTTTACATATTTATTATGTAGCATGAGACATGGTCCAAGTCATATGACTTACTTTTAGAATACAAGTTAATAAAGCAATGTAAAAATAAATAACCATTTGCAAAGGATGATATATGTGCTTAAAAGTTGATAGCATGCCTATTTGTGAAATTGAATTAATGAGATTCTCACTTCATGGATTTTTTAGAATATTTTTCCTATTTGCAACAATATTAAGTTTCACTGTGTGATTGGATAATAACAATTATACCTAAATATAAATGTCCATATCCTAATGACTAATATCCTTGACCATCCAGAAAAATCTTCTGGCCAGAAGTCTTATTCCCTGAGATTTCTAGAACATTAAGATTTTACTGTGTGAAACATCATTGATTACTGAAATAGAATACTGCACACTGAAATTACGTGCTATTTAATCCACAGGATTAAAACTGAAGGATTAACCAATAATTTATTTAGCCAAAATCTTCAATAGAGACACACTCTACAAAGGTGCGTATTAATGTTGTCATAGTTATCTTAGTCTTGAGTGGATTGAGTTCAAGCGTGGTTTTCCAAAATTCCCACTGGAAATCAATGTGGCACATCAATGAATATCTTTTTTTACTGTTGATCACATAGACCTTAGGGGCAAAAAACATAAACCACTTTATTTATCTTTATAAAAAGTGACTTCATACAAGAAATTACATGCTCACAAACATTTCTGGTAAGTTGCAGATGTGGGCCCCATCCTGAGTCTCCAAGTCACATAACTCTTGGCACTACACCATTAAAATTGCCCATGAGGGATACTACCTCTGCCAGTATCAGAAAGAAGAATTGAGAAAGCTCTTTTAGAGCTTTAATTTAAGGAATTAGAGAGCTATCACTATTATTGTGGCAACTGCCTCTTGACACCCACAATTAGTAACTTAACTCTGTAATGCTGTTAAAGAAATACCCAGTGCGTTCATGAACATGCATTGCAGCAACCACCAATGGAGAGAGAAAAAACGTCACTAATTTTCATCTTCCAAATCAAGTGTAAGTGCATCTATATGAAAGGGATTAATTTGGATACTGAAACCTAGTCGCAAAGGATTCTGGGATATTGTAGTGTCAATTTTTCAACATGTGCTAGGAGGGAAGGCACATTAGAAAGTTAGGTCATTGAATTCTACATTCAATATTATGATACCTACTTCATTCTTCTAGTCAGATTTTCACACCTCAAAATCCTTCATATAAATTTAAGTGGGTCCCTCTGTAAACTGGCCGTCACCTGGAAACCTATTTTCTCACTTCAGATTTTCTACTATTGTTCTTCCATTTGAAATCGTCCACCTATCAAAAATGACTTATTCTAATTTTATTCCTCATCTTGCTCTCCAGGTCTCTTTGAGTATCAAAATATTCTCCTACAAAAGACAGTTTCTGCCATTCTACACCCATTTCTCAGTCTTTCTGTTCTTTAGGATCTGGCTCAAATTAATAACAGACTACTATTCTAAAAAGAAAAGAAAGAAAGAGCAACTCCTTCTCCTCTTTATTTCCAGTTGTTCTTAGTTTACTTTCCAAGTCTTTTTTTTTTTTCAACGTTTTTATTTATTTTTGGGACAGAGAGAGAGACAGAGCATGAACGGGGTAGGGGCAGAGAGAGAGGGAGACACAGAATCGGAAACAGGCTCCAGGCTCCGAGCCATCAGCCCAGAGCCCGACGCGGGGCTCGAACTCACGGACCGTGAGATCGTGACCTGGCTGAAGTCGGACGCTTAACCGACTGTGCCACCCAGGCGCCCCTACTTTCCAAGTCTTTTATTCCCTACTAGATTTTAAGTGCTTTAGAGGGTCAGCTGTGCTTCATAATTGTATCCGCTGTCTCCATATCAACTAGCATAATATTTTGTATCAGGTAGATATTCAATAAATATTGTTTATGTTATTGAAATGATCCATATGGTAATCATATAAAACAGTCTGTTTAAGACACTCTATTGTGAAAAATTATAATTAAAACTAAATTACTGTCCAAATGCATTAGTAAAATATATTGAGATCAAAGTTAAATTCTTAATGGAATTGAGATTTTTATTTAGAATCTGGATTATTTCTGTTATCAGTGCAAAACAATAGTTAAAATCCTCTCAACCTAGATATACAGTTTGAGGCTAACATGCATATAGTGAATGCATATAGTACATTTGGTACTATAATTAAAAAAATAAAATTCATCTAAGTAGATTGGAAGATCTAATTGGTTTTATAAAGCCATTCAAGAATGGGGCATCCTCCCATCTAGCCAAGTAGAGTTGAGCTCCAAGGAGTTGTACAAATGGAAAGATTTTACAAGAAAGAAGGTGAGACAAGGATTAAGGAGACAAGGATTAAGAAGCATTTATAGGAAGGAAGTTATTAGCAAAACAAAAGAAAATTTTTTCAGGCAAGGTCTCCTTCCCTTAGGGGGGAGGGCAGGGAGTGTTATGCAGATTATCTCCTCTTCTTTTGTGGGTTGAAGAGGGGCCCTGTGACAGATTAAATCACTGGTGCTGCCCAGAAAATCCCTGAGTGGTTAAGAAGACATTTTTGGAGGAGGTTAAAATCACAGTTAGGTATTTAACCTTAGTGTGGTGACTTGGCCTGGAATAAGTGATTCTATTTGGGGCCTGTGGTTTTCTTTTTAATAAAAGGTAAAATAAATTCATTCTTAAAAAGGCAACATTTCAATAATATGTCCACTAAAGGGGATGTGATAACCTCCCTTTATGTATGTGCTTGATGTATGTGGTTACAAGGTTTTATGAATATATGTTTGTGTGGACATAGAAAATATTTGTTTGAAACAGTGTAAGGACCTTATACTAAGAAGCAAGGCCCATCGTCAATCACAATAAAGAACTGGATGAATATATGAAATTTTAGAAATATTCTCAAAATGCAAATCTACTTGGCTAATTTAAGGGTCTCCATAGTCTCATCCCTTAAGAAATTAAGAACTGAATTGAAGATAAGATTATTTGGTACTTATTAGTAAAGTTTAAAAAAAAGTGTATTGGGGCGCCTGGGTGGCGCAGTCGGTTAAGCGTCAGACTTCAGCCAGGTCACGATCTCGCGGTCCGTGAGTTCGAGCCCCAGGTCAGGCTCTGGGCTGATGGCTCAGAGCCTGGAGCCTGTTTCCGATTCTGTGTCTCCCTCTCTCTCTGCCCCTCCCCCGTTCATGCTCTCTCTGTCCCAAAAATGGATAAACATTGAAAAAAAAAAAGTGTCATTGAAAGGAATAAGTCCAGATGACCCTAATTAGGTCAATGTAATTTCTGTGATACATCCATTTTATTTCCAGATGTTTCAATTTCCAACTGAATTACTTCTGGCAAATGAACTGTGAAGCTACTGGTGTTATTTATTTATTTATTTAGTCATGTATATATCTATTCATTTCTTTTACTCTTAGCTGAATAATGAGTTTTGACAATAATTTTTGGCAAGCTATGTAAAAACATTATGACACATATATTTGCAAATATATACCACTGGATGCAACTGCAGGACCAATGTTGGAATTGAGCAAGAAGCTGGTGCATTTCATTGTGCCAGCTAAAGCTAAGACAGCAGGCTTTATTTCAATTTAAATAAAACCTGAAGGTATTGCTGCAGAAAGCTGGCTCAAGCTGTCTGGCATTCTGCCTAGAAGAGAATCTTTGATAGTGTTCTTCTTGAGACTATATTAGCTTCACCAGTTTTTCTTAGTTAACATTAAAAATTTAATTCTCCAAACAGTATAATTCATCAGGAGTTTGCAATTGTTTCATCTGCCTCCCTCTTTTCTACATTTTAAAAAGTATTTCATTCAATTCAAGATCCTTGAATTCACAACATGAATAATCTACATTTTGCTGACAGTTTTTCTTTCTGAATTCAATATGATATTGTCATTCAAAACTTGGAAGCACCATTTAATTATATGCTACTGCAGAAACCTGAGCTCAGGGTAGTAAATATTCCTAAAACCTAAAGGGGACATTTTTAAAAATGTGTTTCTTAACTTTATTTTCACATAAGTTTTCAGAGGCTGAGGATTATCAGTCAAAGTGAAAGGTGGATTAAGAAGCATTTGTAGGTTCCGATGCGCTTATGCCAAAAACAGTCTGCTTTACATCTACTTTATAGGAGCAAGTACTCCCTCCATAAAAGTGCTTAGAACCCGTAAAGGAAAAAAAAATCAGTCTCAAATGGACTAGGTTTTCACTTCTTCCATGTTTGGGTCTATTGGTTCTTCATGTCCCCATATCTGAGCATCGTGATGTTCCCACGCCCCACAGTCCTGACTTCCTCAGAGTTCCTGAGCCTCTTCATACATGCATTCAGTCACCGTCTCCTTCTAAATGTCTGCAGGGAGGGTTGCTAACAGACATTATTAACACTATCCAAAACCAGAGTCATTGAGTTTATTTATCTGTGAGCATCTTCTGATTGTTTCACGAGATTTAGAAGTTTATTAAACAGATCTCGTAGTCACTCAAAAAACCATTCTACTGCTCAATTCTTTTTGGCCTGTTTTGGGGACAGCTCTCTTGTCCCTTTTATCAGTATGGTAGGGATGAGAACCACCAGAATTCAAACCTTTAATATTTGCCATGTAGATAGGGGTCTCGTCCAGTTTCAAAGAGGAAACTTAGGTTGCAAAATTAAAATTACCTCTTGGGGTGCCTGAGTGACTCAATCAGTTAAGTGTCTGACTTTAGCTCAGGTCATGATCTCATGGTTTATGCGTTCCAGCTCCACAACGGGCTCCTGGCTGAGAGCTCAGAGCCTGGAGCCTGCTTCAGATTCTGTGTCTCCCTCTCTCTCTCTGCCCCTCCCCTGCTAGTGTTCTGCCTCTCTTTCTCTACCAAAAATAAAAATAAACATTAAAAAAAAATTACTTCTTGATTTCTCAAGTTGTATCTGGTAACTTTTCTGCTCTGAGACTTAGGTTATGTCACCTTTCTATAGCAGGGTAAGTCTTCAGTATAACAATTACTCACTTATGACTTATTCTGCAATTAGATTTCCTTTTAGATCTTGCATTATGTTAATTCCCTTGTATCATTCAACTACCAGGCTTCTTCACAACTTTTTAAAAACTTTATGCAGCAAAGGTTCAGTGACCATTTAGTATGTGCAGGGTATTAATGCTTTGGTGCTGTGATAACTGCACTTTTAATTACTATGCGTTTTTCCCCCATGTGAAATAGTAGAAATGTGAGAGAAGCCAACAGTTTTGTTTGGTTCTGTTTTGGTGTTCCTGGCAGTGAGAGACCACTCAGCTCCTTAATCTGAATGGTCAAGTTTACAAATAATGCTCTTTCCAAAAAAATAACATAACATAACATAACATAACATAACATAACATAACAGTATTCATTACAGGAAGAAAAGTATTACAAATTGCAGGTTAAATGTGGAACTTCCTTGCTAGGTTATAAATATGGGTAACAGATGCAACATAGGCTTTTATAATCATTTACATCACCAAATAAGGATTTTTTTTTTGTAATTTAAGGTTTAATAATTGAATCAAACCAAACACTGGCAACTGAATTAAAATAAAGGAAGATACTGAAATCAGTTCCCTCAAAAGCATTTATGGAGAAAGAGATTTCAGAACAAGTAATTTATTTGGAACCATGGCAAGGGATTAGGGAAGTGAGAAAAAAAAAAAAAAAAACTTTTACTCTGCAAATGATGCCATAAAGAAAATCTAAAGAAACCCACTGCATGAGAGAAAATATTTACAAACCATATATCTCATAAGGGACTTTTTCCCAGACAACACAAAGACACTTACAACTCAACAATAAGAAGAACAGTAAGCCAATATAAAAATGCAAAAGGTATTTGAATAGACATTCTCCCAAAGATATACCAACTATCAATAAGCTCATAAGACTCTCAACATTATTAGTCATTAGGGAAATGCAGAATAAAACCACTTTACATCCACTAGGGTTGTTACAATCATAAAGACAGACCATAACAAATGTTGGCAAGCCTGTGGAGAATTCGATACTCTTGTATGTTGCTGAGGGCAATGTAAAATAGTGCAACCATTTAGAAAACAGCTGGGTCATCCTCAACATGTTAAACATAAAGTTACCATATGAGACCGCAATTCCTAGGTATATACCAAAGAGCAATGAAAACATAAAGCCAATAAAAACTTGTGTCCAAGTGTTCACAGAAGCATTATTCGCAATAGCCAAAAAGTGTTAACAACTCAAATGTCCATCAACTAATGAACGGACAAACGAAATGTGTTAGTTGTATCTATATAGTTTAATGTGACTTGGCAAGAAAAAGAAATGAAGTTTTTGACACACTACAAAACAGCTGGACCTTGAAACGGGCTAAGTCAAAGCAAGCAGTCACAGAAAGATCACATACTGCATCCTTCCATTTCTAAGAAAGATTAGAAATCTACAGAAACAGAAATTGGATCAGTGTTTGCCTAGGGCTGGAGCAGTGGGGAGAATGGATAGTGACTGCATTTTGTGGTAACCAAAATGCCCAGAATTAGACTATGTTGATGGTTGCTCTACTTTGTGGATATACTATTAAAGTTAGAACAAATAAAAATCACTAAATCATATGCTTTAATCAGCTGAATGGTATTGCATATAAATTATATCTCAGTAAAAGTTTTTGTTTTTGTTTTTGTTTGTTTGTTTTTATAGTTGTGAGTAAATAATAGCAATTACTACCTTCAAATTTTGGCTAAACCCAAAATAAAACATTAGGTATTAATATTAAAAAACCTTGTTCCTAGCAGCTGGTAATTTAAACATTTTTATAATAGTTCCCTTATGTATAGAACTAAGGTCTAAAACAATTAATAAAAGTACATTTCTAAATAGCCAAACAATTTCACTTAAAAGCCCCACCATTTGTAAAGTTTCCTTTAGTAAACTCTCCTATACATTTGCATTAGTGGAAATCCCTGTGCAGTCCAGGGAGCTCCCAAAGAGAGTGGTTCACTGGGTTCTTTTTATGTTCTAAGGGAGATATGGAAATGACCAGTAGTGGAATATAGTAGGATCACACATTATCACAATCTGCCGTCAACATATAGAAGGGCAGAAGAACATCAAAAGCTGCATTGTTTCTTGCTGTTGCAATGCATTCCCAAGGTATCTTTATCCAGTATTTTCATGTACTAGAGCCTTGGGGAAATGACCAGGTTAATCGTCTATGGCTTACTACATGATTGTGCTTCACCAAAGACCATAAGCAATTCCAAAAAATATCATAAGAAATGAAATATAAAACTCTGGCAAATCTAACACTCTATCAGTGTCTTAAAAATCACTCACCTTCAGGCAAAGATCACTAATTTGGTCTCTTTCTAAACCTAGGCTTAAATTTGACAGCTAAGGCTTTAGGACATGAGGATATGGGAGCCAGCTGAAACTCAAGGCTGCCTAATACGTCTCTAATCTGAAGCCAAGTGCCTAAATCTACATCATGGACAACAGTAGAAGCAAAAACACAAGTCTAACCTCCCTAGAAATGTTTTTCTATTTTTTTCAGGGACTCTCCTAATCGCATCCAACAATAAATGTGAATGAGTTTATGAATAAATATCATATGCAAGCTTGGAGTAGAACCTAAAAAAACTTTCAAAAAGATAGTAGCCTCTGTTTGAAAGAAAATTGCATTTTTTCTTTTTCTTTTTTGATCTTTTGCAAATAGTACGCAAAATTATTCTCATAATTAAACCAAATATTTGCCTTAACATCAAAAAGCAAATTCCTACATGCAATGACTAATTTAAAAAAAATTCTAATTACAGAATGGAATTTAATTGGTTCTCTGTAATCACAAACATATAGCTTCGTCAAGTAGTCACTTTGCTTCAGTTCACTAAAAAACACTATGCTCAATAGAAAAATTGATTCCAATCTGGAAATAGCCTCAATTATCCTGTAATATTATGTCCACCAACACATATAAAGCAATGCTTCTTAACCAATATAATAGGATGACAGAAAAGAAATTACACAGTGAACAGGCTTATTCATGTATTTATTTATTTATATCTGCTTCATTCCTTAAAAAGGATTTGTGCCTAGTTGTAAAGAGCTCATGTGTGGGTAAGGAGGGTTGATGAAGTGACCGTTTTAAATTTGGAAAGAAAACAAAGATATAGTAAATATATAATGTTTAGGGCAGGTTAGCTGCTGAACATAGATTTTATTTTCACTGGACTCTTATTCAAATATTATCTATGCCAAGTCGTTAAATAATCAAGCATCCATTAGAAAATCAGGTGTCAGTAGAAGCTTTCAGTGACACCTTGGCAATCTTAGAAATCATTTTTTTCATCAGGTTTGGTAGAAATAGATCCTGTCAGCACTTACCTTTCAGCTCTATAACTGAAATAGTGTGCTGCTGGAAAGAAACTTCAATTGACCATGTTGCTTTAAATATAATAGTGACAAGACTTTTCTTTCTAAAAGCGCAATCTCTTGACCTTGAATTTGGGAAACTTGCATTAACTTCCAGCTATGCTACAAAGTGCTTGAATAATCTTGAACAGCTTTCTGATGTCTCAACTCCTTAGTTTTATCTCCTCAAAATGGTGACAGTATCTGTTCCATCCATAACACAGTATGCTAGCGTGAATACCACACACACACAAAAACAACAAACCAACAAAAAAACCAACCAAACAACAACAAAAGACCCAGTAACTATAAAAACTATTGGGGCAGGTTATGAGTATTATTTCCATTTATATAACCATTTACTTTCTGTAAACTGACTTCATGTGCACCCTCAAAGCAACTACAGGAGCTCTAAAGATGAGACCGATAGGTTAGAAGACTTGCTGTAGCCCGTACGGCACATGAGAGCAACAGAGACAGAGGACACCTATTTGCCAATCACTTAATAATAAATTAACATTTGTATCACTTTAGAGTCTATAAAAGATGCTGTATACATACTGTCTCATTTAATTACCTCAACAGCTCTGAGAGGACTTTAATATCTCCGTTTGTAGGTAATAATTGTTGACATGTTCTCAAGTACATAGAGCAAGGCATTGTTCTAAACACTGTACCTATGCAGGTTATTAACTATTTTCATCATACAAGAATCCAATGGAGAAGGTACTATAATCCCTCCTATTTAATGATGAGGAACCTAAGTAAAGAGATACTAACTAACTTGATTAAAGTCATCCATTTGGTAAATGGCAGATACCAAAGCCAGGGATCATAATCTATATGGACTCCTTAAGTTAGTATCAAAAGTCTGTAACCTTTGAACTATTTTACTTTTCTTGAAAGCAAAGTACGTGCATGTGTGTGGTGTTGTCATTAGATGAAAATTAGTGAAGCAGTGAAATGGCTACAGAAATAGAATTACAATAAAAATGAAATGTAGTATTTATATTTGTAGAATGTATATATCCTGACTTTTTCAAATATGATATGAGGGCCTATTTTCCCTCTAATGCAATATTAAAATAAAATGTGAAATATATAAATATTATCTTCCAGAAAATGGAATGTTTCTTGTTTAGTTTACACCCCTTGACTGTTTTTTACACCAACATTTTTTTTTTAAACTGGGAAATCATGCCATTTTTCTTTCTTCGAGCTACTGGTTTAGCATTTAATTTTTTTAATGTAAATAATCTTTAACAAAAGAAGATATCCTTACCAAATTGTCAATATTCTTATAGTAAAGCAGTTGTTTTAAATGTTCAACAAGTACCTGATCCAAAATGCATACAAATATGAGAATATGGTGATATTCATTTAAAATTAAATAAATACAGGCACTCTTGTTGGAAGCAATTTTAGTATATCACTTGAAGAATGTTCCACTTAAAATTCTGTTTTACCAAGTTGGTTGATTTAATCCTGTTTTATATTCAGATAAACTAGCTGTTATTTATTGCTTGCATACTAGCTCTTCCACAGGCAAATATAATTCACTTTTTTGACTTTCCCCTTGCTTGGTTAGTTCACAGTTATTGAAGAGTCAGGAATGGAAATAGGCCAATCTAAATAAAGATAATATAGACCGAATTAAAATTTTTAAATTATTTGATAATGCAACACACTTTAAAAAATCTTCTGAGATGCTTATTTTCTGCTTAGAGGTGCTATACCTTGTACACAAAGTCTAACCCTGCCCATGCCATTTTCCTCCAGTGGAATAGGTGGTTAAGAGGTCAGATGCCACTTTACCTACGAGGATGTCATTAACTTTCAGAATAAAGGCAATAAGACAGGCAGTATTGTTTTTCCAGAAAGGTGTAGAGGGTAGCTTATTATGTTCAACAATTTAGGTTAAAGTGGCAGAAAAACTCATCAATTCCAAGCAAATCTTTGGAGGAAACTCTCATGGTCATAGGGAGTTTCTTTCAGTAGACCCTATAAATTGTATATGCAAAGATTGGTCTCCAATGCTGTTGAACCTAGAAAACAAATGAACCTCTTTTCTGGCTCATTTTCTAGAAATAGGAGTAAAAAAAAAGTATTGAATGTTTCTGCTGAAAAGATTAAGCAGGAAAAGAAACTGAAGCACACAAGCTTCTTTTCATCATTTTTTAATAGAAACCATAGTTCTTTTTTTCACCTCCATCAGGTCCTCTTTCTGCTCCCTTTAGGATAAATGCTGTTGTAAGAGGGGTAAAGTACAGACTGGCATCAATCTTGCTATTCCCGATTTTGGAGAGGCCCAGGTACAAATAAGTTAGATGAAGTCATGTAAAGACCTCTGTTAAATCAAAGCCAGATATCTTCTTTCCTGGAGAGGAGTTACAACCATGATTTTAGCTTCTGTAAGGAGGATTCATTCATGAGTCTGGAAAGCAAAAGGATTCTTTCAAACCAGTGAGGCATGAAGGTTGGAGAGATTATCGGTATCCATACTAGACCTGACCTCCTATTTCCAGAGGGGATTGGCATAGATGGGAGCATCCAGGAGCTGCAAAAGATAGATTGCAAACCCAAGTGCAAAAAGTAGGCTTCAGCCTAGAATTTCTGTGTAGACAGGAGTGACCATAAAGTAACAGAGTGTTTATGTGGCCAGGCCACTATCAACAATGCAGTGTGCATCACAGGCAAGTTATTCTCCACCTTCTTGGTCAGATCAACCTTTATTGGTAGTTCAAAATTCTTATTTAGATGTTGCAGTGAGCTGAATAGTGCCCTCTCCCCATCGATGTCCACCAGGTGAGAATGCATCCTTATTTAGAAATAAAGTCTTTGCAGATATAATTATACAAGGTCATAATAGATTTGGCAGGTGGGGGGCTGGAAGGCTAAATCCAATGACTGATGTCCTTACAAGAAGAAGAAAGGACAGAGGTACACATAGGGGAGAAAGACATGTGAAGGTAGAAGCAGAGATTGGAATGATGCAGGTACAAGCCAAGAAGTGCCAAGGATTGCTGGAAGGCAGCCAAAAATAGGAAGGTGCAAGGAAGGATTCTTCCCTAAAGCCTACTGAGGGAGAATGGCCCTCCTGACATCTTGATTTTGGATTTCTGGCCTCCAGAACTGAGAGAACAAATTTCTCTTGTTTTAAGTCACCTATTTTGTAGTGATCTGTTATAGCAGCTGTAGGAAATTAACACAAATGGCATGTCATATCCTGAGAGAAGTCTTCTCTAACTGCCCTGTGCTTGGTCTCACTACCCCATCTGACCTAGAAGTTTTTTTCCTATATTACATCATACTCTTTTTTTTTCTATTATATTTTAAAGCAATTCCTCATTTATTTGACTTTCTCTTCATAAAACAGTGAGATATTTAAGGTCAAGGATTTTATTTATCTTTACATACCTAGAACTTAGGTTGGGGACAGAAATCTAAGTTAACACAGAATGAATGGCTGACTTTTTATTATAATTGAAACATTATCTATATTATTTTAATGGTTTTCTATATATATCCAATGAGATAAGCATAATTTCATTTAATTAGTAATGAACATCACCATCATCTATAGGCAACAATAATTTATTCAGCTAGGTGCTAGGAATATGTAAACCAGACATGGCCCTTGTTTTGAAATAATCTAACAGAATACACAAGGAGAAAGGGAAGGGGAGGGGAGGGGAGGGGAGGGGAGGGGAGGGGAGGGGAAGTGAAGGGAGGGGAGGGCAAGTGAAGGGAGGGGAGGGCAAGTGAAGGGAGGGGAAGGGAAGGGAAGGGAAGGGAAGGGAAGGGAAGGGAAGGGAAGGGAAGGGAGGGGGAGGGGAAGGGAAAGGAGGGGGAGGGGAAGGAAAGGGAAGGGAAGGGAAGGGAAGGGAAGGGAAGGGAAGGGAAGGGAAGGGAAGGGAAGGGAAGGGAAGGGAGGGGGAGGGGAAGGGAAAGGAGGGGGAGGGGAAGGAAAGGGAAGGGAAGGGAAGGGAAGGGAAGGGAAGGGAAGGGAAGGGAAGGGAAGGGAAGGGAAGAGAAGGGAAGGGAGGGGAAGGGAAATGAGGGGGAGGGGAAGGAAAGGGTAGGGAAGGGAAGGGAAAGGAAGCCTAGAGAGAAGAGGCAATCTGCCATTAAGATACAAACGAAAGTCAAATGGATTTTAAAACTTTTGCTTTTAACTATTTGGATATAATTTCTTTGCCCACGAAAGAAGCATCTTTTTTTTCTATGTGAATCCCCACTAAGTTTGGTAAGAGAATGCCAGTGCTGACTGGTGTGTGCTGACAGGAGGTTTCAGGTCTAAACTTTATGATGGCTCTCAAACTGTGGCAAGCATGATGATCACCAGAGATTTTGGATCCACATCGAAGAGGTCTGGGTCGAAATCCAAAGATGCAGCTTTTCAGCAGTCATCCTGGAAACTTTGATTTCAGCTATGCCTTTGAGAAACACTGCTTTGGAGAATTCTAAAGACACTTCTAAAGGAAAATATGATGTTTGTTCCCCTCCATGTATCTTTGTTCATGCCATTACTATTCTATGAAATGTGTTATCAATTTTTCTCTATTGATACTGAAGGATGTTCTCCAAGTTCATGTTCAAATCCCACAAAATTTCCTGACCATTTTTATCACCCTAATCATTTCTGCTCTGACTGCACAGGACTTACTATGCAACTGTCATTTCATTCTATTTTACTATTTTTGGCGATATTTTTACCTCCATTCAGATGGCCAAGCACCTTTTGATGCATGTCGTTGATATTAAATATTTTACATTGTTTTTTAAGCTTATTTGTTTATTTTGAGAGAGAGAGAACATGAGCTAGCTTGTGCTTGAGTCGGGGAAGGGCAGAGAGAGAAGGAGATAAAGATTTCCAAGCAGACAAGACTAACTTGAGCTGAAATCAAGAGTCAGACTCTCCACCGACTGAGCTATTCAAGTGCCCCCATTGAATATTTTACTTTCAATAAAAGTATATTCAAACTAGTTTTGAGAGGCTAGAAGCAAATAGGTTTGCCATGCTAAATATTTCTTGATAATTAACTATCTAGGAATTTTGTTTTTGTATTTCTTAGAGAAACTGGTTTGTAGAAATTGTCCTAACAAAAAAAAATGTGAATACAGGGATTGTAAAACATTATAATTAGTATTGTGCCTGTTTCAAAAAATTTCTTGGAAAATTTAATATTCATACATAATATTCTTTTGCCTGAGGAGCTTATTAAGCCCTAGTAATATAACTGCACGTGCTGAGAGTGTTTCCAATTGCATACATATAACCAAAGACCATAGTAACAGAGGGTTTCATTAGTTCATATTGACATTATAGGTAAAAAAAGAGAGTGTTTTAAAAAAGCTTGGTGAGACTGATTTCTTCATAAATAGCCTGCAGCATATGCCCCTTTTAAATGAATTTCTAATAGCATAAAATGTGTTGAATACTGCATCCAAACAGAAGACAGAAATGTGGAGTTCATTGACATTAATGAGTGGTAAGGGTGTGGAAAGCTTTTCTAATCCAGAAATTTATAGTGTTCTCTATATATCTACCCTTCCATCAGTCAGTCCTCCTGAAACTTGATTTAAAAAATTGATTTTGCTTTTGCACTTTTAAATACAAATAATGATCTCCTTTTGCTTTCTACCCACAGCTGCAGAATCCCACCTGGATTAATCTAGTGATTTATTGAAAATGAGCACATTGATCTTCCTTTACCCTTCCCTCCTTGGTTCTGTAGAGGTACTCCTGGACCCAACTTTAGCAGCAGGCTCTGATATTTAAAACCCTATAGAGACTGAGCCTCCCTGGTTGAAAATAAATTGCTGCTCATTTTGGTCAAGCTCAATTGGTTTTCTAGAACAGGGCTAAGCCTGATGGTGATGTCATGACCACTCAGTTCCTGGTGGAAGAAATTGATTGATTGGTCTTGCTCAGAATGTCAGAGGAGCAATGCACAGAGCGCAAGACATGAGCCACAGTGGGATTCCTGGGTTGACTTTGCGGTGAGATTTAAAATCCCTGGCAAAAAGGGAAACATGACAGTTGTGATGATAAGTGTCTCTGTAGGGTGGCTTCTTCAATCGTAGCAGGTCATGTTACAGAAACACTCTAAACAGCATGTATCAGGTAAAATAATTGCTGCTAGGTCACTTACAGAAAATTCTGAAAAGAGACTTTTTCCAAAAGCATATCATCTTTCTTGAATATGGTATACACTTAATTTTTAAAGACATTGGTCCAACTTTGAAATGTCTTGCATATTACACTCTTATTATGAATGTAGAATGAGAACATTTTAAAATAAAATGGTTCACAACAAACAAACATCTTACCCAAATAATGCTGACCATTGAAAATTTTAGTGCAGACGTTGCATCTGAGAAAAGCATTCAGGGTTGCTTCTTTCCATATAGAGAGCAAGGCTATGGGAACTAAACGCTGAGGCTGCTATATTATTTCACTCTCTCATTCATTGATCTATTCAACCCCCATCAAGCAATAGAAATATATAGAGCTTGGGGCCACAGTGGTGAATAAAGTATTTCCCACTATCAAAGAGTTCATTAGCTATATACTAAGGTAGATTAAATTCAGTTTGATGAATGCTATAGATAGGAACAAGCTGCTATGGGGCACGTGTGAAGAAAATTTCTATATTATCTACCTCTGAATATAAATCTGTTTGAGGAGTACCTCACAAAGCCTAGAGTAGGAGATGGGTCCAGAGAAGGCTTTCTTTGGGAAAATAACATGGCTACTTCACTATTATCATCTAATTTACTATGTACCACTGTACCTTTGCTGGACTAATTAACCTCAAATCTTGTCATTCTTCCAATAACTTCATTTTAGTCAAATATCAACAGAATATTTTCCTTCCTTCTTACAAAATAAGGTAGTACAGTCAGATCTTAATTCATGCTATGCACTCATTCAAAGCATGTCCATGGCTTTTCATCATTACAAAAAGTATTCCAAGCAATTAAGATGGACATTAAGATCCTTCATCACCCAGCTGCTACTATCCTCCTCAGAAACTTCTGGCTTCTCCAGTTTGAGATTTAGACCCAAGGATTGCCACGTTGCTTGTACTTCCTGAATATGTCACACAGCTTCATGTTATCACAACCTTAATATGCTATTTTCTCTGATTGGGTGGTCTTTTGCTCAGATGACAGAAAACAATAAATATGATCTCATTCGTCATTTGCTCTGCAAAATGTTCTCTAACACTCCCAAGCGGTTAACCTTTTTCCCCTTTGTGTTTACTTGCCTTTGGGTATTGTATCACTAATGATGTAACACTTCTTTCCCATTCATTCACATACAGTTGAGCATCATTATGTATGAATTCTGTATTTGCAAGTTTACTTACTCACCGGAATTTATTTGTAACCCCAATATACATGGCACTTTTGCAGTCATTAGAAGACATGTGCAGAATGATGAAAAATTTGAGTCTCTCAATGCAAGTGTTCCAGGTTGAGGCAAAACAAGGCACACACTGACTTTTTACATCAGCTCTCATACCATAAAGTGTCCTTTGCTTAAACTATTTGGTGCCATATTTTTTTTTTACATTTTTGAGCTTGGGTTGGTGATTTTGCTGTTTAAAATGGCCCCCAACTGTGGTGCTGAAGTGCCTTCTAGTGTTCTAAGTAGAAGGCGGCTCTGATGTGCCTTATGAAGAATATATATGTGTTAGATTAGTTCCTTTCAGACATGAGTTATGGAATTGTTGGTCATGAGTTCAGTGTTAATGAATCAACAATATATATTTTACACAGTGTCTTTAGACAAAATGCACACAATGAATCCAGTTTATATATTGTCTGTTGGCAAAAATGTTGTGACAGGAGGCTCACAGGAACCTAACCCTGTGTGTGTGTGTTTTTTTTTAAGTTTATTTATTTATTTTGAGAGAGAGTGAAAGAGAAAGCACATGTGGGGGAGGGACAGAGAAAAATAGGGAGACAGAGAGAATCCCAAGCAGGCTCCACACTAGGAACATGGAGCCTGAAGTGGGGCTCAAACTCGTGAAACTGCAAGATCATGACCTGAGCCTAAGTTGGATGCATAACCGACTGAACCCCTAACCCTGTGTTTTCTAATTGATGTTCATGGTGACTAACAGAACATAACCACTGCAAATAAAGAGAAAATGACTCTATATGTCTTGACTACTCTACTGCTGATTCCTGAAGTGTGGCACCACATTTTAATTTTAGTGTCGTTGGGACTTTCATGCTTATTAATATAGAAGTTAATAGGAGACATCTACCCAAATGCTTATTTAACAGAAGGATGGATAAATGTGTTAATTAATCAAACAATGACTGTAGCCCCCCCCTTTTTTTGGTAGACTAAAGGGAGTCATTGAAAAATTTTAAACTAGCTATTTACATGAAAAAAAATCCTATCTCAAGATTAATTTGAAATCGAATTGGAGAAGGAGAATATAAAAATAAACACACACATGTATATATGTATATGTGTGTGTAGCTTCTAAATTTTAGGTAGGAATTATGTGTACTTAATATAAAGAAAAGAATGAAGAGCCTAGATGAAAAGAAAGAAACTCTAATCAGAGAAATTTTTAAATATCCATAGTATCTATATATCACATAGATTCCTCCCATCAGATGACATACCAAGAGACAGAGTCAGGTTTTCTGCCTAGTAGTCCAGTTTTGTTTGTTTGTTTGTTTTGCATTTGAAATCTTTTGGGTTGTCATAGAACACAAAGTTAAAAAATACCATAGGTCCAGCCAGCCAGCTTTGCATAGTATCTTTTACTATCTGAATATAGAATAGGGTTCCCCAGTGAGAAGTGAGATAAAGGTAAAATTATGACTGTAGGGAGGCCAAGTCTCTGCTGAACATCAATATCCTTCTGATGCATGCTCATGCAGCAGAGGCAGCAGTCAGGCAAAAAAGTTCCATGTCCACTCTGATTTCCAAAAACCCACCCCTAGATAAAGCAACATGGTACTCCTTGGTTCTTTAGAAAGGGGAAAAGGGCGACAGTATTCACTTCCTAGAGCATTGGGAATGCTATTGCTCTCAGTGGTAACAGAACCTTTGTGAGAGCTTGGTCTTCCCAAACTAGACTGAAGCTCCTTTTTTTTTTTTTTTTTTTAAATTACTCCTAAATAGAAATGTTGTTAGTCCAGAATATAAGGGCACTTCAGGTAATTTTGCTCTTACATCTCTCCAAGTCGATATTGCCCTACAAATATAGTTCAGTTGACTTTTGAATGACAGAAGTCGTTTGAAGATATACTTGGGCAACCAGTATTTGCCGTTTGTCACAAAAATCAATCAATTAATCCATCATTCAAACAAATGGAATGCTATTCTGGGTCTTGCACTGTGTACACAGTAAAGTATATGGAATAGTATCAAGAAACTTAATTCCCATCTATTTTTTATTCTCTGTTGAGTTTAAACTAGATTTATTTGACAGTGGTAGACATATCTGGATACTGCTGACATATCTGGAAAAGTCTGTGTTTTATAAAGGTGATATTTCTATAAATATTTGAATAACATTTATTTGTTCATTAGGGCTTCAAAATCTCTTCAGGAATCGTGGACACAACTCAACCTCTCATGATATTCTAGATATTCAATAAATGTATGCTGAGGAAATAGATAAACATAATGAATGTTTTCTAAAAATATCTGAAAATCATAATTCCAGTGAACTCTAATTCTAAGAAGGAAGGAACACATTTAAAGCCCAAAAGTATTATAAATGGGAGGGGAGTGAAGATCACTTACTCCATAAGTTTGCTCTTAAATTTGTGACACTTCTATTCTTAGCCTCTGTTAGAAGCTAAGTGCAGGTATCTATTGAATTTCTATTGAATTGGCTACCTTCCCCTAGGCAACTTTTCTACAGGCTGCCTCTCCTCCCCCTTAAAACCAGAGATAAGACGTACAAAAGTATGCTCCTGGAAGTTGTGATCACTAAGCATTACTTTGGGCCTCCAGCCCTACAATAGTTGTTTGAACCAAGGGCTGCCAGTTGGTCCACACAGAGCTAATGAGCTCCTTCATTGGAAAATTTCAGATTGAGACTATGTAATTTTTTTAAACATTTATTTATTTTTGAGACAGGGAGAGACAGCATGAACGGGGGGAGGGTCAGAGAGAGAGGGAGACACAGAATCTGAAACAGGCTCCAGGCTCTGAGCTGTCAGCACAGAGCCCGATGCGGGGCTCGAACTCACGGACCGCAAGATCATGACCTGAGCCGAAGTCGGATGCTTAACCGACTGAGCCACCCAGGCACCCCGAGACTATGTAATTTCAACTAGCATATAGAATAGCATATAAAGAAAACTAGCATGTGGTTAGAAAAGAAAAGAAAGCAAATGCCAAAGGGACACAAGGATAAGAGCTTGATATGTCTACTTTCTGGTTCTACCCCATTCCTAAGAGTACCTCTGGTTCTATAGAAAAGATCCTCTATTATATACTTCCTTTTGCCTAAGCTAGTTTTAGAGAGATCCTTGAGAAGTAACATTGATAGCATAAACTTCTGAGTCACAATTCTTGGAGTCTAAAATCTGTTCCACAAATATTTTGTAAAAAATTTTGAACCTCCTTATTCTTCAGTATCTGAGCTATAAAAGAAAAATAATAAAGCAACACAATTTATATATTGGTGGTAAAGTTAAAAGTAGAATATATATATATATATATATATATATATATATATAACTTGTATATATAATATACAAATGCCTATGTATATATACATTATGTAAGTATGTGTTACATATATAAATGCATACATATAGATATAAATACATACATATATAGGCAATATGTATAATATATATACATTTATATATAATACCAACATATAGATGAGGATTATATAAATACTGATAGATGGTATATGCATACATACATAGATAATTGTATCCCTCATTTAACTTCATCACAATCTGTCAGATAAGTATACACACACACAAACACACACACACCTAGGAGAGTAATAGTGCCTGACACATAGTATGCATTCTGTAGGTATTATCTTGGCAAAAAGAACAGAGAGACAAATAGTATTCTAATGACCTCAGATGTTCTGCATGAGTTGCCTCAGCATGAACAAGCTTCAAGAAGAGGTCATTCAACCCAATCCCAATTTTTATCTAAATTGTTAGGTGCTATCAAGTGGACTTCTCAAATTATTCCTCTAGAGAGCTGGCACTGAGCTCAGAGTGCACACACCAGCCTTACTCACCAAGACTATCCCCCGGCCTGTAACAAGATAGAGGAACAGGGATGAGGTTTCTGTCTTGGAGTACACCATGGGTGCAGCTGGGCTTTCTCATATTTGTAATCCTCTCCAAGGGAAGATAAGAGAACAAGGAAAGAAGGTGCCTAATTTTGCTGACTGTCTGTTTAAAAGTGTTTCCAGTAATGCTCATTTTAGGATCCTAGGGCTGCTGTAACAAAGTGCCACAAGTAGAGTGGTTTAAATAACAGAAATTTATTGTCTGACAAATCTGGAGGCTAGAATTCTGAGATCAAGGTGTTTACAAGGCCATGCTCTTTGCAAAGATGCTCACTAAAGCTCTGTTCCAGGTCTTTCTCCTAGCTTCCGCTAGTCTTCTGGCAGAAAAACTCTAGTCTTCACATGGCCTTCTGCCTGTCTCCATGTCTACCTGTTTTCAAATTTTCCCTTTTTATGAAGATATTAGTCATACTGAATTAGAATTTACCTTAATGACCTTATCTTAACTTGATCATATGTAAAGATTCTATTACAATATTTACAAATAAGGTCACATTCATAGATTATGGGGATTAGGACTTCAATATCTTTTAGGGCATACAAATTTCAACCCATAACAGTACCTATACTAGACAACGTAATAGTCAGCCACCATTGGCAAGTATTAATCATGGAGAGCAACCAGGCTAATAAGGAGAATGGGCATCAACTTCTAGCTATTCTGAGCCAAAATTATTTTCTGTTCTGACCTGAAGAATTATTGAAGGATATAGGCACAAAAACAATGGAACCAAGACAATTCTCCCAGAATCTGATTCCTTTGTGTTGTATATGTGTGTTCTCCTTAAAGCCTAAATAAAGCAGAATGTCACTGTTAATTTCTATAAATATTTTCATATTGAGAAAAATATATCTCAATCACTCTAAGTACTAGAAGTACAAACATGAGTAAGATACATAACATCCAATCTTCAGACACTCTCATTCTGACAAAGGAAACAGATAGTTACTAGATAAATTACAAAAATTGTAGTTAGTTGCTTAATGGAATTATAAACAGTATTATCAGAGTACAGAGAGCAAAATATTAAATCTATCTGGGATCATAAGAAAAAGTTTTATGGTCACATCAGTATCACTCATAAATACTGAGATGGAAATAAAATGATCTTTGAGCACAGCTTTGAAAAACAAATGAAATTTCATGTGTTACAAAAGAGGATAATAATATTATGCAGTTGAACATTCATAATATTAGAAGTTGTGATTTTATCCTTTTTAATATTTAAAAAAATAACATAATATGTCACATCATTAAAAATCACAGACACACACACACACACACACACACACACACACACACACACACACAGAAAATAAGATTCACCCCATGGAGGCTCATTTCTAGTTCTGTTTTCAAGAAGGATTTACTTATTAATATTCATAATAGGATTGGTGGTTATAGTACCTAAATGTGCCCTTTGATTTATCAACATCAGATATTTTTCTCCTAAAATTTTACCATGGTAAATGAAAATTTACTCACTCCACCCTACCTCTCCTATCCCAGTATAGAAATATCATTCTATTATCACCCTTACTTCTTATAACTGACTCACAACCATAGAGTTTCTTTTTTATAACTTCCCACTTTTTAGAATGATATTATTAATACTCCACATTTCCCTTCACTTTCCTACTCTTCCCATTTCTATCTCTTAATTTCTGGTACTTATATTTTTACTTTCATATTGTCAAGAATGAAAATACTTATACACTCTTTTATAATTATAATCAAACCTTCCATGAGTCATCTATAGGTTGATTCTAAATGCTAAAGATGCATAACTGTTATTTACATTAATACAACTACAATTTACTGAAGAAGCAAGTATTTGATGTGAATGTATTCGTCTCTCTAAATTTCTAATGCCATAATCTCTGTGATATTCAAATGGGAATTTTCAAATGGGTTTTCTACATTTCACTAATTGCTCAAAAACAGGCCAATTTAATTTGCTTCATATTTTGGATCATGACTTTCTTGCACTGCTTTCAATATTTTTATTTTGAAATAATGTCAGACTTAGAAATGTTGGAAAGAATGCACTGAGAGTTCACATATCCTGTTCCACCAACTCTCCTAATGTTAACAATTTACATAACCATAGTATTGTTATCAAAATGAGAAAATTGACATTGCTACAATACTATTAGCAAAAGAATGGACTTTACTTTAATTTCACCAGTTTTTCTACTAATGCCCTTTTTCTCTCCCAGGTTATCACATTGGATTTATTTCTCATATCTCCTTAGTGTCTCCTAATCTCTGACAGTTCTTCAGTTTATCCTTGTCTTTTGTGACTTTGAAACTTATGAAGAGTACTGGTCAGTATTTTATAGAATATCTCTCCATTTCGATTTGTCTTGTGATTAGGTGGTGATTTTTTTTTTTTTTTGGCAAAAATAACATAGGATTCATGTGTGTTCTCATTGACCTTCATCCCAGAGACATGATGTCCATGTGTTCTATTATGACTGATTTTAACATTAGTCACTTATTTAAGATAGTTTCTGGTGGGTTTCAGCACTGTAAAATTACTGTTTTTTCTTTTGTAATTGATAAATATTTTGTATGAGATCTTTTGTAGCTATACAGATATTCCATTTCTACTCTAATTTTCAACTACCAATTATAGCATCCATCAGTGAATACTGCTGTAATAATTATTAATGTGGTTTTATCTAATGGTGGTTTTATAGTTTTATCATTCTACATTAATTAGAATCTTTTTGTATCGCAGAGTTGTCTCTTCTACCCTATGTAATTATTTATGAAACTATATATTAGTATGGGCCCAAGGATATTTATTTTGTTCTATGGCTTATAATGCAACACTACCACTATTTAATTGGCTGTTCAATTTTTTCCATCATGGCTATTACTAGCTTCTTCCACTTGGGATGTTATGTCTTCCTGACTTGACTCTGCCCTTTTACCAGCACTTGTTATTTTTTAGCCTAGGAAGACATTCCAGGCATATCTTTTCTTTTGTCTTATATTTGCCCCAGACCTGAAATCTACTTTTCTCCAAAGAAACTTGGTTCATTTTATTATCTACTTGGGTCTATTTTTGGACTTTCTCTTTTAATGGTCAATTTATCTATTTATATACTAGACAATACCACATTGTTCCAATTACAGAGGGAAATTTTAATGAATGATATGGTTATTACTTGTTTATTGTTTTTTTTTTTTTTCAGTGTTTTACTAGGCTAACCTAGCATGGTTGGTTTTCCATATGTACTGTAGTATCAAATTGTTTAACTTCACAAAATACTGGATGGTATTTTTACTGTAATTAGAATGGATTTATGCATTAACTTAGTGAGAACTGATATCTTTGTAATGTAGAATCATCCTCTCTAAAAGTACAGAATATATATTCCATTATTTCAAGCCTTCTTTTCTGAGTTTCAGGAGTATTCATAATTTTTTTCTCATACAAGTTTTATGTCAATTTTATTCTTTAGTATTTAATCCTCTTTGTTACTATCATAAATGAAGCTTTTGCTATTTAGCTGTTGTTTGTATATATGAAAACTATTGACTGTTGTATGTTAATTTTAGACCCTATATTTTTTTCTGAATTCTTAATGTTTTAGTTAGTTTTATTATTGATTATCTGGGGTTTTCCAGGTATACTATCATAGATGCAAACAGATATTAATGGACTTTTTCACACCCATTTTATCCTAGTAGTTGATTTCTCTTATCTAATTGCATTGACTAATGCCTCTAGCACAGAGTTGAAGAGTACAGTGTCATCTACTGTCACATTAAATGGTTTTTAGTTTCTCTTCTACAGTATCTCATATCAGGATCACTATCCCTTCTCTGTTTGGATTTGGATTTGCCTAGTACAGCCTTCCATTCTTTTCTCAATCACTTGGTGTTAGGTATACCTCTCATACACAGCATATAGTTGGCTCTTGTTTTGTGGTCCCCAATTTTTTTTCTTAACTAGGTGAGTCAGTTCATATTCAAATATATTAATATATAGATATGAGCATATGGCAGATAAATTTATTCTGAAGTCTTTCATATTTTACAATCATATTTATGTTATTGTATTTGTTTACATAGATATTAGCTCTGTTACACTGATCTGTAAACCTTCTTAGGGGATTCCAATCACAGAAATACAATTCCTTCTTTGCCTGTCTTTCATTTCCACTACTTGTTCTTAGATCCTTTTTATATTTCATATATTTATATCCTTCTTTATGTTATTTTGTTTCCTTGACTGTTTTTCTGCTGTTCTTCAATATATGTTATTTGATTTTCATTTAATTCTCATTTTAGCTCTTAAAATTTGTTATTAATTTATGACATTTTTTTCTTATCCCTTTTCTTTTTAGAGTTCAATCTACTCTCTTTTTTTATTTCTATGGTTTTTGCCAATTCCACTTTTTAAATTTCTGATTCAAATACTTGCTTGAGTACATATAATTCTATTTGGAATGCTAGCTTACACACTTCTATTCTACTCTGTTATTTTTGGGGAGAAGGAAGGGGTACATTTTGTGTTGTGTGTAATTTTTTTCTTATTTTCTTCAATAGCTTTGTAAGCATTTCACTTTCCTTTTGTTCACTTTTATGGTATTAGTGTGTATTATATTAGGAAATGGTAAAGGAGTATGCAATATTCCTAGTGCAAGTTTACTCTTATTTCAGTAGAGCACAATCCAGATACTTTAGAAGGTTTGCTTGTTTGTTTTGATGGCAAGATTACAGTCCTCTGATTTCATGATTCTCATTAGTCTTGCAGTAACACTATATTTCCCTCCCCCTTTTCTATGTTTTCTGTTCACTAACTAGTTGCCAAAGGATGTCCTTTTCTTTTTTGTTTTGCTTTGTTTCAGTGTCCCTTTGCATCTGGCCCTTCATCCATGATTCTCCAGGCACTTGCTGTTGAGATGTCTTCCTACATTTTTTTCTCTGATCTGCCCAAACACTTTTTCCAGTATTTTCAGATTTGGGTGGTCGTTTTATATTACACTAAGGCCCTTCACCAGCCATCCTCTTCTGCTCATCTGTCTTCCCTATAGTTTTTTGGGTTTTGTTGGTTTTTTGTTTGTTTGTTTCAGTCTGTGGACACCACAAAGCATTGAGGCTGACTGGAGGTAAGGCAGAAATATGAGAGATCACATATTAGGATTTATTAATTGTATTCTTTTTACTCATTTTGTGGATTTTGTGTTCTGTCTTCAAATTATGATAATGGTTTTTCATAAAATTTATGTCTCTCTTTTATTTTTTTCATGGGTTGAGAGGATATTTTTGGGGATACTTAGTTTGTGCTTGCCATTATTCTCCTATCCAGAAGTCTCTTCTTATACTGATTTTTGTTTGTTTATTGTTTGTTTTAATATTTCAAATGGCCTTTCCTTTTCTCTATTATTAGAATATATGTTGTATGTCTTTGTTATATACATAATGCTTTGCAGCTTATTCCTGAATACATTTATTGCTGGTTTTTTAGTACTTTTATTTTATTTTTTTTCAACGTTTTTTATTTATTTTTGGGACAGAGAGAGACAGAGCATGAACGGGGGAGGGGCAGAGAGAGAGGGAGACACAAAATCGGAAACAGGCTCCAGGCTCTGAGTCATCAGCCCAGAGCCCGACGCGGGGCTCGAACTCACGGACCGTGAGATCGTGACCTGGCTGAAGTCGGACGCTTAACCGACTGCGCCACCCAGGCGCCCCTTTTTTTTTTTCAACGTTTTTTATTTATTTTTGGGACAGAGAGAGACAGAGCATGAACGGGGGAGGGGCAGAGAGAGAGGGAGACACAGAATCGGAAACATAGTACTTTTAAATATCATCCAATTAGATTCCTAATTTTTAAAGTTTGCTTTATATTTAAATCTTAACTTTCTCCTAAAGTTTTATTGTTGTTAGTTTTTTATTTTTTCAATCGTTTTCCTTTTTTTGTTGAGAAAGAATTTCCTTTCACTTGACATTCTATGCCCACATGAAATGGCATTATTAGAACAATCTGACCTATCACTATCCTTTCAACCACTCCTCCAGAGGGGAAGAGAGTGTCTTATCTAACAAGCAAATTTTGTAGAAGAAACTGAAGAGGTCATGGCTCTGTTTCTTTTCTCTCTTTTTCTTCAAATTTGATGTATTATAAAGATGAAGCACTGAAGTAAAACTTTTTAAAGAGTATATTAGAAGTTGTTTCTAGATCAGAAAGATGCCCAATGGCATCTGACAGAAGAGAGCAAAATCTAAGATAACAGACTTGGGTAAGTTCACCAGAGGAAGCCGGGACTAAGGACACAACCGAGGGAAGACTTTCAAAGCTACTGATAGAGAATCCCCCATAACAGCAATACAGGGAAGCATATTTTGAGTATCTAAACAGACAAAAGTGGAGACACAGGCAAGGTCAATACAAAAATAGTCAAAGTATTTTTAGGTGACATTTCAGGGTTATTTCAGAGCTATTGTAGGCAACATATCTGACAAATTATGCTACTCTAAGAGAAACAAATATTTGAAACATTAAAAGGATGCTAAGCAGAACTATAACAAAACTCTGGGCCTGTTTCTGATATTGATCAGCAGGGAAAATAATTTCTTGATGGGCTCATCCAATTCAGGGGGGTGAAAAAGTGTAAAATTTTGGATGCTTTTGGAAAATGTGGTATTTATTGGTTTTGTTCCACTAACTATGGGAAACTTTATATGGAAAAAGCAAAAACAAACAGATGCCATGGTGAGGGAAAAAAAGAAATATTGTGAGAAGGCATGGCAGAGATAGTGCTTCTTTCTGGACCAGTAGGAATGCAAGTTCAGAAACATGAATAGCAACTTCCATTCAAAATCCGCTGAGGGTTATTCTCCAGTTGAAGCAAATATGGGTTAGGAATAGGAAAGTCTGGCATCTCATCTAAAATTTTGGCAAAGCAGGGGCGCCTGGGTGGCGCAGTCGGTTAAGCGTCCGACTTCAGCCAGGTCACGATCTCGCGGTCCGTGAGTTCGAGCCCCGCGTCCGGCTCTGGGCTGATGGCTCAGAGCCTGGAGCCTGTTTCCGATTCTGTGTCTCCCTCTCTCTGCCCCTCCCCCGTTCATGCTCTGTCTCTCTCTGTCCCAAAAATAAATAAACGTTAAAATTTTGGCAAAGGACAACAATTCCTCAAATGCCTTTTTCTGAGAGAGGAAGCATCATGTTTTGGTTATTGATGTAGAGTACTAAAATATGTATTTTGGTGCAAGATGGCCTTTCATCAAAAAAGTTTAAATTCACAGCTTATAGATTCTGGAACATTAGCATAGGTTAACTAGAAATCTAATGAGGCTGAAACTTGGGAAGATTTAAAAAAAAACAAAAACCTAACTACTTTTACTCTAATATCCTTAAGTTTCCGTCATAGTTTCTTAAGTTTCTGTCACGGCTTTTAGTAACTAAATTCTAGATTATAGAACCATAATTTTGCTTGAGTCCCCATTTCTAGAGATAGTGGATGGGCTTATTTTTAAAATTTGTGGGGTACAGGCCAGTGCTATGATGGTATTCTGTACCCTTTTATTTTCCATATGAAACTATGGGTCGGCAACATCAGATAGCTTAGATAAGTAATGTCAGCAGTGTTAAAGGAATATGTGGAAGAGAGCTGAGCCTGATTCTATCAGCCACCTTCATTTGAAACCCCGGGACAGAGATTCCATAATACAAATTAAAAGAGGGAAGAAATTTTGGGTGTTCCTTTATTGGATTTCCATCTCTTAGACTTTCAACTTACAAGGTCAAAGGAATTTGACTTTGACTCTTTTGAATTTGATGTATTTATAAGATTTGACATTAATATTTTGGAGTATTAATCAATATTTTGGAATCTGATAAAAGGATGAGGTTATAGTATAAATTTGGGGCATCCCTATTTTTTTGTTATTTTTTAAATTTAAATGTAAGCAGTTGAGGTCATTGCAGAAAATTTTTTTAAGTTTATTTATTTATTTGAGAGAGACACAGAGAGAGAGAGAGAGAGAGAGAGAGAGAGCGCGCGCACATGAGCAGAGGAAGGGCAGAGAGAGACGAGGAGAGAGAATCCAAGCAACCTCCATGCCCTGAGAGCCTACTGTGGGGCTTGATCCCACAAACTGCCAGATCATGATCTGAGCCAAATTCAAGAATTGGACACTCAACAGACTGAGCCACCCAGGCAACCCCATTGCAGAACTTCTGATGAGCTGTATGGGATAATGTGGCTGGACACAATTTGAGTTGGAAAATAGAACAGAAAGTGGGGTTTCAGTCTTAGATACAGAGAAACCCTGAAATTTCTTTGATTTATGCACTCCTTTATTCTAGATCCTTCTGGAAGTCAAATTTTGAAACCTCACTAATGGAGATTTAGAGTGGCTGGTGTTGGAGAAATGGACTCAAGGAATGTAGCAGAATCACTCTGAGGAAAATCACTACTGATCTCTTTGCTTCATAGACAGCCACATTCTGGGTTGATCAAAGGCCTCATGGATAGACAAAATGGTTTAAGAGAACAGATCTAGGAAAATCTGGAATTTAAGATTAGGGAACCTCCTTTCATCCGGCACCTTAATTCTTCAAATCAGTCCACCAGGTCCCACTATTTCTTTGACTCTCAGGAATTCACCTGGGTTGTTCAAGCAATTTTACCAGAGGATTTTCAATACAGAAAAGGAAGCTTCACCCATATCAATAGAATTCTCAATCAGATATATGCTAGATCAGTGGTGTTTTCCCAAACTTTCTATATCTTTGCATTTAAAGATTTTACTATTAGTTATTATGGTATCCGAATGTCTAGATATAACTGACAGGACAGATTTCCATCACCAACACTTCTTCCTACTTGGCACAATAAAATATTATTTGACCTGTGTTCTTATATATTACTTGCAGAACTATTCATTGACT
The DNA here is from genome assembly GCF_018350175.1 of Felis catus. Classification (NCBI taxonomy): domain Eukaryota; kingdom Metazoa; phylum Chordata; class Mammalia; order Carnivora; family Felidae; genus Felis; species Felis catus. The sequence continues at coordinate 67,184,604 of NC_058375.1, forward strand.
TTAATTCAATGACTTAGGTTCTCAATCTACAAAAGCTCTAGGCTCATGACTGTCTGCCTTTATTATTCCTGCAAGTCAGGTTGGCTTATGTAATAATACTGCATAGCAGTTCAGACTAGATAATGGTATTTAAATTCTGACTATTTGTTCATTCATGCACAAGGATTAACTAAGTCAAGCCATCTGTTCAAAACTCATGATAGTGGAGTGAACAGAAATATGAGAACCTTGCCCTTAAGAAGCTTACACTCCAGTGACAGTCTGGCAATTATCCTGAATAAATAAGATATTTACAGGGTACAAGAAGTGCTGTGAACACACAATTGATGTCTTGTAACAGAGTGACTGCCATACTGGGGCAAGGGGTGTCTCCATGTGAAATGAAAAAGAAAGGAGATTCTAAGCAGAAGGCATTTAAGAGGACCTGAAGACACGAAAGAGCCAGTCACATCAAGAGTTGGAGGGTGAGGAACGCATTCCAGGCTATGAGAATAGCCAGTGGCTGCAAAAGCTTTCAGGCCTGGGAAAACTTAGCAGGGCTCTTAGCCCCCAATTTTTAGTGGCTAGTAGGATGCAGCTTATCTATAAGCAACCAACAGAACTGTATGATGCATCACAATTGCAATACCCGTTTGGGTGCTTGCTACGGGCACTAAATAGTGTGGCTCCAGCGAGGAAAGTGGGAGGAAAAGCGACAACATAGAGTAAGTACCACAGGAGAATGTATAGCACCTTGTGTAGACAGATAGTGTCCTGCATAGGTAGGGCACGCTAAGGCATTTACATTTTAGTCAGTGAACATTTGAGAAGTCCAAGACCTGTTTTTTCATCAGAACAGTGACAAGGCTTGGTTCCCACTGTACAAAGTTGCTGTTTGAGAAGGGACAGCAGAGGAGCAAGAATGGAGACGGTGCTACTCTGCTTCAATGGCCTCCAAACAGCAGCTTGTATGTGGCACTATCTTGGGCTCTTTCAGTGTGAAGACCTGCACATTCTCTTAGGTGTTTTGAGCTCAGGGGCAACAAATTTTAGCAGAATTCACAAAATGTGAACATTTCCATATTTAATGGCACACAGCGGCAAAAGCCCCTTGAGCCAGGAAATTGTGAAGTTTTGCCAGGCTTACAGCAGGAGGGCTCGCTGAAAAATCACCAGGATGGGATTTGTGGCCCAAAAAGAGCAGGGCAGTAACAAGGATTTCTTGTCTACAATACAAATTGGAGGATACTCGTGGAGTAAAAACTTGCTAAAAGTCACTACTGTAAGGATATCAGCTGTTAGAATAAATGTATTATTTCCCTTAGGTAGCTTTCTTCTGTGATACATGTGAATTAATCTACATGATTTCAGTACACAGAGATATGTCTTCAGCTTCATGTAGAATTACATCAGCTAATTTTCTTTGCAAGCAAAACATGCAAATTGTATATTTCCTTATTCCTTTTAAATATTTTATCTATTAAGTCATATTCCATGTGACAAACACTGCTTACAATTTCTAAACTGTAAGAGATTTCAATCCAAGTTTAACAGTTGGTACCAGGCAAATGGCTAGTTTTCCCTAAAGTAATCCTATAGGAATCCTAAAGCCAAGGTTCTAGAATTAAATGGTGATATACATAGGCAAAATCTCTGTGGGTTTAAGATTTCAACAGTGTCAAGTTCAAATGCATATAGTATGACCTTGGCCAAAGGAGTTTAGGGAAATGTGTTTTGGAGCCCTTCGTTATTAGAGGAAAAGTTTGGACCGTAATGAACAGCTTTCATCATAGCTTCCAGAAGGCTATGTGGTCCAGGGGTGATAATATTAGTTCAGGTTATACCACCATGTAAATTTAAGAGAAACTTGGCCCAACTTTCTGGGTCTCATATTTTCTTTTTCTCAACTGATAGCAAATTTATTCTGCAACTAAGACCATTACTGTAGAAATAAAATCATTTAAAAGAAATAATTACTTGAAGGATTATGCCATTGTTAGTAACTAGTCAGGATTATTTTGACCCTTTTATTATTTCATATATATATATTTCTGTATGAAACATCTTAGCAACTTCATATCTGTGGTATTCTAGCATTTGATCGTTGTGTGTGTGTGTGTGTGTGTGTGTGTTGTTCAATGTACTTGTTCTAGACCATTAATGATGTTTTTAGTTTTAAAAATTTTATCCTTGGCTCTGGAAAATGTTTTTTGCTTTTTTTTTTTTTTTTGACAATTTGCTCATTTAAATAAACCTGCTTCTCCTCCTAATTTTTTTTTTTTAATGTTTATTTGTTTTTGAGACAGAGAGAGACAGAGCATGAGAGGGGAGGGCCAGAGAGAAAGGGAGACACAGAATCCTAAGCAGGCTCCAGGCTCTGAGCTGTCAGCACAGAGCCCGATGCGAGGCTTGAAATCATGGACCGTGATATCATGACCTGAGCTGAAGTCGGAAGCTTAACCAACTTAGCCACCCAGGCGCCCCCCCAGCTTCTCCTTCTAAAGCTACTATTAATGAGAAGTTGATCCTTTTGGATTGAACTTAATGTTTGTATTTTTCCAGTTTTAGTTTCTATGTTTTATCTTTATGTTCTACTTCTTGGAAGATTTCCTACACTGTTGACCTTTAAATTGAATTGTTATTTTGCTAAAGAAAATTTTGATTTTCAAGACCCTCTTCATGCTCTCTAATTGTTCATCTTTCGTGTCCTATCCTTGCTTTATGGGCACAATATTTTCTGTCATCTCTCTGATATATTACAGGTCTCATTATTGGCTACTGTTCCTGGCATTGTGTTTTTTTCTGTGAACTCCTTTTGAGATTGCTCATATTAATTTATTTTTTTCTTATCAGAGTATTATTACAAAATGTTGGGTTGTGCTTGGCTCTCTATTCATATTTAAGGTTAAAGCACCAAAAAGCTGACTGGCTGCTCTCTATGAGTGGGCATTAAGATTACTGACTTGTAGGTTTCATTGTAGAATGACCACTTGAATTGACTTTTTTGTTTTAAGGTATGCAGCTCTCTAAGTGTCAATATATGAAGTCTTTTCTCTGGAGCTATTTAGTTATTCAAGAGAAAATTCACTGAATCTTCTACTTGAGAGAAATTTTGCTTTCCAACAGTCTCAAAGCAGGGAAGGGTAAGGTACCCTTAGCATTTAGATTTAGCACCATTCAGCATGTAGACATTGATTCATTTTATTATTTATTTATTTTACTTTTTTAAGATTATTTATTTATTGATTGAGAGGGAGAGAGAAAGCGCGAGAGAATGAGTGCGAGAGGGGCAAGGAGAGGGAGAGAGGGACAGAGAGAATCCCAACCAGGCTCTGCGCTGTCATCAAGCAGCACAATGTGGGGCTCTATCTCACGAACCATGATTCATGACCTGAGCCGAAATCAAGAGTCCAACACTTCATTGACTGAGTCACCCAGGTGCCTTTCATTTTATTATTTATTTAACCCTATCCTCAACCCTGCCCTTGACTGCACGGGATACCAGTTGTATGAATTGGTGGCAGGATTTTGGTGTGGTCTCTCCACTCTCTGTACAAACATCTAACCAAATGCCCAATTATTAGCACAAGCTTCACCCCACCTTTCCTGTGACCTGTGCTTATAAGCCTTGAGGCCTTCAGCAGTTCATGCAGATGAATTGCCTTACTTTTCCTGAATACCCTTTTCTTTAGCATTGAGGGTATAAGTTTCCCTTTTTTTCCTAAGTTTGTTTGCTTACTATTTATTTATTTATTTACTTATTTATTTTTGAGAGAGAGAGAGAGAGAGAGAGAGCGCGCGCGCACATGAGTGAGGGGGAGAGAGAAAGGGAGAGAGAATCCCAAGCCGGCTCTGCACTTATCAGTAGATGCAGGGCTTGAACTCACAAACCATGAGATCATGACTTGAGCTGAAATCAAGAGAGGGACACTTAACCCACTGAAGCCTCCAAGGTGCCCTACTTGCCCTACACTTTAATATTATCACTTTTTCATGGGCTTCTTCTCTTCTAACAATATGTTGTCAGAGTTCCTTTATTGTTGCCTCTTCTTACCTTCTCTTCGTCCTCATGTGCTCTCTAACTATAACTCTGCTGGGCTTGCATGTTTCACAAATATGTAAGCAGCTTGAAGGCATACACCATATTTTGTTTAGTCTTTTTTTCACAAGCAACTAGGATGGTGTATGGCATAAGGTAGGAGCGTAGAAGTTCAGTCGGTTTTAAGGGACTAGTTATGAAAACCAGCATTTATTAAACTACTATTGAGCTGAGTATTTTCTTCCAGCAAACTCCACAAACACGTATCAAACTGAAATGAGTTGACTGTTTTCTTCCAGCAATTATAGGGATGAGCAGGAAGGCAGATAGATATTAGTATTGCTGCCAGTTGGTTTCAGCCAATATAACATAACCACAAAGCCCAGGAAATTTGGTTTTGATTCCCTAAAAGGATTTTGTTGTTGGATCTATTGTACAAGGGAAGTGTGTTTTCCTATAAAGGGAATGAGGACAAATAAGAAATAAATTGTCTTCTCATAACAGTTTGGAAACATATACCCAAATCAGAATTGGCCTCTTGATTGAATTTATTCTATTAGTTTTAGGCCATCCTATAGGCCATTTAGATGATTGACCATGTGGAAAGTCAGAGTAGATTATCTCGTCAACCTCTTTTTAATATCAATATTTTTCATTAGATACTATAGCAATAGAGATCCATCAATTTTTCCTAGTGCATTTCTATCCTGAATGTTTATATATGTCAGAATGTGATCCAAGGTCAAATGCTGCACTGTATTTTAAACAAGGAGGATTTATCATTTCATAGAGGCCAGGAAAAATTTTTCCCTCTATGGTTAGGTGATTTTTCGCTTTTCACACTTGCAGTGAAAACTTACTTTTTATAGAAAAAAGAAACACCTATCCATTGTAGAAAATGTCTTTTAGTTTGGGGATAGGGGAAAAATGAGGTGCTGAATGAAAAATGATCTGCTCTTCTGTCAACCTTCAAAGAGGTGATTTTTCTCCGGTCTGGTTGGCAATGAGATTTATTTTGATTCGGCTCTATCAGCAACAGGCCAAAGTGCAGTGTTTCTTTTCTTTTCCCTTTTTTGTTTTGTTTTTCTTTAATTTGAAATTAATCAAATCAAACATTGCCATGCTGTACCTTGAGGCTGATATGAAATAAGAAAGCCAACTTGCCTGTTGTGGTCCGGATTACTATGCTCCACTACTATTGATTGGGCAGTTATAGTCTTGCTGGTTGAATTTTAAATGTGGCTTGATGCATCCAGGCATGTGATCATCTAAATACAACTCCAGACACTTTAGCAATTAGAAAAAAAGCAATTTCTCTGAAGCTGGTTGGAAATACAAAAATGGCTTGTCAAATGAACAAAATATGTTCTCTTGGCCAGGGACAGCAAGATGGAGAAAGGTTAGGGAGATAGAAGGAAGACTTAACAGTTAGAAGTGTTGGGAGATAATTAGCCTTCCCACATTAAAAAGCGTAACCTTTGTTCTAGGATTATTGAAATAATATAGAGTTGTTTAACTGATAACAGTTTAGTTTGAAAACGGCTGACTTTTTTCAAGAAATGTATGTTGGCACAGTGCTCAGATTGAGAAAAACGTATCTGCGTTTCATATATACTGGCATTTCATAGAATATAATTAATATTCAGCGTAATTAACAAGGTATGTATTGTATTCTCTCTATAAAGATTTCTAGTGCCCGACTGATCGAATAGGAATGAGGACACATGTTTTAAATACACCCTATTCTAGCCTAAACTGAAACAGCAGGAATGTCTAGTCACTAGAGGGCAGCCATAATCTGTTACAGTCCATAAAGATCTTCCTGGATATCCAAGTCCAATTGCGGATGTGGAGGGCATGATTTCATGAAAATCAGGGAGCTGTTTTTCAGCTGTACTTATTTTAGGAAGAGGACACTACCATCCTTGTTTAGACAACCTATCAGAAATGATCTGATTAAAAGGCAAAGCAAACAGATGATTACAACACTGCTTGTGTAAATTTCATGTAAATATAGACCGCAGTTATCACAGGAAAAACTGGATGTAATAAAGCCTGTGAGCTTTCACGTGGATGGACGGGCCTCATCCACGTTTCTATTGTTTGCTATGGTTGCCAGGAAACCAAAGTTCCAAGCAAGAAAAGGAAATCACTGAACAAGTAACTATGGAATGACTATGAGGCTGCTCATTTCTTCAAAATTTAGCTAGCTTCAGAGTGAATGTAGAAGTGCATGGGAATCAAAAGCAAATGAACACTTCATGTCAGCAGATGTTAGAATTTTGTAATGGGTAAATGTGCTCCATGCCAACATAAAAAACGAACACTGCCAAGTAAGCCTTACACATGGTAGAGTTTAAGACTCTTGTCTTTATAGAGACCTCCTTGTCTGGACAATCTGAATTAAAGATAAGTGCCAATTAGCATTATACAGACATTTCAGCTCCGTCCTTTCCTTTAGAACCACACACCTACCAACTTAAAAATCATTTGCAGGATCTATTAAACCCAGTAGAGGTCAGTAATGAGCAGACATTGCAGTGCATGGTTATTCACTGTATCTCACACTGTTAGAATACTTCCTATAGGTCATCTACATCACCTTCTGTGAAGTGTTCAAGAAAAGTACTTACTATTGTTGGTGATAGTATCCTAATGATAGTCCAGTGGTGTAATGGTCATAAGATTAGTTAAAAGAATATGGAAAGACAAGCATTGCTATTTGCATAGAATAAAAAGAACTCTAAACACATGCCTTATTAATATCGTGTTTCACGTCTGCAATAAGATCAATTTTCTTTAGGGGTGCCTGGGTGGTTCAGTCAGTTAAGCGACTGACTTTGGCTCAGGTCATGATTTCGCAGTTCATGGGTTCAAGCAAAATGTCAGGCTCTGTGCTGTGTCTCAGACCCTGGAACCTGCTTTGGATTCTGTGTCTCCCTCTCTCTCTCTGCCCCTTCCCTGCTCATGCTCGCTTGCTCTCTCTTTCCTTCAAAAATAAACAAACATTAAAAAAATTTTACAAAAAGGTAAAATTTTCTTTATACTAATGAATGATGAATGAATAAATGATTGGGCTTAATATTATCTTCAGATAAGATAACATTTTGAAGGAATATACACAGACCCATTACTTTTAATTTTTTAGGTGTATATAGATGATTCTATGCCGCATAATTTAAAATTGCAAAATAACTCATATTAGCCTTTTGATATTTTATGCCCATCCGAATCAACATTCACTGTGAGTGAAAGCATAATCATGTGAAGGTCCACACAACTTTAAAAAGATTGGCATCACTATTATCATGAATCCAAATTAAATTTCAGATATCTGTGGATAACAAAAATAGTGCTTTTGTCATGACCTATCAATGGAGATTTGCTGCTTTGTTCCACTGACAATTTTGAATTTTACAACCACTTTGTAAAATGTATCAGATATATGAATAATGGGATTAGAAAGTTGTAAAATGATATTTACTTTGCTTAGCCAAAATTTTACTTCATCCCAGGTATTTTACAGTGTCCAGAAAGGTTTTTTTATATACTTACATACTGTTTTATAAAAGTTAAACATGCCAAAGTCTAAGCACAATTAAAGTTAGTTAAGTTCCCCCCCACCCCCCCACCCCGGCAAGTGTCAGTGCAGTTTAAATTGCAAGGAGCCCTTGATTTGATGTTAAAAGACCTGACATCCAGCCCTGGGTGTGTTCGAATACACAGTGTGACCTTAAGCAAGACCCTCAATCTTGACTTCATTCCCTCTTTTATAAAGTGAGGTGGATTCGACCGGCCGATTTTGCAGGTTCATTCCTAGTGTCCTGGTTGTACTTCTCTTTCATACCCATTTCATTCCACATTATGTATGTCATTTATATACTTGTCAAATCCCTCCTTGGAGGACAGAAGCTCTGTCCCTGAAAGTAAGAAATACGCCAGTCATTTTCTCTCCCGCAAAGTAGATAGCAAAGGAACCAGCACACAGCAGATGGGGGCACCGTAAATGTTTGTGGAAACCAAAATGGGGCATAGGAGTACCATCTTATTCTAAGAGACAGAAACACACTTCTCTTCTCTGAACTGATGCATTGTGGTGACTGCCACTTCCATTTCATCAGCATGGGAATGAAAGACAGCAAGTAAAAAAATGTGGAAGCTATTGGAGCTTAAAAAATGTATACGCAGAACATGACTGAAAAGTTACATCTTCTATTCTGCGGTGTTTGGGGTCGCTAAAGGTCCAAAGATTCTTTACTTTAGGAGTTAAGTAATCAACTGCAGCGCAGAAAAGCGAGTCTGTTCTCTAGCTCTCAAACATCTTATTTATACCTGATGATTTCTGAACATTTTAATCTTCGTAGTAGATGTATCTCTGAGCAGTAATATCAGCATAGGTGAGTCAGTCATTTAACTTCTGAGTTTATGAAAAGAGTACCTAGGATATTCTAGATATTCTACACATCTTTCCTTTGTGTAAGTCTGACAGGAAAAAAAAATGGAGGAAAATAAACATATTCATATATTCAGGTACTTCCTAACATTTCTCCTCAAAGCATAATTTAGAGAAGTTGTTTCAGATGTAAAGAAAGGGCTGTTGCATACATCGTTACATTGCAACTTTGTGGGTTTGCTTTTAATTACTTCACAGATTAAAAAGAATAGTTAAAATGAAATCGAGCCGAGAGTTTAAATCACTCTAATCCCTGTATGAGTCCAAATAAAAATAGTTTATTATGAAAGTCACTCAAACCACAAATAAACACACTAAAACAGGCATATAGAAAAAGTATGATCTTAAGTCTTAATCTATTCCTGTTTTTCTTAAACGCCTGAGGTGTTTATGTAAGGGGATGAGGTTTAGGTTTTTAGTTTTATCACTTCACTGTGTGTAAATGAGTAACAAAAGCACCAAAAATGCAATCCTTGAAATCATAAATACCTGTCTGAGAAGATGACCTTCCCAAAGCCACTTTCTTTTTCCTGAAACTCTTTCCTGCTCTGGCCATAAGGTTGAAGAAACCGCTCACCATTCTGACAACCAACCACAGTGGCCCATCTGTCTCCTAAACTATCCCCACTACCCGCCTTTGTATTATTTTCCCCTTATTTATCATGGCATTCTGAAGGCCTTTTCATACACCCAGGGTATTCACACATGGAACATGGGGGCCTGTCCCTTGTCTGCCCTCATTTGATGTGGTTGGTTAGCTTGTCCTGGAGTAACTTTCTGTTCCCTGGGGAAAAGCACCTGATAAGACCCTGCTGGGCCCTGTCTCAAAGGAGAGAACAAATCTGCGTAGTCTTAAATCGACTGGACTAGGGGTTAAATGCTGAAGTGACCTTGGCACCTGGAGATACTGCATCCCTGACCTTCAAGCTGCTGAGCCTGTGAATGACTGCTGAGCTGCTAGAGGTGTCACAGAGAGACTCAGTGGGGATGAGAATTTCTAATGATTTATGGAACTTTGCTCTGTACTGAGAACTATACTTTTTGGTTATAGGACATGTTAGAAATTATTGCAATATGGAACTTCTGTTAACTGTTTGGGAGAAACATATGCACAATAATGTTTATTATTATCAAGCTCTGCAATGTGCACGCGTGCTCACATGCATTCTGTTTCCTGTGAATCTGAAGTACAGAGCATTATACTGACAGATGTCATCATCTCCATCATCACAGTAATAGCTAACATTTATCTAGCGTTTACCATGTGTCAGTTACTGTGCTAAAAACCTTCTGTGTGTTTCCTTCTGTCATCTCCACAATAACCCTGTAGCATCAAAGCCACATTATAATCCCAAATGTTGTTGCTATTATTATTCCCATCATACAGGTGAGGAAAAGCATGCCCAGAGAGGTTAAGACCTAGCCCCGAGACACACAGCTTATGATCAGCAAAGAACAATTTCAAACCACTGCTGCCTTCCTAGCCTGTATTTTGAAGAATAAATGAGCATGCTACTCATTCTTGAAAATTTGCTGAAATACTACAATGTGCAAGTCACACCCAGGAAGAACTTAATTAACACAGAAGGTGAACTTTCCAGAGCCAGGCTATGAGGGTCAAAGAAACTACTAGGGTCCCTGACACTACAGCACCTGCAGCTGTTATTCTTAGAACACCTGACACGGTGCAGACATTTAATAAACATAGTAGAACAAAAATAGCATGGGAGCTTATTAAAGGATAAAATGTAATCACTAGCATTCACTCATCTGAATCTGTTAAAAGTGACTCATCACAGATAAAACGTGTTTTCCACTTATTGGGCATGGTGTATCATGAAGCTTAAAAGCAGTGATACAGAGTCAGGAAGCCACTTACTGGGTGCAAAACTAGGGACAAAGTATGAGATATTTCTAAGTTCATGGGATGAAAAAATCTTACCTACCACATGGGGTTGTGGTTAGGATTCAATAAAATACTTCATTTGATAGATTTAAAGGATACCTTATAGACACATCATAAGCTCTCCATAAACATCAGCTATTATGATGGCTGTTTCCATTTTATAGATATCTCTGATGAAAAGGGCTATTAGAAATCATCTCCTTTGGTGGAGTCATTAGGGTTTCTGTACATCATATCATATACTCGTATTTAATGGAAAAGTAACTGGGAATACAGGAGGAAGCCATATCATTTAGATGAAAGTATACAGATAAATTGAATAATTTTTAAAATTTCTAAAATGTTTTGTTGTTAACATAATCAAAGGAATCCTTAAATATGGTTTGTTTTGATATACTGTTTTCTTTTTTTATGTAAATAATTTTTTAATGTATATTTATTTTTGAGAGAGAGAGACAGAGACAAAGCGCAAGCAGGGAAGGGGTGGCAGAGACAGGGAGACACAGAATCTAAAGCAAGCTCCAGGCTCAAGCTGTCAGCACTGTGCCCAATGCAGGGCTCAAACCCACGAACCATGAGATCGTGAACTGAGCCAAAGTAGGAAGCTTAACTGGCTAAGCCACCCAGGAGCCCAAATATACTGTTTTCTTTAAATCAGACATATGCTGCTAGGCCGTAGACCAGTTATTCTCCACACCTTCCCATCCCACAACCTGTTCATCAGACAGGGCAGTCACCTTGTCTGTATTTTCTGTTCTGGAACCCAGTGCCTGACTCAGCTGCTAACTAATACTTCCGAAATACTGAGGGTAGGGGGTAGGGTGGGGGAAGTCATCCACTTTAATAAACTTAACACTCAACATAGGAGCTGCAACTATAAAATCCTGAGAGGGGACTTCTAACCTTGCTAAAGAAAAGCACAACTCACTGCTTCACAAAATACTTTTTTTTTCTTTTTTACTTCAGGGAACTTCTAAATGCTAAATATCACCCATATATTGAATTAACATCTGTCTCTCTATAATTTCTATGAATCAATCTGCAGCTTTACAGATTACATCAATTTTCTCCTTAAAGATAGATTTTCAAATATTCAAATTATCTCTGAATTATTTGTGTCCATCTCCTCTACCCAAGGGAATTGACCCATTTATTTTAACTATTTCTCCTATGATACATTTTTGAGATTAGTCATCATACCTTGGGCATGTTTCAGGTTGAATGTGTCCATCCTAAAGTGTGGTATGGAGAATGGAAGGTGATACCTAAAAGAAGTCAGTTTATCAAATTATCATATAATTTGTGCCATTTATATTTTAGACATTGATACCAATATAATCTAAAAGGTTACTGGGGCGCCTGGGTGGCGCAGTCGGTTAAGCGTCCGACTTCAGCCAGGTCACGATCTCGCGGTCCGTGAGTTCGAGCCCCAGGTCGGGCTCTGGGCTGATGGCTCAGAGCCTGGAGCCTGTTTCCGATTCTGTGTCTCCCTCTCTCTCTGCCCCTCCCCCGTTCATGCTCTGTCTCTCTCTGTCCCAAAAATAAATAAATGTTGAAAAAAAATTAAAAAAAAAATAAAAGGTTATTACATGGTGATGACTGGGCATGAATTGAGTCAGCTGACACTCCTCAGCATTTTTTCACTGAACTGTTTGTGAAAGGATATTTGAATCATCATCACTTTCATTGATTCCTATTTTTTTGCTGGTTTTGTCATTCAATTTTGTCAAGATATTTTCATACTGCTGTTCTATCAGAGAATTAGCTTCATCTCCACTTTTTTATTATCTATTTTTATAAGTATTTTTTATATATTTTTAAAACAAGAACTGAAAATATGAGAAATAAGATTGAAGCACAAATTTAGAGAAGTTTTTTCTAGGTGGTCATCCACTCATTAATCAAAGATGTATTATCACTACTATGGAAAATCAGTTCTGGTTCTTCCCAAGTATGAAATTATATATATACATACACACACACACACACACACACACACACACACACACACACACACACTCAGTAATCCCATTTCTTGGAATCTTGTATATACATATACACATATATACATATATATATATATATATATATATATATATATATGCTCATTTTAGCCATTTTCATATAGTAGAGTTGCATGCTTTGTGGTGTTTACATTAGTGAAAAGCATTTCTGAATCACCCTCAGCACAGAGACACATTTCCATTGTAATAGTTTTAAGACAACTGAGGTTCTCATGGCACTCTCCTATAGCATTCTTACTCATAAGTATATGAAACAGACCCAAATGAAAAGGCCTACAGTATGTTAATAATATATCTCTTCCCCTCGTGCCCGCCTTTACCAGGTAATAATAAAACCTGGTACATTTATAGCTAAGGAATATTATGTAACTTTTTAAAAGGGTGAAGTAGATCTATGCTTGTTAATGTGATGATTTACATACACACACAAACACACACAATTGGTTACCTCCAGTAATAGTGATGGATACATGGTAAAGAGATGAGTGAACAAGACTGTTAACATAAACACCTTGTGCAATGTAGTATTTCAATCTTTATAATGATAATGTGTTACTATAAAAATTATTATGTCTAATTTTAGGAATCAAAGATACTAATGATGCCTTGTGTCTCATGATGTTCCAAACATTATGGAATATTTGGCCTGAAGGATTTCAATATAGATAAATCTTATTCAACCATTTTGAGAAATAAGCTACCTTGTCAGGAAAACAGAAATGATACAGAATTTATTCTACCTTGAAACCTAAAGTAAACTACAAAGTAGAGTTATCATTAACCTGCATCTTGAAGAATCCAAGTGGATCAGTGGAGCAAGATGAGATAGTTTAAGCAGAAGGGACAGAATATTCTAAGATAAAGAAGCAAATGTGAGCCTGACCAACTGAAGAACAATCTCACTTGGCCAGGGTATGGGCTACAAGATGTAGTCAGAGATGTCATGGGACGGCCAACTGGGGCTACAATGTGGAAGCCCACATGTGGCATTACTAAGAAGTATATTGGTAGAAACTAGAGAGACACAGGAGGATTTTTAGGTAATAGAATGACATGGTCATGTATGTATTTTTTGGAAAGTTCATTCTAGAGGTGGTGTGGAGGACTGATCTCAATGAAGAGAGCCTGGGGCCAGGTAGACTGGATGGAAGGCTATTAAGATGATCCAGCAGAGGGGTGATGAGTGTGTGGGCTGGAGAGTGGCAGAAAAACCAGAAAGGAGCAGGCACATTCATGAGAGGAGTTAGAATCCAAGTACAAGTTATTTCAGTCCTTGGGGATGTAATCAATCTGGACCTGGTAATGTGAACTCATTTAAGTAGCTAAGTGCTCTCTTACTATCTCCTCACTTATCTCAGGATTCCATTCCCTTGTTTGTCCTACCATTTCGAGTTTGAAGATCATTTTTTTTCCTGATTGAGAAAACAGAAGCAAAATAGGAGTTTAGTCCTTCCAATGTCATCTGCTAATATTACACCATCTGGCCCAGGAAGCAGGCCTATTCCTTGCTCAGTATTTCTTAGAGATTATATTTAAATTGTCTTTAGTGCTTTCCAAAAGGCTCAACTCACCGTGTGGTTCAGCCTTCTCCATACGAATTTTTTTTAGGTTTCTGCCACTCTTTCAATTTTGTCCTTGGTGATATGTCTCATTTCCTGCCTTCCATTTCCCTCAAGATTCAGAAAGAGAAGTATTAGATATAGATAGATATAAATCTATAAAATAGATATAAATATCTATTTATAATTTGTGGTCATTCTTTTAAGCTCAGATCTTTAAATTCTCTCAGTGTAAGAAAATATTAAATATACATCTCTTTCATTTTTCGTTAAGGAACATTATAGAGAGGCAGTGTTAATAACAATACACACTGAATGCCCAGAAAGTCCTTCACCTACATATTTTGCCCTTTATTTTTATACCCTTTCTTATTATTGCTTTGTTCCAGTTTGCTATGCTTTACATAGCTGTCTTTCTTCAAAGATTTTTTTGCTATCAATTTCTATCTTGATTGATCTACTTTCTTCTGAATATTCCATTCTCCTTCCTGGCTTTTCATGTCTTTCCCAGGTTACATATCTTAAATATACTAATGCTAATATTCCTGGTATCCCTAGGCCATGAATACAGGACTCGTCATGTGCACCATCTTTTTTTTTCTTTTTCTTTTCTTTTCTTTTCTTTTCTTTTCTTTTCTTTTCTTTTCCTTTTCTTTTCTGTGTGTGTGTGTGTGTGTGTGTGTGTGTGTGTGTGTTGTGTGTGTGTACCATTTTTTCATTGGCATTTTAGAAATCTGTTCATTTACTTTAGAGCACTTCAAAACTGCTTTTCTTTGTTTTCTCTGGATAAGATAAATTTTACAGTTGTTAAAATTAAAGTGTTTAATTGCTGTTACTCATAGTTATGCTATGATGGAAAGGCATTTTGGTTTAGTGGAAAAAATCCCTAGGTAGGAGTAAAAAGATACAAGATTTTCTACTCTGCAGCTGTATAACTTCCTTGTTTAAATCACAATTTTCCTAAGGCTCAATTTCTTTCTCATACATAAAATAGGTATGGGATATTTTCTAGGATAAATCACAAACTTATAAGAGTAAAATGAAATAACATACATGAGATCTATTTAGAAACTATAAAGTATTATACAAGTATACGTCATTTAGTATACATCATTTTCTTTTGTTTTTTTTTTCTTTGAGAAAAGACAGAGAGAACATGAGTTAGGGAGGAGGGAAGAGAGATGGGGAAAGACACAGAATCCCAAGCAGGATCCACGCTCCTCAATGAACCTGACTCAAGACTCAATCCCATGATCTGAGTTGAAATCAAGAGTCAGAAGCTTAACCAAATGAGCCACCCAGGCACCCCTACATCACTGTTTTTAAATTAAATTAAACTAAGCTCAAACAAACATTTGGGGTTTTCATTGTTGTTTGCATATTCATTGCATAAAATTTAGGAAAAGTAATGACAGAGAATTGTTTATTTTTTTTTTACCTAATGCTCTATAAACCAAACTTGCCAGACTACTCTTTTTTTTTTTCTTTTGAACTACATTATTTTGAAGTCAACAAAATACAGATAGTTTAGTTTAGCTTATGATTTTGTTTTTTCACTTACTGATAGAAAAGCAGACTCAGCTCATGGAATGAATTGTATTTGCATTATATTTCATAAACAATGTCTTCTTATTGAAAAAGAAACAAATGTAGAGGCACCTGGGTGGCTCAGACAGCTGGGTATCTGATTTCAGTTCAGGTCATGATCTCGCAGTTCTTGGGTTCAAGCTCTGCATCGAGCTCTGTGCTGACAGCTCAGAGCCTGGAACCTGCGTTGGATTCTGTGTCTCCCTCTCTCTCTGCACCTCCCCCACTCTCACTCTGTCTCTGTCTCTCTCAAAAATAAATAAACATTAAAAAAAATTTAAAGAAATAAATATAAACTGTTTTTGAAGTGCTTCTTTGTGAAAATGGAGATATTACAAATACTCTTTTCAAAGGCTACAGATTTGACTATTCTTTACACAAGGCATATATTCATAATGATGCTAGTAGCAATTGTTAATGATTTCAATGACTAAAAATATAGATTTAAACACGCCCTTAAGGAGTATTGGCAATTTCCAAATCTATCTACCTTAATACTCATCAGATTGGCATTACCTTCACTGGAATTAAAGAAGAGATTTATATATGGAATCTATTTGAGGATTAAGGAATTCAAAGAGAATGACAGGAACTCCTCAAGTAAGTAACTTGGTTCTTTTTGATGAAACTTCACAGAAACCTGATGTAATGTTATTTGCAATTGCCATGCATGTCCCGAGGTTAATCAGGCTCAGGATTGCAGATTCAAGTTGGGATGGAAAATATGGAAGAGAATCGACTCGGGACCTCCTGAGTATTCCGCCTGTCTGGATTGAGCATATATTTCTCTACTATCCAGTGTGAATTACTTTGTATTTCAAGTGAAAATAAGTTCAAAGTTTCTGCTGACCCTATTAGAAAAGAAACCACAAAGGTTCCCCACTGAATGAAGGAAAGACTGGCAAAGTGAAACACAAGTACAGTGTCAGTCAGCTTCTTTGATGGACTGGATGGTATGGATGGATATATGTAAAAGTGAAATGTCAAATTGCACAAGAAGTTGTCCACATTTGGCCTGGGGGCGGGGGGGAAGCAAAAAGCAGTGAAATGAACATTCTCACTTAGAATCTGCCAGTTACACACTTTAAAAGCTCTGTGTTTCTATGCAGATGCCCATTGTGTTTTTTCCTCCTTCAATTTAACTAACATTATGCATTGTCACAAACCAAATTCTATTTACACTTCATCCCAACGCCTTTATCCTCTTTCTTCTGTTCCTTTCATTCCGAATGTTCTCCCCTTTACCTAGAGAAAACAAGGCAGACGAGATTGACACCCATGTTGGGCCTTCACTCTCTTAAACTACGTGGGGCTAAGCTGTAGACAGATGCCCCGATTTTCTAATGTCTAAGGATTCTTGACTGATTTTATGTTTGTGAAATAAAATGCATGCTGGTATACTATAGGCAATCAAAGCAAAATTAACATCATGTCACATTATGTTGTGTATTTCTTTGACTTGTAAAATGGTCAGCAATACAACTGTAACGTTAACAGTTATTACATATTTAAATGGGACTCTGTAACTGATTGATAAGATCAATAATTTTAAGATCAAATAGTAACAGCAGTGTGTGTGTGTATGTGTGTGCGTGTGTGTGTGTGTGTGTGTGTGTGTGTGTGTTTTAATTGGGGCCTCTTTGTTTTATATGTATGCCTACAGCTAGATCCTGTTTTCTGTGTGTAGACAGTGATTCCTGCTGTGCGCTGTTGAGAAAATGAGAAGACAAAATGGAGAATCAATTTAAGAAAAAAAAAAAGCTTTAGTTGACAAAGCTTTATAGTAGATCAATGGAATCTAGCTAGTTAAGATATCTTTAGTAGCTGAGATAAGATTACATAATTCCTGTAAATACTTTTACATTTTATGTCTTCTTCATTTTGAATTTCTGTATTTGGAGAAAATCTTTATCCTAAGTATGCAAAATTTTTTCTCATGACATCTGAATGATCACTTCTTTTGGCTTAATGTACATCATCAACTTCATAATGCAATAAATTGAAGATATTCCAATTCTCCATAAACATTCCATACACTTATTTGGAAAAATGTCTACTTAAAAATGAACTTCTCCTTCCAAGAATTCAAATATAGTGTCAGTGCACTTTCAAGGTGGGCATAATTGTTTTGTTTCATTACTTAGTACTTAAGGGAATTACTTACTTTACAATTATTCTTTTATCACTTGTTTGTTTAAACAGTTTTCCCCATAAGACCAGGATGTGTAAGACTGATATAAAGCAGGAACATTTGTTTAATAGGTTGATGCATAGATCCGATATTTATTTAATTAGGTTTCACTGAATTTGCATACTGGAAGTAATTAGTTGTTTAAAATTCCTAATAGCATTCAGCAAAATATTGTTTGAACTATTCCAGCACACCTTTGTTTGTTAAAAAAAAATAAACAAACATTAATGAACACCCTGTTAACTGGATCTTACTCACAGGAAATATACCCCAGCAATGTTGCCTAAATATGAAATGTATAAGTGAATTATTTAGAAACTAATTTAAAGCCTGCAGTTAGTTTACAAAATAAATAACATGATTCATACTGTTCATTCAACTTTGACCTAAATAAACTGTAGGCTGAGATCCTTATTTGTAAATAGGATTATTTTTACTACATCAACGTCATTTTTAGATTAATCATAGCTATTACATATAAACACTTTAGTGATTCTGAAGTATGGCTATTCAAAACTAGCAGTAACCATGCACCTTTGAAACATTCTGATTACTAAACCCAATAACACTTAAAATTGAATATTATGAGTACACCCAAGGATGTATTAGTTCCAAATTAAATTACATGGTATACATAAATTTTTACATAGTAATTCATTATTAAAATGCAGCTTCGGGGTTTGGGAATGTATAGAATATATATATATATATATATATATATATATATATATATATATACACACACACACACACACACACACACACTCACCAAATAGATATGTTCACCTGAAAAAAAATGAAGCTACTGATACCATGTAGCCAAAAAAGACTACTGTAACTGACAATACTTGAGTGTGATCATTATTATCACATTTATTTTCTCTTGAACATTATTTTACTTTCCCAGATAAAAACATACTGTTATAGAGTGGATTGTGATTGTTGACAGTGTAGAATTCAGCAAATACAGCTATCAAATGAAATCTCTTTTGCCATCACGTTTCCATTGAGGAAAGTCCCAAGAACAGTCAGGTTTTCTTTAATGTCTGTGATAAAAGATTTATTTATTAATTCATTCAGCAAAGGTTGAGTTCTCACTTAGTGCAATGCTCAGAATTCACTGATTGAAACTGCTGGGGATAGATCTAAAGATATGATTGTGTACATGAAGAGAACTGAAAAATCATGTTAGCGGTGCCTGGATGGCTCAGTCAGTTAAGCATCTGACTTTGGCTCAGATCATCTCATAATTCATCAGTTTGAGCTCCTCGGATTCTGTGCTGACAGCTCAGAGCTCAGAGCCTGCTTCAGATTCTGTGTCTCCCTCTCTCTCTGCCCCTCCTCTGCTCACACTCTCTCTCTCTCTCTCTCAAAACTAAGTAAACATTAAAAAAATAATAAAAAATAATTGTGTGAAGGTCAAAGTCCAGAAAGGGTTCTTGGACTAGTGGAGAATCTAGTGGCATAGAAAGCAAATCAAACAGCATTTGGTGTGAGTTTGGAAAGATGATCTAAAGTCAGAGGAAGTGGGGTGCCTGGGTGGCTCAGTGGGTTAAAACTCCGACTCTTGATTGCCACTCAGGTCATGATTTCAGGGTCCTGAGATTGAGCCCCGCCTAGTGTGTGGAGCCCGCTTAAGATTCGTTCTCTGCCTCTCGCTCTGCCCCTCCCCCACTCATGCTGCCTCTCACTTTCTCTCTCTTTCTCTGAAAAAGAAAAAAAGACAAGTCAGAGGAAGCTCACAATCAGTTCTCATTTTGAGAACCACAAAACCACGGTGATCAGAGAACCACGAGTTAATGGGCCCAAGAAGGGAGGTACGCAGTGTACTAGATGAACATAAATTTAATTGCTAGTACTATTCCTAGCTTTTATATTTTTTATTAGGAAACATGCAGAGGGTGAAGACAATCTTACAGAACCTCTTATAGATGACATGGTAGTGTAGTCTGAAGGTTGAAGGATTTAAATCATGAAATCGTGTCCCTGCATTCCTGGAGCAGAGAAAGTGAGACACCGTTATAATTGTATGAAGTTCATTAGTAAGATGAATACTGATGGAGCACCATTCCCAATGCAAAAGTACTGACCTCTTTGAAGAATGTAGGTGGTTACTCTTAAACTATGAGGTACCATTATTATAGTTGGAATGGAACAGAATGGCATCCACTCAACCCCTAGGTTTAGGAGAATAATTACAATCTCACTACCCTTCCTTTTTTCAGATAGTTCCTTCAGGAGATTTTGACTATAAAGTAATGGATAAAACCTCTAATTTCTGAGGCTACAACTTTATGAATTGTGATCATGGGTGAAAGACCTGAGATGCTTTTGGAATCCTCTCAGTAGATCCAGAAGGATAGATGTAACATTGCCTCTGTGACAGCACTGATAGAAGCTTCACGATAGGGACAAAGCTGTAATGAAGAGGATGCAGATGGGCAAGAGGATCATCAGATGGACATGGATGTGATAGGTCCAGACAAGGATTGAAAGAACGCAGGCACTGTTTAATCATCACTTCTTGGGTGTGGGAGTCAACAGGTGTGAGTAGAAGATACATCCTTCCACTTTTATTCACTTTTATGCCTGGGAAAGACTTAACTGCAAACACAAATTGAGAAAGCATTGTTTCTGGGGTCAAGCAAAGTCTAGTTTTAAAGTAATCGGACTTTGTCCTATTAGAACTGAAATGTGGTTTATGATTTCATTAACTATGAACACAAAGGGGAGCTTTGGTTTTGAAAGTCCTTAAGGATAATGGCCTACTTACCTGGGATGTGAATATGGGGGGTGGAGAAGAATCTTCACAAGACAATCTTCGGTCACTCTGGTATATACTTAGAAAAGTGTCATGGTGCTCTTGGGAAAGCAAGCTCATTTTAGTCAAATCATTGTTCAACTTGAGCAAGATTATTTTGATCTGTGTCTGGTTTAGTTCAGCATTTTTTCTGTGGCATAGAAAGATGATTTTTGTATAACACAAATTATGTAACAGGCAGTGAGTCTAATTTGCGTGTTTTGAAGACATACAGTTTGTGGTTAGATTAGGGTTTAAATTCTTCCGCTGCCCCTTAAGCATTGTATGGCATTGAAAATTTGACCTTAAAATCTGCTTTCTTTTTTGAAATGGATAACAGGACCTAACATTATATTATAAAACATTTGCAGATATTAATGTATTTCATAGAATCTAAACATCATATTTTTTAATGTTTTTATAACTCTGAAATTCAAAATTATCTTTCAGTGTATGGTATCTTAAAATCCCTGTAAATCTTTATGAAAGTACATTTCTTTAGGAGTAGAATTCCCTTTGCTTCTGTGGTCACTTGAGGACATATTACTGCCCAATTTAAAATTGTTTAAAATATACACATGCATTGTATTTTAGGGACAATTTTTGTGAAATAACATGTGTATGTAGAGAGGATGAGAGAATACAGAGATAATCCAGTTGAAGACAGAGAGACAGAGTTTTTCAGAACACTGACTGAAAAAATAATTGAAACTAAAAAAACCCTGAATCTTCACAAAATTGTATAAGAATTAGACATTATAATTTTTTAATGTTTACTTGTTTTTGAGAGAAAGAGACAGAATGTGAGCAGAAGAGGGGCAGAGAGACAGGAAGACCCAGAATCCAAAGCAGGCTCCAGGCTTTGAGCTGTCAGCACAGAGCCTGATGTAGGGCTTGAACTCACAAACCACAAGATCATGACCTGAGTGGAATGCTTAACAGACTGAGCCACCTAGGGGCCCCAAGAAATAAGTAGATATTATAATTTTGTAGTATTTATACATTTGTAGTACTTTATACATCTGGAATTATTAAACCTCACAATTGCCTTAAGTTTTTGGGACACATAGCATATATAGGTTTGTGTGTGTGAACTACATTTATATGATGGAAAGCCAGATGCATATGTGTAGAAGATAGACTGTAAGGTGCCCCTATGATTTCTGCCTTCTGATATTCATATCCTTGTACAATCCCCTCCCCATGAGTGAGTGTGGGCCCTGTGACTTCTAACTAATAGAATATGGCAAATGTGAGAGAATATTACTCCTCTGATTGTATTATGTTACAAAAGACTCCATCTTGCTAACATACGGCTCTGCAGTGGCTCTCTTTCCCTCACTGGCTGTGAAGAAGCAAGCTATCATGAGTCCTACAACTGCAAAGAAATGAATTCTGTCAATAATTCGAGTAAACCTGGAAACAGATCCATTTCCAGTTGAGTCCCCAGATGACAATCTCCCTACCTTTGGCCAAAACTTTGATGGTAGCCTTACAGAAGACCCAACAATGCCATGCCCAGACTCACTGTCCCACAGGAACTATGAGTTGAATGTGTATTCCTTTAAGCCACTTATTTCATCACGCTCTGTCATGCAATAGAAATCTAATATCGTGTGCATAGAATATTGACTTTTTTAAAATAAGGGATAAAGGATCTGATCTCAAGGTCAGGGGTCAGGAATGAAGGCTGAAGTCTGTGGACAAAGTCAAGTATTTAATCAAGGTCAGAATTCTGAACAGACTAAGATATCTTCAGGTAGTCTCAAAGGTCTAACAATGGAATCATGGTCTAGGAAAAGTTAAGGACTCTAAATAGAGTAACAAGTTGGAGGATAATTTAGGTCATGTTTCATCTAAAATTTTCATAGCTCTTCCTAGAATGAGGGCAGTTCAGAAAGATAAACTAAGGCTGTTTTGTGAAGGATTAAAAATCTAATACAAAAACAAAACAAAACAAAAAAGGCATTTGAGTGAGGAGGCATCAAATACCTAGGCTGAGTGAAATGACCAGATCATGGTTTTAGGAACCAGGTAAGTTGTAAAATTGAGCATGAACTGTGGGGAGGAGGTTGGAGAATGCCAATGCAGATGGATGACGGGTCATAAAACGCCAACCATATGCAATGCTTGGACTAAGAGTTTTTCACACTTCTTGAAACAATTCATGTGATCCTATCCCTCTGTGCCTTATGTATGCCATTCTCTCTGTTTAAAATGCCACTCCTTCTTCCCTGGTGAAACACTATTAACTTTTCAACCCCCAGGTAACCCCCTGCTCGTTTAAACATTTTCCCATAGAACTTCCCACACCCCAAATAGGAGAACTTTCTGTTTCTAATGTCTGTCTCCTCAACCATAGGGTCATATAACACCCACCTTTCACTTTCCAAAAAGACATCACATGCATACTTTTAATTACAAATTTGGTAATCTAATCCATAAATTTGTTTTCACACTAATTGAAGAAGAACATTCACATGTTTTAAAACTGGTTTGTTAAAGTATCTTCACAGATAAAAAGAAAAGTGTAATTTTGAAGCTTAGGTATTTTGTAATGTTTGTTTATTTTTGAGAGAGAGAGAGAGAGAGAGAGAGAGAGTGCGAGCAGGGAAAGTGCAGAGACAGGGAGACAGAGGATCCAAAGTAGACAGAGAGAGCCCAGTGCAGAGCTTGAACTCACAAACTGAGAGATCATGACCTGAGCCAAAGTCAGACACTGAACCGACCGAGCCATCCAGGCACCCCTTAAAGTGTAGATATTTTAATTGTACTGTGGCACAAAAAGCATACTACAAAAAACATTGCAACATGCTTAGTTGACGTTTTCTATTCATTGAAGTATGGCATTCTAAAATTTCATAACTTTCATGAAAGTTATTAAGGCATAAAAAATCACTTCACCTTGACTTCAGAATTATTTTCACAATGTTTTGATGGCCTGTAGTACCTTCTTTTCATTCCCACATTTAAAAATTTTGTGGTATTGTGTCACTCAGAAAGCTTTACTCTTTATTAAAACATTAAAAGATTTGTTGATTCAGTGCAAAAAGATTTGGCCTGTCAATAAGTAAATTAAATTTTAGTTTAGTTTAATTCAAAATCATTTATCATTTTCTATTATTTTAATAATGACGAGCTTGAGAAGAAATAGGTCAACATTTTTGTTACTATGATATAAAACACAAATAGTTCTATCCAGGAACCAACTGACATTAATATGGTGGTTTCAAGTTTATAAAGCTCTATAATATTTTACACCTTTATGGTACAGAAATTTTAATTTTTTTATCTTTTTTTTTAAGTAGCCTTCACACCCAGCATGAAGCCAATGCAGGGCTTGAACTCACGACACTGAGATCAAGACCTGAACTGAGATCAAGAGTCAGATGCTCAATCGACTGAGCCACTCACATACCCCTATTACATCCATTTTTAAACATTTTAATTTTCTGTATTTTTTTTGAAATACAAACTAAGACCTGCAGACTTTAACTGATTGGTTCCAAGTCACAGAGGCAGTAAATGATTACATCATAATTACAGTTTAACTCATCTAAATCCTAGACATTTCCCATATACCATACTGCTTTCTATAACAAGACACACTTTGTATAGCACTCTGAAGATAAAAACCACATAAATCCCCATGTAGAACCACCTTCAATGACAAGTATTTCTGTCAACAACGTGGCAACATTAAAAAACAAAACAAAAACATAGAAACAGTTCAGAAATAGTATCTAGGCTCTCAGGTCAACCAACAAATGTGAATTTTCTGCATAGAAAGATTAAATCAACTTTCTGCAGTACAGTGGTTTTCAGTTATATTGTACATTAAATTGTCTTTTTATGAGGTGGAAATGAAGACAAATAACTATGTTGTTTCCCTCAGAATAATGTATTCTTTGATGTGAGAAGAGAATAGTACGTGAACATCACGTAATCCAACCCTTTAGACCCATTACCGTATCACCAGAATACAGAACAGAAAGGGGGTGGAGAGAGTGTTGAAAACATCCTGGTCTCTTTTACTTTTCTACTACAGGTGAACAATGTCAACCTCATCAGGCAATAGAAGAAAACAATGGATTGGGGAAAATGCATGCTATGTAAAGTATGATAAGAATCATTGCCATCATCACATTTACACAATAAAACATAACATTAATGATTATAAATTTGGGTTCTTTTCCCTCCCTCCCTCCCTCCTTCCCTCCCTCCCTCCCTCCCTCCCTCCCTCCCTCCCTTCCTTCCTTCCTTCCTTCCTTCCTTCCTTCCTTCCTTCCTTCCTTCCTTTTTTGAAAGAAAGAGAAGAGAGGGCCTGTGAGTGGGGGAGATGGGCAGAGTGAGAAAGCGAGAGAATCTTAAAGGCTCCACACAGGGCTCAATCCCAGGACTGTGAGATCATGACCTGAGCCCAAATCAAGAGTCTAATGCTTAACCAACTAAATCACCCAGGTGCCCCATAAATTTGTATTCTTAATGTTGGAAGTGTTAGCACCACCTGTGGTACAGTACAGTAGTTACTACCATTTTTTTTAATGTCTCAGTATATATGCTCTATTGCAATGTTAGAATGTGCCTCCCCCATTAAGATGGAGAGTCTATGTCTCTACTTATTGATTCTGAGTTTGGCTAATTCACTTACTATGACCAGTGAAACAGAGTCAGTGTAATTCATGCAGAGGTTTGAAGAGTGCTTGTGCATCAGGGTTCAACTTTTGCTGCTGGGAACCCTTTTGCCACCATGTGGGCAAGCTAAGGTAGCCTCCTGCAGGGGAGGCAATGGGGAGAGAGGACCCAGCCATCCAAGCTGCCCCAGACATCATAATGATACTAGATGCAGACGTGTAAATAAGGCCATTTCAAAGTGCTCAACACAACTAACTAAGACAAAAATGAGGAATAACAAATGTCTGTTTCTTTTAGCTACTGTTTTGGAGTGGATTGTGAAGTAGCAAAAGTTTATTGATTCACCCATCTTCTTGTGCAACTTGCCATCAATCTTGTATCTAATAAAAATTAAAATCTGGGAGTTTAAAATTTAGAGATTTGCATGCATTACTGGTATATATATAATTGAAATTGATCTTCCAAGAAAATATGTCAAATACTAGATGGAGCATATTTTCCTTACAAATTTTCTCATTCTGTGCTCTCTTTCTGTTTATAATTAGGAGTTGTTTCATTCACTCAAGTTTAAGTTTTTCATTATCTATTGATCTCTTTCTTTCTTGTACACTACATAAAACTCGTCTCTAAGATAATTACAAGAACTAAATAAGTTTTAGGAGACAAAAAGCTAGATGATGGACCAGTATGTAGATAGAATAATAAATAGAAGGACAGAAGGATAGAAGATGGACAGATACATAGATTAGATAGATAGGTGATATATGATAGATACATAAATGATAGATGGACAGAGAGAGAGAGAGAGAGAGAGAGAGAGAGAGAGAGATAGGGGACACCTGGAACACTAATTGGTGATACACAGTAAGGATTTATAAATGTAAATTAAAATTATTGTTATTATTATCTAAGTAGATCCCAGTTAAAAAATGTTTGCTCATGTCTTGTTTTTCTTCATTCACATTACTTTTATTCTGAAGAGAAAAGGTTCTCAATGCCTCTTCCTTTGAATACTACTTTAATATAATTTTTAAGTCTTTTCCTTCAAATAATATCTTTATACACAATTCCCCTGCTCAAATATATATATTTGATATATATATATATATATATATATATATATATATATGTGTATATATATATATATATGTGTATATATATATATATATATATATATATATATATATATATATATATTTCCCCCTTGCCCAACAAAATAAAATCTCAATCTATGTTTCTATCTTTATGTCCTTTGCAATCTAATACCCACCCAAATTTTCTGGCCTTATTATTTTCTACTCTATTATGTACACTTTGATTTCCACTCAACTGCATTACTTTTTGTCACCTGCATATAATGCATGCTTCCTGTTTCATGTTCACACCATAACTCTGCATGAAAAGATCCTCTTCATGTCCAATTATATTCCTATTGTTCCAGGATTGATGGACTATTTTGTGTATATCTTTGTAGACAATTACACTCCCAGAACACCTAGGCTTCTTTAAACAATTGTAACATTACATTTGAACAGTTTTTATACCGCTTATTTTCTACTTCATATTTTTGTTAGTATGTTCATGTATTAATATCACTGCATTTTATGTAAATTTTATGTTGATTCACACTTATATCTATGTGTCTGTATCTATGTCTATCCCATCTCCCATGTCCCCCAGATCGTGCCTGGAACGTATTTTGAGTCTGTAAAGTGATTTTTCATTAAATATTGTGAAAGAAGTATGTGACTAAAACTCCAAATTAAGTAGCTGCTAAGTAATTTGTAAATGGTCTTAAAACTGATGTGACTTCCATTTAATTAAACAAAAGAACATGTCCTTCAATATTCCCCATGTGACCAATCACAACAAATAAGACTAATGTATGATGATAAACAACCTCATAGACTCAGTGGATTAATGCATAAAATTAACCTCTTGTTTACACAAAGTCCTCTATATTTTGGGTAACTCTCCAGGGTCGTTGTCATTCATGCCATGACTCAGTAATTCTGGTAGCATCTTTTCTCACTTCCGAAGAAGAAAGTGGGAAACAGGTGAAGAGAAATTTCATTACCTGAATCATAATTAGTTATTATTCACAACTTATTGCCCAGAATTAAGCAAGTAGTGTCACTTAACGATTAAGAAGTTGAAGTGCAGTGTTCCATGTTCCCAGCGAAAGAGAACCAGACATTCATAAATGGTAACTCATCAAAAGACAACATCATCCATTGAGTTAGACAAATTACAAAACTTGATATTTTCACCTGCTTTACTACCCAACACCCCTCAAACTATCACTAACTTTTAAAAAAATATTGTTAACCTATAAATATCTCAGGAACCTTAGCTTCTCTTCATCTCTACTAACATTAACCAAACAGAAGATAAAATACATTTTAAACTGGGCTGGTGAAATCATCTCATAACTGATTTTCCCTGTTACTATGGCTGCATAACCAAACACTCCAAAACTTCATGCCATAAAATAAGAACAATTTTGTGAAAATTGTATGATGTTTACAAAACGGATGTGTCAGAAATTTAGCTGGGGACCCTATGGGGATGGCTTTTCTCTGCCCAGTGATGTCTGGAGCCATGGCGTGGAAGACTCAAATGGTGGGGAAAGGCAGGTGATTAAAGTGACTGGAGGGTGACCTGAGTGGCTGGGGGATAAAACAACTAGAGCAGAATGATACATATCCAAAATAGTTTCTTTATTCATCTGAGCTAACATGAAGCCTGAGTTCAGTTGGGGTTGTCAACTAGATCAACTATATGTGATGGTTGGCTTTCTGAGAGGAAGCAGTTGGAGAGCAACCATTTCAAGAGAGCAAGGATGAAGATGTATGGTTCTTTTGACCTACCTTTGGGAGCTGTGCACTGCCAATGATGCTCCATTCTACTTAACACAAGGGATTTATGAAGTTAGCCCAAACTCAAGGAAAGTGAGGGGAATCAGACTCTGTCTTTTGATTAGGGACTGACCAGCTCACATTAGAGAAGAAATTTCAGGAGGGAGACCTCATTTCCATCACATCATCACTCAAGGACCATTACCTCGGGGAGGGCGCATTATTCTCTTTAATTCACAGTACTATGTAACTCTGTCTAGCACTTCTCAGAGTTCTAATTTTGTCTGTCACTAATTCTTCAATATCTATCTTCCCCAATAAACTTACAGGCCACAGAAAGCAGGAACTGGGTATTCTGCCCCCCACCCCCAATATCTATACTGGATTATGTTCCACCAATGGCTATGGCTGAGAACCACAGATGTACCTACATAAATGAAGTAGATTCTCCAGAAAAGTCTGTATGGGCTCTCCATAAGTTATTCTTCCATGTTCTACTTCAATACCTCAGTTTCTTGGATTCACTTGCAAGCTCTGACTTATCCCTCTGCTCTAAATCTCTAGGTGAAGGGGTTAGTAACTTTTTCTCTGATCCTCTTACTCTCTCCTTCCAGAATTTTATTTCCACAGAACCTTTTTTAAAAACAATTAAGGCCTATTTCCTGTAACAAATCCCATATTCTTACAATAAATCCTGTATTCTCATAATACTTAAGAGTGGTTGTTTTCCTCACTGATAAGGTATCCTTAGAACTTTACCTAGTGGTTGGCACATAATAATAGGTTCTTGATATGCATTTTTTAATGGGTAGACAAATAAATGTCAAGAAATTTATTTTAATTTGTTCAAAAAAGTCAGTGTAATAATAATTTCAAATAAGAATTATGAATGGATGGTAAAGTTAGAGGGGGAAATATGAGATGTAACAGAGTATTCACATAGTCTCAGTGTGTGCCACACAGAGTCCCGATTCATTACAAAGTGCAAAATGTAATTTTATGATGAAGAATCCTGGCAGACATTGCCTTAACCAAGGGATCAAAGTTACCATTACCAGTAATAGAACAAAGAGATACCATGTGCCCTGATATATTACACAGAGGGAAAAACACAGCATCCCTTCAGGATTATTTCTGCCAAATGTGCAGAGCTAAATCTAATTGTGAGGAAAACATCAGGTAAACCCAAATCAAGGCATATTCTTCACTGTTGTGATGGCCCTGAAAGTCATAGAAAAACTAAGGAACTCTTCCATATTGAAAGATGATAAAGAGACATCATTTTTAGAGTCAACTAAATGAAATGTGCAATTATGAGCTAGATCCTTCTGTTGTAACTGGAACAACTGATGAACTCAAAATAGAGTATGAGTATTTAATGATAATGATGTATCAGTGTTAAGTTTTTAGTTTTGATAGTAGGATTGCTATTATGTAGTGGAGTCTTCTTGGTTGCCTTGGACAAATACCAACATATTTTGCAGTGATGAGCATCAGTTCTAAAACTCAGAAATAGTCCTAAAAACAGTATAAAGATAGAGGAAAGACCATATAAAGATGGTATAATCTTAATATTGGGGTAGATAAATGGAAGTTGTTTGCACACTTATGGAAACTTAATGACAACTTTGAAAATACTTAAAATTAAAAATTAAATGGCCTGGGTTATTAATAAGCAATATACCTTTATTTTTTCTTCTCCATGAAGTTTATCATTATAATTATGTGCTAGAATTGAAATACAGGATATTACTGTGATATTACTGAAAGTACAGAATCATCTCAAAATGCCTAAAGTATTAACCCTCTGATGATTATCCCCCCTGGAACTAGAACGTGTAGATGCACTGTTTTGTTATCTTGCACCATCCAGGATTGCTCTGACATAACCTACTACTTTCCATCTCCCAAGTCCATCATTCTCTGATATGCTCAATCTGTTATGCTCATCCATGAGGTGATTTTTCTGACATGCCTAGTGTGATGAGTGAGATTGAATGTCTTTATCTCAGAATGAATCCTCTATCTCTTCCTACCTTTAGCAATAAAGGAGGACTTTATAGATGAGGTGATTAGGTTTTATACCTCAGTTAATTCAGATCTTTGTTCCATTGACCAAAGAAAGTGAAAAATAGAAAAAAAAATGTAGAACTATAATAGCATTCATTATTTATGAACTATCACATGTATATATGTAGTTAAATATTTTATCGTGTCATTTTGTGTTGTTACAATGGAGCAGAGACATTTTAACTGAAGGACCAAAAAAAATGCAGATAGTTCATAGTTCTTAAATCATTTTTGAAAATAATAATAATAATAATAATAATAATGATAATAATAGTGATAATCATATGGACACACACAGCTGAGATTTGCATGCAATGATGACAGTACACCAGGGTAATTCTGTCTGTGTTTTATAGTTACCTGTTAAGAACTGCCAGTGATAAATCTGCTCCTGGAAAATGCCTTCTTTGAGTTTTGTACTTTCTGAATTTCATTTCTTTTCTAAAAGACAAGAAGTTCTTACATCTACCTTCCAAATGATGAAGCCTATTTCTGACTGCTGTACAGCAGAGTGCTCTCTTTGGACTCTATTCATTCACTCTCCATTCAGCAAACCTTTATTTTATCAGGCAGTGCACTAGACTCTGAGGATAACAAAGTGAGGAAAATATCAGCAAGGCTCTCTAACAGCAATCTAAATGAATTCTGCAGCAGATACCCCGCAGTATGTATGCACACACACAATTACTTCATTTCACTGTTAATGTATCTACACACACACACACACACACACACACACACACACACACACACACACCATCTCTGGCTTCATGATTAGATTAGTGTTGAAGACTTTACCCAAGCTCAATCACTGATATTCTCTTTTAATGAATTTGGAATTCGGATTTAACAGATCTAGTTCTGACATTCTGCTTAAATTTAAATATGTTCTAGAGCAGTGTGGGGAGGCTGCTTTCTCCCATGTCTGTGAAGAAGGAAAAAGCGTTTAATTACCAGGCAGAAGAATGAAGTAGATCTTCAGAGAGAGAGAATAATACACACAGGAAAAAGAATTAAGCTTCAGAGAATAACTGGCTTCCTGGCAGCTTTCCAATTCCTATTCCTAGATTTCAGAGAGGACTTGATGTACTTTTGACCCTCAAACAACACAGGAATTAGGAGTGCTCACTTTCTGAGCAGTTGAAAATCCATGAATAAATTTTGCTTTCCTAAAATCTTAACTACTAACAACCTACTGTTGACTGGAACCCTTATTAATAACATAAACGATAAACACGTATTTTGTACATTATACGTATTATACACTATATTCTTATAATAAAGTAAGCTAAGGAAAATGTTAAGAAAATCTTAGAGAAAATATCTTTACAGTACTGTATTTATTCAAAAAACATCAGCATTTAAGTGGACTTGCACAGTTCAAACTCGTGTTGTTTAAGGGTCAACGGTAATTCCCTGGGATTCTGTGAAATATCACTTAATTCTTAAAATAAATTTTCCCTCTTGTTTTTTCTTTACATAACAAAAATATTCTGAAAAAAAAAGTCTGTGGCAGACCAATAATTACACTGATGTGATGAGGCATGTGAAGCTAGCTTCAATGCATCACATTAGTTAGGACATTGGTCTAGCCACTCGATACAGACCAAATAGGACTAAACTGGGCAAGACAGATTTATTTTTCTTTCACACAAAAGTGCTAGCTGATAGACAATCAATTAAGTGTAGGGATTCTACACTTCACAAAGGGAACCAGCAACACAGATTCTATCTATCTTGTTGCCTTGTCATTCCTTAAGGTGCTCCTTCCATGTTCCAACTTACAGGAAGGGAAAAAAAAGAAAGTAGAGGTCAAATAACACCCCTGTAGGGATATGATCCAGAAGATGCTCACAGAAATTCTCTTCAAATCTCATTGGGTAGAAGCTAGTCATATGGCCACATGATAAATCTTTAAGAGTTGCATTGCCAAAGGGAAGAAAGGTGCAATGGCTATCAGGAGCCCTGAGCAATTTCTGCTACAATAGTGCCATTGGAACATAATGGTAGAGCTACTATGTTCATTCATTCAGGATCATAGGAGAAGGTATCCAGGAAAAGTGAAAGTCTCAGATGGATCTTGAATGGTAAATTGGACACTGTTAAGGAGAAGAACGAAAGGGGTCATTTCAGGAAAAGGAGATATGATGTGTAAAGACAAAGATTTATTATTAGAATGTCTGTGGCTAAAGCACGGAAATTCTACGTGTATAATGAGGGACTGGTAATGGCATCAAATGAGTCTGAAAATGAAAGCTAAACTGCATATATCTTATATTTCCTTGTAAGGAATTTAGATTTAATGCTATGGCAGCAAGAAGCATCACATTTTAATTAGCAGAGTGGTGATCTAATTAGAATTGTTTCTAGAAAGATGACTGACAACCTGTGGAGACAGGAGTAGGTATAACGCTGGTGGTACATGGAGATCAAGTTAGAGAGAGAAAACGCATAGTCAGTATTTCTGCAGGCACTCAGTAAACATGAAATTTACCTTAACGTTCCCAACTTTCCTTTTATCAACACTTTTCACAAAAGAATCACCTTCTTATGGAGAGATTTTCCCCCATATTGCCTATTCCTCAGGTTGCCTTCTTTATCTGGCATTCTTAATTTTTCTTTCATCAAAAAAGGGAAAAAAAAGCCTATATTTACTCAGAGTATTACTAAGAAGAACCCAGAGAAATTAATGAAATAATCTGTTACACATTAGCAAATCCCACTGGCTGAATGGAATAAACTCATTTATTTATTACACTGGCACCATTTGCTTCCTTTTCTGGGCCTGGAACAAATGTTAAAAATCAACCAACCACGTGTGTCTGGGTGGCTCAATCAGTGAAGCATCCGACTCTGATTTCGGCTCAGGTCATGATCTCATGGTTCATGGGTTAGAGGCCTGCATTGGGCTCTGTGCTGACAGCGTGAAGCCTGCTTGGGATTCTCTCTCTCCCTCTCTCTTTGCACCACCCTCACTCATTTCTTTCTCTCTCTTTCTCAAAATAAATAAAAAGTAAATTTAAAAAATTAACCAACCAAAAATGGGAGTTTCTAACTTCTTAACTAAAATACAACTTCTTAACTGACAGTGAGTGGAAACTAAAACTCAATTGTTTCTGATTCTTTTTCATTGATCTTTTTACTCATCTGATTATCTCTCTCCACTTCCCATTCCCCATTCTTTGAGTATACCCTTTGTGTCAATCCATGCTCTGTGGTTACAGCTGTGACTAATGACCAAATCTCTTCACTTACTAAGCTTACTTTTTTTTTCCTTTGCTTCCAAGTGTACCACAGGACCAGTATTTGTTTGTTAAGAGGGGCCTCATGAAACATATTTGCTCCACATAGGAATTAGGAATAGTATACAAAAGACTGACTAAATGGTCTCATCGTGGTCTGCTGACCTCTGAAGACATAATCATAAACAACGTATTGTCCTTATCCTCAAGAGACTTTACTGGTTTCCAACAATAATGGGAAAATAATGTCTTTAAAAGTGAATAAAGACTCAAATATATATTCATGTCAATGCAGCAGAAACACACATTCAATCTATTGCCACACACTCCAACTTCTTCCAGTTTAGAAGGCAAAGTGGGTAAATGAGGGGTTTTCAAGGATCACTGATTTATTCATATATGTCTTCATTCATTCAACTAATTATAGAGTAGAACCGTATTTATGCTGCAGTAATACTCTAATTATGAAAATAGGACAAACACAAAACAAAACCCTTCCTTCTCAAGAGTTTACATTCTCATGGGTTCCATCTTCAAAGACATTTTTGGAGAACTTTGCAATTGTATGTGGTCCTTTGCCACAGCTGTACATAGATTTCTTCTGAGTTTTATCTTGTTTCCATATATAAGACACTTTCAAGCCTAACGGCTGTTCCTTCCATGTTTCTATAATACTCATTCTGTTGCTCCTTCAGTAGCTGGAATGATCTCTTTGAATAGAAAGTCACATTATGTCAGCCTCTGTTCAAAATCCTAGTTGGATTCCCACTTTACTCAGAGGAACAGTATTCAGACAATGGTCTCTGAAGCCCAGCGTGATCTAACTTCCTTTGCTTCTCTGATTTCAACTCCTGATTTCCTCCTTATCCACTTTGCTCCAGCCACATTGTACTTCTTGTTAGTCTTCAAACATATTCCCGTTTAGAGCCTTTGAATTTACACTGCCCCGTTCCCAGACCTCACCTACCCTATACACCTACCTGGCTAATTTTCTCACCTCCTGAAATGTTTAACTTAAATACCACCATCTCAACATGGGACACAGTCAACTCTCTAGATGACATCTCTCCACATACTATTCCACTTACCATAATTTACATTTATCTAAGATTTTCTATATTTATGTATTACCTATATCTCCCCACTAGATTTTATGCTTCATGCAGTAGGGGTTTTTCTCTCCATTATTCATATTTGCTTTTTTATTTGTTTTCTATTGCCGTGTAACAATTTACCACAATTATTACAATTATAGTCACTTAAAACAACACCATTTATTATTACACAGTTTTGTAGGTCAGAAGTCTGTGTGGACTTGGCTGGATTCTTTACTTACGGTCTTACAAAATCAAAATCAAAGTATCAGTCAACCAAACTGGACTATTATCTGGAGGCTCTGGGGGAAATGTGCTTCCAAGCTCATTCAGATGGTTGGCAAAATTCAGTGCCTTGCAGTCATAGGACTGGCTGTCAGTAGAAGCCACTCTCAGATTCTAGAGTCTCCCCACATTCCTTGTTCCCATTCCTTACCAGGCCAGCAAAGGTATGTCAAATCCTTCTCATGCTTCAAAGCCCTCTGGCTTCTGCGTCTGCTACCAATTGGGAAAAAACCCTATTTTTAAGCCCTCATGTGATTAGGGTTAGACGCACCCAGATAATCTGCCTTATCCCATGTAATGTAACATAGTTATATGAATAATATCACCTTCACAGCAGAGGGGATTATATAAGGTTAAAAGTCATTGTGGTAATTTCAGAATTATGCCTACCACAATGCATATAACCTAACTTCCAAAAAGATTTCCTGGAACATTTATTGAATGAATACAAAAATGAATAAATGAGTGAATGAGTGAAAAGATGAAAGAATAGTGCTACAGCATCACATGACTATATAGGGAGTTCCTAAGAGTCTGCCTGTCCTGTCTGCCTAGCACGAGACACAATCATTGTTTGGCTGGAACTAGCCCATATCTCTAGGGCTCTATCTGGGCAAGGCACATGGTGGCACAGTTTCCCTTGACTCTCAGATCTCATGAACGTACCTAGACAATCTCTTTACCCTGTTCTTACTCCAATAGATCAGCAACTCTCATAGAGACCGAGAAAAGAACCCATTCATAAGGACCCGTTACTTTCTAATTTTGTCATTTCCCTTCCAGCCTGATTCTTCTTCCCCTCAATGCAGAGAATCTTTCTCTAGATAGGCCTTGCTCTTCTTTACTGGGTCCTCTTAATCCTTTGCAAACTCCTTACTCTTTTTCCTTCTCTTCAGAACCTATAATTTTAAATTTAAGAGTCAGGATGAGACCAGTCTATGGGATGAGGAAAGAGCAAGAGAGAGTGGGAATGAAAGGTAGAGAGGAAGAATTGGAAATATGACAAGAAACAACGTTGGTTAAATATTTCCAACATATTATTCACCACTACATTTTAAACTCTTATTTCACTATTTTATAATGATATGGTTACAGATCTGTCTCTCCCTCCTATCATATTAAATCATTAAGGGAAGAAATAGACATCACTGACGTATTGTTTTATTTTCATTTCCTGGTACAATTCATTGCAGTTACCCAATAACTGCTTGCTGAATAAATGAGAGATAAATGCATGAGTTAAAATGATAAAACAAAATATGTACGTGTTTATTATTCCATTTAATGTATTCAGCCCAACAAAAGATATCCAGATTTAAAATATCTAGGCAGATAGAGAAATTTGGAAAAGAATTTCAGATAATTTTTTCCACACAACAAAATAGGAAGCTTAAAGAAATATTGATGATAAATGTTATCTTTTCTACTAGTGTAGTTTTGAATATAATCAAAATATTTAAGCACTGTTTTGCTATACATTTGCATGTTCCATTTACCAATATGAATCAGATTATTAAATGCAAACATTCTTTCTTGGATTTCCAGTGCATGTATAATACACTCCAAAAGTTGTAAATCTGCCTCGGTTGTTTTTTGATATCTGCTAGAGGATGTTCACATTAAGATAAATGGATTGTCATGTTTCGAGAACTGTTTAGTTTCACTTTTAGGGGACCATCTGTTCTCTGATGAATGGTTCTGTGTATAAGAGTGGGCATGTTGATTTAGCTCTTTTTTAAATAAATGCCATAGCTAATTATTTTTTTAAGAATGAAATTCTTAACCCCTTTAACTTCCGTAGTCTCTTTTGAAAATAATAACTATGTAATAAGTGTTCATGCTAACATAAAGGTTTCTCTTAGGATGCAAATACATTCATCTTCAACTGTAAAAAAAAAATAATAATTCGACAGGTCGGAGTTCATGTACTCTTGCTGAATAATTCCCTTCCCTATCTGAGAAACTCACTCTCTAATGAGCACATAATTTGAACTACATACATTGAACAGTCAAAGAGGAAGGAGGCACAGACTCGAATCAATTTTATTCATCACTGAGATGAGAGTTAGCCCAGTAATATCACCCACACATTTGTTTGGACACTGCTACTTTTCATCATCACAAAAGAAAAATAATACAAATAACAAAATTAAAAACAATTAACACACAATGATCCACATAATTTGTTGAATTGATGGGTACTAGTTAATTTAAGGTTTGAACGTATATTTAAGCCATTCAAATTATAGTTCATAGCTATATAATAAAAAGCAAAATTTTGAAGTACTTTCAGTTGTTATTTGTATAGAAATGATTAAAGAACCTACTCATAACAATATAAAATATTCACTTATATATTACAATATTGGCATTTGAAAAATACATAAATATAGATGATAGCCATACAGATAAATGATAGATAAATTTCTTTTACTACAGAGATCTATAATTTTCCAAACTGTGTTCTACAGTAGAGCCCTGGGTTAATGAGAACTATGGGTAGGATTGAGGGAGAAGGGTGACTACAATTGGGCTTATGGACACCCATTCTTTTCTTTCTTTCTTTCTTTCTTTCTTTCTTTCTTTCTTTCTTTCTTTCTTTTTCTTTCTAATTTTGAGAGAGAGAGAGAGTGAGCATGTGTGCACATGCACACGAAGGGGAATGTCAGAGAGACAGAATCCCAAGCAGGTTCCATGAAGTCAGCATAGAGCCAGATGTGGCGACTGGTCCCACAAACCCGTGAGACCATAAACTGAGCCGAAGTCCAGAGTCAGGCGTTTAACCAACTGAGCCACCCAGGCACCCAATACCCATTCTTAATTCAAGCAAAACTTCTCTTTTTTTCATTTTACAGAATATATTTTTGCATGTTTGCATTCACTCTGAATCGGTTCCATAGCTAAGGGAATGGGAAAGCCAGTGCCCTAGATAAATCCACTTCCCTGACATTTTTCTACTTTGAAACATCAACCATGATTGTAGAAAATGTTTTTCTATGCAAAATAATATCTATCCTTGTCAGAAGAGACCAAGTAAAGGCTGACGACTATTTCTTATTAAAATAAAGAGAGGGAAGAGATAACTAGTTCACTGCTTCACATCTGCTCACCTGACACTGTCTCTTACGGTGCACACCAGTGACAAGCTCTCTGAAACCACATAGTCTTCAAGGCCATGATGGATATTCTCTGTTGCTGGGATCTCTGCCACTACATAGGGAAGCTTGGATAGAGAGATATTTCAACTTAATGTGTCCCAAATTTTCATGAGGACTGCTTTCTTCACATAGCAATGATTTATTTTATCATTTAAGGTTCTGTACTAAGTTAAAGAAAATTACTGTAGTTAACTAGAGTAAAAGGGAATTTATTGGCAGGATGTAGGGTAATTCACAGATTTAAAGTAAGTGCTGAGGAACTAGGCTTCATAAAGGGAGGACTCAGAGAAGCTTCCTGAATCTGGGTAGTAGCAACTATAGAAATATCTCTTCAGGTCACTCCTATTTGGTCAAATCATGTGCAATTTTGTTCTTTCCTCCTATTACAGGACTAAGTATCCTGTTCCCATCAAAAGTCAAACCCCCTATTTGCACTCTGGAAACCATCCGTCTTACTTTCTCCATAACTAAGCTCTGACAATTTTACACTCTCTAGGGTATTTCTTCCCTGCTTTCTACATTTGCGCACATTCTCTTCAGCATACAAACATGCTTTAGGATACCCATCCAAAAAAATATAAAAACCTATACACTTTTGGGTCATCATTCTGCTACCAGCTACCACTTTCCCAGTATCTTTCATGGTAACACTTCTTAAAGGGAGCACTTTACTGTTGCAGTTCATACTTCCTCACATGGCATTCTCTCCTTACCCCACTGCCTTGCCTGAGGACCAAAAATTGAAGAAATCACTATTGTCAAAAATACCATTAATCTCTATCCTTGTCAATTCTGAGGGTTACCTCTCTGATTTTGTCTTACTTAGTCTCTGAGCATTTAGGCTTGTTGACCATGGCCTCTTTCTGAAAACACATTTTCTCTTATTTTTCAAGAAATGTTCTTCCTGACTCACTGGATAGTCCTTTCACGATCTTTTGCTGGCTTGACTTTTTAAGTGTTAAGTGCCTCCTGGGCTTGAATCTGTTACCTTTTCACTATCTGCAGACTTCCTACCGTGACCTCATTCACTTCTCTCATCAGTTACTACACATGTCAGTAAATCTTAAATATGCCTCTGTAGCCCTGTCTTCTCCTCAGCTTAAGATACTTTTATCCAGTAGTCTATTTGGCATCTTCACATGCATGACCAAGAAGCATCTAAAACTTATATGAAAAACAGAATGTTTAAACTCTTCTCATTCTCATCTAGATCTTTCTTTAGTCTTCTTCAAGCAGCTGGCCAAGCCAAAAATCTAGGGCATACATTCAGTCCAAAAGAAAATATTATTGATTGTACTTTTAAAATTTAAACAAAACCCATTCACTTTTTAAAGTCTGTAGTAAGGCCACCCAGACCAAACCACCCTTATTTCTCACTTGGACTCTTACCATAGCCTCCTAAATAATTTTCCATTTTGTACTTTAACAATTTTTTTCTCTTCACCATAGAAAACAAAAAGATAATTTAGAAATTTAGAAATGTTATTTGTAATATCACTCTCTTATTTAAAACCCAATGATCTCATGTCGTATTTGGAATAAAATCATATTCTGCTTTGACCTGTGATATAATCCAACTAGCTCTCTGATTTTATTACCTACTAGCTTACCCCTTACTAACCTCTTTGGTCTTCTTTACATAGATTATACTAGATACCCTTTGAAAAATTATTGATTTGTACATGGATGACTCCTTGGGATTATTCATTTAAATGTATATCTATATATAACTACCTGTCATAACAAATAATTCCAAAATCTCAGGCTTACCACACACACACACACACACACACACACACACACACACACACACGGTTGGTTTCTCACTCATATACGGTTCAATTTTACTCATTGTGGTGTCTGTATGTGTGCACATGTGTGGTAGGGAAAATTTCTCTGCATTATGGAGTTTTAGGGGCTTCTTTTTTTATTTAGTGGCTCCAACATCCTACAGGGCCTGGAGATCCCCCCCTTGAAGCCTCTGCATTTGGTCTATATCATCAACTTTAGGGCAGAGAGTTGATGGAGAATTACACAGGATCCTCTTATGTGTCATGTCAGGGGTATATTTCATTCGTTTTTCTCCATATTCCATTGGTTAGCATTCAGTCACATGGTCACATTACAGACAAGAAAGGCTGTGAGATGTGGCTTAGGTGTTTTCTCCAGGATAAAGAGGAAAATAATGAATATTGGTAATTACTAGCAGTCTTTGGCATGCCACTCAGCCAAATAGTTATCCAGTAATATTTTTCACATTTCCTAATTTTAATTATGTGTAAAGCAATTTTTACTACATTATATTTGGGGGGTTACTAATTATTCCTTTAGTCATGAATTAATTAATCAATAGTCATATTGTTTCCCTTTAAGAGAATGTAGGCTTCACAATGTCAGGGATTTTGTTTGTCTGGTTTCATGCTATACTATATACTTAGTTCCTAGATCTAAAACATGCCTGGCACAGATTAAGGACTTCATAAATATATATTTTTTCATAAGTTTGGAGGTTATTTCATGGTTTATGCCCAAGATTTAAAAAGTACAACTTGTTTGATAAATCTATGAACACTGTATCTTGAGAGAGAGAAATACAATTAAGACTTCTTTCCTTCATCCACTTTTAGCAACTTTGCAAGATGTTGGCTCAGAGACAACTAAGTAGTTCTGATTCATTAATTGGAAGAATAGGCCAATACCAGAGGCTGAATTCTTGAGGCTTTCCTATTTCTAACAAGGTCACTATGTCCACACAGAGAGCATCCATTGTGGCATAGCTGCTTCAATATTCCCTGCTTTCCTTTCCCTAAAATACCTAGATCATTTCAGGTTTAAGTCTTTCTCTACCATAATGGTGTCCATGTATGTAGCCCAGCTAGTCTCAATCTAGGCAAACTGGGCTAATGAGAATGTGAGGGACTATGTATTTTACTGTAATCAGTCTCTTTGTAAGCTTTTGGCCATTTTTTTTCCGTTTTCTGTTAGAGTCCATGAATCCTATGCACAATACTATCCAGTGAAGGAGAAGTAAGTCGCCAGGCCAAATCTGAGTATACTTATCAGAACAAAAGGGGAGGGGGGAGGAATTTAAACAAAAAGAAAGCAAGAGGTGCCATCTAGATTTTTTTTCCTCAAAAAGTTAAAATCTGTATGAAAGGGTATCATTATATACAAGTTAAAAGAAAATGTTGTGTCTTACTGAATATTTACTAGAAAATTCCTGAAATTTTGCCAAGTAGAAAAATAAGTTAAATAATTAATAGTAGGTAAATAAGTAAATGGGGAGGGTGTTGCATGGGTGGCTCAGTCAATTGAGCAACTGACTCTTGATTTCAGCTCAGGTCATGATCTTGTGGTTGCGGGATCAAGCCCCTCACTGGGCTCCATGCTGGGCAGGGAGCCTGCTTGGGAATCTCTCTCTGCTTCTCTCTCTTCCCTTCCCCCACTTGCACTCATGCACATGTACACACACACACACACTCTCTCTCTCTCTCTCAAAATAAATAAACATTAAAAATGTAAGTAAATGAGGATATGTTATTATATACATATAGCAAGAGTTCAGGATTCTTTATATTAAAAAATGCAATACAGATACTTCTTTATTCCTAAATTTTTCTTTAAAAGTTCTCATATTTTCCCTGATAGTCCTATTCTAGATAGCCCATATTGCTCAATGAAGCACTCCTTTTGGAAATTAAATTGTAATTTCACCAGGATTTGAAAAAAACGTGTTCTTATCCTAGTAATTGGTATGCATAAAACCTTTTTTGGTGGTTTTAGTCTCTATTTTCCTTCATTTTGTAAGACAAAGCTGTAAAGCAAGATGATATGATGAAGCTGTTTTTCAACTATTCTTCATTATTTTTCACAATTTTACAAATTTTGTAAAGACTATTTCCACTTGGATCCAGTATCAAATATATATCAATTTAAATCATATTCATTTACTTCATTTTACAAACATCATTTTAATTATTTTTTTTCTATTTTCAAAAAACACTCATTAAAGACAGCAGTCTGTTGTGTTGTAGGTACTACTTAAGCCAAATAATTAAGCCAAAGTGAAATTTCTAAAAAGTAAGACGTGTGCTGCCTGCGTGTTTCAGTCAATTAAGTGTCTGACTCTTGATTTTGGCTCAGGTCATGATCTTGTGGTTGTGGGACCAAGCCCCATGTCAGGCTCCGTGCTAGGCAGGGAGCCCGCTTGGGATGTTCTCTCTCCCTCTCTCTCTCTCTGCCTGTCCCTCGCTGGTATGCATGCTCTCTCTCTCTCTCTCTCAAAATAAATAAATAAACATCTTTTCAAAAAGTATAGACGTGCGGGGCGCCTGGGTGGCTCAGTCAGTTAAGCATCTGACTTCGGCTCCTGTCATGATCTCATGGTCCATGAGTTTGAGCCCCGCGTTGGGCTCTGTGCTGACAGCTCAGAGCCTGGAGCCTGTTTCAGATTCTGTATCTCTCTTTCTCTCTGACCCTCCCCGTTCATGCTCTCTCTCTGTCTCAAAAATAAATAAATGTTAAATTTTTTTTTAATGTATAGATGTGCGTGCAGGTTATCAGGAAAATTGTTAAAAGAGTTAAGTCACATTGTAGAAGAAGCAGTGTTTCAGTTAAATCCTCTCAGATGAGCAGGAATTCACTGGGCAAAATCTAGAAATGAATTTCACTGTAAGGAAGCAGAATGTAGAGAGGCAGTGATTTGTAAAGTAGCATAATAAATTCAGGTATGGCAAATAGTTGAGTACGTTAGTGGGTAAAACTGAGTTACATAAGAAGAAAGGGCTAAGCATGCTTATTTATGAAGAGGCTTTCTTCTTGTTTTCTTTTTTTTTTAAGATTTTTTTAGCATTTATTTATTTTTGAGATAGAGGCGGGGAGGGGTAAGAGAGGCTGGGACAGAGGATCAGAAGCAGGCTCTGCACCAAGAGCCCAATGCGGGGCTTGAATGCATGAACAGTGAGACTGTGACCTGAGTTGCAGTCAGACACTTAGCAGACCGTCCCATCCAGGCACCCCTATAAGGGATCTTGTCTTCTATGTTAACCAATTGGTTTTTGTCATTTGTGCAAAGGAATTTGGAGTTTGTCAAATTCCTAAATTTTTTAATAGATTCAAGCATAGGAATTACATAATCAGATTTAAGTCAGAAATATAACTATTAAGGATTGAGGGAGGAAAGATAATAATAAATGGAGACCAATTAGAATGATTTGTGGAGATGATGTTTCTATAACATTACAGATTAAACTACAGCTTTTAATCCTAAACCACAGTTATAATAATTTTTAAACTATTAAAATAAAAAAATCATCAACATAAAATAGATATCTCAATGAATCAGAAATCAAAGCTAGCAATTCTACTTCTGAGTATTTATTCAAATTAATGAAATCACTATATTGAAAAGATATCTACACCTACAGGTTTATTGCAGCATTATTTATAATAGCCAAGACATTGAAATAACCTAAATGTCCATCAACAAATGAATAGGTAAAGATAATATCATATATGCAATAATATAATGACATTATAATATATATGTTCATATATATAATGTGTATACACATAGCATATATATTACTATTCAGCCATAAGAAAGAAAAATATTCTGTCATTTGTGACAACATGGATAGACCTGAAGGGCATTATGCTAAGTGAAATGTCAGACAGAGAAAGGCAAATACTGTGTGATTTCACTTATACGTAGAATCTAAAACAAAAACAAATGCATATAAAAAGAGATCAGATTTGTGGTTACCAGAGGTGAGAGGTGGAGGAATTGAAAAAAGGTAGTAAAAGATACAAACTTCCAGTTATAGGGGTGCCTAGGTGGCTGAGTTGGTTAAGTGTCCAACTTCGGCTCAGGTCACGATCTCATGAGTTCATGAGTTCCAGTGCATCCCTCCATCTGCACTGTCAGCCCAGAGCCTGCTTGGATCCTGTATCTCCTTCTCTCTCTGCCCCTCCCCTTCTCACACACACACACTCTCTATCTACGTAGTTATAAAATAAATACTGAAGATGTAATATACAATATGATGACTATAGTTAACAGTGCTATATGGCACATTTGAAAGTTGCCAAGAGAGGAAATCCTAAAAGTTCTCATCACAAGGCAAAGAACATTTTTTTTCTTTTGTTTTCTGTATCTGTATGAGATGACATTGACTAAACTTGGGATAATCACTTCACCATATGCGTATTTCTTTTCTATAAAAAAGAAATAAAAGAAAAAATAAGAAAAAGAAAGACTAAAAATAAAAATAAATGAAAAATAAACACCAGGGACAAGTAAGAATTGTCATATTAATAGTGCCATTCAGTTTTCAGCACGATGAATGAAATAACTTCTACAGCAAAGCACATTATCACAGTTTCCAGATCATCACGGATAAATGAAATATTCTAAAAACTTTGAAAAAGGAAAAATAGGATGTATATAAAACAAAGCAACAATTGAGATGTCATCACACTTCTAAAAAGCAATACTAGAAATTAAAGACAATGGAGTGATGTTTTAAATACTAAAGAAAAATAATTTTCAACTCAGAAGTTTAGTGAAACTATC
Source organism: Felis catus (assembly GCF_018350175.1). Classification (NCBI taxonomy): domain Eukaryota; kingdom Metazoa; phylum Chordata; class Mammalia; order Carnivora; family Felidae; genus Felis; species Felis catus. The sequence continues at coordinate 67,229,058 of NC_058375.1, forward strand.
GGTCAAGCTTGGGAATAAAATTAAGACTTTTTAATCATTTAATGCACCTTTTACTAGGATGCTGTTTGAAGATGTGTCCACCAAATAAATAAAGGAAGAAAAAAATATAAAAGCTGAGGGGAATGCAAGAAACAGGAAACAGAATATAGAAGGAAAGAGAATATCTAACGAGGTGGAGAAAAACAGAAACAAGAAGACAGTTGGCCAACGTGCCTACAGATCACAGGAATCCAGCCCAGGGTGGGGGTGGGGGGATGCACACATCAAAAATACAGATATGATAGATTACCTAGTGATTTTGATTCTATAAGAAGAGTTTTGTAACTCCATAAAATAACTGAGTGAAAATTGGGGATAGGTTTAGCATATATCTGTTTGGAGTTCCAGAACTAGAGACTGGGAAAAGACTAAAAAGAAGGGACTATTAAAGATATCATGGCCAAGAATTATCTGAATCAAAGGAACACATGAGTACTCATACAAAAATCAAACATCAAATTTGGGGTAGAAGAAATAAAAACAACTACAGGTCATAGTGGAACTTCAGAATTTCAAACATAAAGCAAACAAACTTCAAAAGAAGAAAAGTCATTTGATTTACACGAGGAATTAAACTAAGCTGACAGCAAGTAGAGGTGCCAGAAGACATTTTTTGTGATAACTGTTTATCCCTAGATTGATAAGTTAGGAGGAGGGAACAATTAGAAGCCTACCTGTCAGCCCACTTGGATTCATTGCTATTGTCTCCTTACTTGAGTCACTCACTTCTGGCTGTTTGTGCAATGATATGCCCATGACATTGATGGAAGGGATGAGGGTCGGGGGGAGTCAGTAAAAGGAACTCATGGGAAAGAGGGGTGGATTGAATTTAAAGAATAACCTCTCACCAACATACCCCACATCTATGCCCCTGAATGTGTGCTCCAGGACAGTCCCCCTGTTGCTGTCCCCTGGGATTCAAACAGCTTCTATCTTCCCAAGGAATCCTCAGAGTTTTAATAAATTATTCATCATTTCTTGGAGGATCATAATACTCCGTCATTCAGTTAGCATCTCAGGTAATGTTTCTTTAGAGGGAGAAAACCAGCAACTGATGCCAGCTTACGATCTTACTGGGAAATAAAGTTTGACCTAAATTTTAATTTTTATACTGACCATTACATTTTCTTAACAAAACCAAAATTTAAGCAGTGTCTTTATCCTCTATCAAGACACTAAACTAGCATATCTCTCAGAATTCTTTCCCCTCTTCTCCATGCCAAGAATAAAGAAATTAGTCTAAAATGTGCTTAGATATGAACAATGAAATTGTTGCCTCGAATGAAAATACAGTAGTTTCCTTAGGGCATAGGGATGCCTGGAGTATAAAATAAGAAGTAATTAAGCCCAAACTGCAAAACTTTAAGTTCTCTGTCTTAAGGCAAAATGCTCACTTCCCAACCTCAAAAACTAATCCAGAAGAGTTGGAACCCAGGCTCTGCCCCCTACCCTAACACAGCTATGACTAGGACAAAAAAGTTCTAAAGGAATAAAAGAAACTCACAAGGAAAAAGACAAAACATCTGAGATGTACAAGCACTTTGGAAGCTTAGAGAATTTTTCAAAATAGAAAAGAATTATAGTATTCAGCATATGAGGACAGATCATAAACAAAGAGAAGACAGTGAAATTGAAAACATCAAAGTCAATGTGCTGTCTGGGTGGCTCAGTCTATTAAGCCTCCAACTTCAGCTCAGACCATAATCTCGCAGTTTGTGGGTGTGAGCCCCACGTTGGGCTCTGTGCTGACAGCTCAGGGCCTGAAGCCTGCTTCAGGTTCTGTCTCTCTTTCTCTCTCTCTCTCTCTGCCCCTCCCCTGCTCATGCTCTCTTTCTCTCTCCCTCTCTAAAATAAATAACATTAAAATAAAAACATCAGAGTCAAAAAACAATCTAATATCTTCCAAAGGGCATATCATAACCTCAAAAGAATAAGAGTTCGATTAATACCAATTTTCTTTATATTAATGAGAGGGGAGAGGAAGAATCAGGAAGGACCTTTAACTGTACACTTAGAAAAATAATCATATGTAGTTAAACAAATATATGACATCACAGGTGAACAAGAACTGAGATAATTGATCACACTGTGACTCTTGTTGTAAAAGAAAGAAAGAGGAAGGAAGGAAGGAAGGAAGGAAGGAAGGAAGGAAGGAAGGAAGGAAGGCAGGCTTGCATTCTAGTAATAAAATAGCAATAAATAAGCCTAGGAGAAAGAAAAGTAAATGAGAATGGCCATGGGAGGAAAAGAGATCAGAGATTACTATAGGCCAAGGGTCTTTTCTTAAGGCAGAATACACAGGCAGGGAAAGTTGCACAGTGACAAGAAATATAAGCATACTTATGGCTTTTAATTAGTAATGACAGCACACAGCAGAGAAGAAATAGAATACTGGGCTTTAAAACCAGGAGAATATTCTGTCCACAGAGTGAAAGACATGAAAAGAAAGGAAATATTCATTGTAAATAAACAACATGAAAAAGGTATAGTAGAAATAATTATTCAACATAAAATGTCAGAGAAAAGAAAGATGTATGTATAAATTATAGAAAAATATTAGGTACATGTTATCTACAATAGCCACATTTAAACCTAAAATCTGAAGAAATACTTATAATTAAAGATTGATAAAAGATGTGTCAATCAATAATGTTTTAAAAAGATTATTGGGGCAGCAAATTTTCTATTAATTGATTTCAAATTTAAGTTGAAAACCATCATAAGGTAAATTTAGGTGGTATATACTGTAAAGGGGGACAAAAGAACAACAAAAATATAATGACTGTGAGCATATATAAATTCAACAATGTAGTTAAAAATATATAAAACAACTAAGAGAACTGGAAAGATTTTCAGAAATAAAATATTATATTGCAGTTCTAACATATCCTTCTCAAAAACTGATGTAATAAGTAGAAAAAATAGCAAAAGTATAGGAAATTGAATAATAATTTGTTTAATAATCATAAGAACTATAAACCCATCAACCAAAAATATAAAATTTTCTTGAGCAAACACAGAATATTCATGAAAATCAAATACGCACCACGCTAACAGGTAAACCTAACATATTCCCATAATCAATGTTATAAAAACTGTATATTTTTACTATGATATTATAAAATTAGAAAGGAATAACAAAGCATGCCTCAAAACCACTCACATGTCTGGAAATGTTTAAAATATACTGTTAAATAGCCTGTGAAATAAGAATTACATTAAATTAACTATGATACACAATGATCTATAAAATATACAGGTAAGTAAAGAAATAATCTGAAGAACATAAATCAAAGTAGAAAAGGTAATGGCATATAGCAATGAAATAGGGAAGCAATGAAACAGGGACGTAAAAAATAAAAAAATGAGATGTTTAACAAACCCATGTTGATTCTTTGAACAGAGTCCAAAGACAGACAAATCTCTCATAAACTGGTAAAAGAAAAGTGGAAGAATATTAAAATAAACAACCAAATATAAAATAGGGTAAACTACTGCATATAATACAGATACAACCTGTGTAAAATAATATGATCATATAAAAATTATAATACTAAAAACTAAAATGGCTGTCTCCTTGCTGTGTCCTCACACGGCAGAGGGGGTTTCCTCTTTTTTATAAGGATCGTATGAGACCTCCACCCTCATGTGAGACTTCCACCCTCATGACCACATCACCACCTAAAGACCCTTCCCCATAATATCATTAGATTGGAGGTTAGGATTTCAACACATAAATTTTGGAAGACACAATCAGTCCATTGCACATACTTTTCTAGGAAAATGTACATTGTGAAAATTAAAAAGAAAAGACATTGGAAAGTGGAATAGACCAATTAAAAAATAACAAAGGGTGCCTGGGTGGCTTAGTCAGTTAAGCGTCTGACTTCGGCTCACATCATGATCTGAGTTTGAGCCCCATGTGAGGCTCTGTGCTGACAGCTCAGAGCCTGGAGCCTGCTTCAGATTCTGTCTGTCTGTCTGTCTCTCTCTCTCTCTCTCTCTCTCTCTCTCTCTCTCTTTCAAAAATAAATAAACGTTAAAAAAAAGAATTAAAAAAATAACAAAATGGGGGTTTGTAAACCTACACTAGGCCTCTCATGTTATTTAAAATAAAAATTTTACTTAAAATTATTATTTATTTAAAAAATTATTTAAAATAAAAATCAGGCTCAAGTGGTTTTGTGGGAAGTTCTAAAAGTTCTCAAGAATGGCTAACACCTATTAAGTTAGAGTTCTTTTGCAAAACAATAAAAAAGGCAAAGAGTAAAGTTATACAACTCAATATTTATTAAGTGCTACACAAGAGAAGCCAGTATCTCCAGTGCACTTAAAAGACAGATCTATGATAAAATATTAAATATTTTGAGGGCATATTTAATGAAAGGAGTTCTGTTCCCATGAATGGAGATTTAGTTAACTCAATCCTGGGTCCAGAATCCTATACCAATACCATTACAGATTTTCTACCACTGGTGAAGCAGAGGGGGCAGGACATACTCTCCTGCACAAATATGCCACAAATTCAAGACAGAGCTTGGCTGCCATAGGTTTTAGAATACAGAGAAAATCCTACCCATAAAGATCAGGCACACAGAGCTTACCTAAGTTTGTGGCTGGACCAGGAAAGCAGAATTCCACCTTCCCAATTCCTCCCATCAGTCTATTAAGCACCAAGTAACAAGCAACAGCTGCCTGCTGCTGTGGAAAGGGAAATGCCATTGGTAGAAAGGCCTTCTGTGGCTGACATGGGCATGAGGGGAAAGAAAGCAGGAAGACTTAGAAAAAGACACCTAGAACTCTAGGCCTCTGCACAAAGAATAGCTAGAGATGAGTGAAGCATGTGGTACACTGATGGTAACCATACCAATAACAAACCTGGATCATCTCCTAACCTGATGAACTCAAACCCCGACAGGAACGGCTTAAGAGAAGAAACAAGCCCATTTCCAGAATTAACTGTACCTGCCTCAGTCTCAGGCTATACCCGTGATGTCTGCCATAATAAATGAATGAATGAATGAATGAATGAATGAATGAATGATTATGAAACGCTAAATGCAAATGGAAAATATGTCTCACTGTCAAGAGAATGCCATACTTTCACGGTCTAATTAAGTGTTTCTCTATTTTCTGTTCTTTAGTTGTTCTCAAAGTATGGTTTCTGTATGAGCAACATGAACATTATCTTATAACTTGATAGAAATGCAAATTGTCAGGCCCCATCCTAGGCTTACTGAATCAGAAACTCTAGGGTTGGGCCCCATAAACTTTTAACAAGCTCTCTGGATGAGTGTGATGCATATAAAAGTTTGAGAAATATTGCAGGGGGATTACTAGGCAAGGCTAGACTATATTTCCTTGAAAATATAAAACTTTTGAAGGAAGGTAAAGGGTTGTGTTAATATTGGTGTGTGCCAATCTACACAAATTCTTGTGGTATCTAAATGAGGAGGATTTTCTCTTTTTGTTTTTGGGCTTTTCTTATCCCCGTTGAAAATCCTATAAGCTCTAGAGAAAGAGAGCTTATGGTAGCAACTGACCCTCTACCTACTCATGCAACAGACCTGACCGTTCTATCACAAATGACTGTTGGGAGAATTTTCATCCAATGTTTCAATACAACTTATTAAAAATAAAATATTAGCTATATGATTCTTTTTCACAATCTAATTTATTAATAGATGATGGGAACTTTTAAATATGAAATGTTAAATCCTTTTGAATTTCCTCTCTAAAATTTCATAATGATCTCTAAGACACTTACTAGTGTTATAAGTACTAGAGATTGCTCATAATATTTAACATCTGGAACATATGCTAGGAGATGAGCAGCAGCTTACAGTAATTCATCAATCATGATATAAAGGAGCTTACTGTACCATTTCATGAACTCAAGTGGAGTATATTTCATCTCGATACATAGTCAAATATAGTGATAGAGATAAAATAACCAAAAATAGTGGCTTAGGTGTAAAAATGTTTCCAATTAAATGTACTAACTTTGTTAAATAATATAATAACATACTACATCAACTTTTATATTAAAGATGGTGCATAATGCAAAATTATGCCATTTAAGGTCTAGAGCAAAAGTCTTCTCATTCTTAATTTTTTGAAGACACATGAAAAAATCAGTGTAATAATAATTGTCAATTTACCCCAAATGTTACTCATTCCTCCTAATAAAACATGATATTATAAAAAAATGCTTAGGGTTTTATATCTAGCTCAGATGTGTCACATTTAATTGAAAAACATGGATTTTATTAATGAAGTAATGGAAATGAAACATAATTTGAAAAGATAAATGCCAGCTTGATGTACTTTTACTCCTAACCTGTTAAGGCTTATTATAAAAATAGATACCTTGCCATTTAAGCACCTAAAGCTTGACTTTACCACTTCCCATTTTTTTCTTCACCTGCCAAGTTGTTTTGGAATATAAAGAGATATACAGCCTTGACGGACGAACATTTATTTATTTTTTTTAATCTGACTTTACAGACCACTGCTCTTCAGAATCACTACTAGGCAAGTGACTGCCATTATTCCTTCTTACTGCATTTCCATGTTAACAAAATATTTTGAAATTAGAGAAACATTTTATGTTCTCTCATACTATAGATTTTCCCAGATCCTCTAGGGCTCATGTCTTACAAATGTTATGATAATGTAAAAGACTGCTCTCTGTACTATCCATTCAGAGAAATCAACAACGTTATTACAAAACAGCTGGTTTAACTACAGGAGAGAATTACGAATGAATTAGCCTCAGGTATGAAACTACTGAGCTGGGAGAGCAAAACAAGGCAAGGTGTGGAGGCGAAACACTGTGGCAGCTGCATAAGGGGAAAGTGCCTTAGGACAAACTCACACCGCTCTCCATATTTAAAGAACACCCAATCCCCAGATTGAAAGAACAGTAGCCTAGTCGCTGGTAATTTATTAGGTTACATACAATGTGTCTCGTAACCCATTTGGGAATTATACGTAACTAAACACAGTACCACTGAACTTTTTAAATTAGTATTTTTTTTCAATTAATATTTTCTTAAGCCCAAATTGAATCCACACATCTTTAGCACCAAGACTCATCACAGAGTAAGAGCGGATTATTTTTTGCAGTGTTAGAAAGTGCTGAACATCCTCTCTGAACATCATTTGTTTGCATGCTCTGTACCATTCCACAGAGGAAGAGGAGGCACAAGGTCTCCTCACGTAAATATGACATTGACTTCTCCATACTAAGGCCATTCAGGGTCCTTCCATTAAATCTAGAAAAATGTATAGTCCTGGCACAATCTGTGTGCTTCACAGTCTGAACTTTCTCTAAACCCTAGCATCACTGCATTTCTATGTCAGTCCAGTCCAGTCATATTAAACATTTACAATTTCCAAAACCTACCATTGAGGCATGCCTGCCTTAGCATTATGGCTCATCTTTCCTTCTGCTTAGAAAACCTATACCGCTCAATTCCTTGTTGAACATCCACCTATTTTCAAGGTCTACAGCAAGAATTTCCTCACCTGTGAAGGCATGTAATAAAAATCCCCTATTATAAAGTTCATAACCCAATTATGTGTTTACATTTTTCACTTTTTACTAGAATCTTAAGTCCTTTAATAGACAGATCTTGTCTTCTGTATGTATTCTGAGCACATATCAAAATGCTTGCCTTACAATGGGTACTCAAATAATATTTTTTGACAGAGTGGCTATTCAAATCTCTCTTTAAAGGGAGGCCAAAAGATGGAGAATACACAAACCCCACACAGAGGGGTATACATTTGTAATAATTTATTTCAACAATTACACTACTTTTTCATAGTATTTAAGTGTCCCTTTCATTCAAGAAAGTTATCAGTAATGAGGAAAAAGTGCAGCCTTGCATATAGATAATAGAGAATCATTGTAGCCTTAATTATAATAATGAGGATTTTGGAAAGATGTTTAACTTCCTGAGGCTTCAGATTTCTCAGACCTAAAAATAATATAAAATACAGCAAATTGATGGTTACAGACTAAGCTCTTACTACATGTTAGTTGCTCTTTCAGTTGTTAATCTATTCAACTTGTCATCACAAATTCAGGTCAGTCCATTTTTATCTTATATGACTATCTTCAAGATTTTAAAATAAGACCATTTTTGTAGCACCTTTTTTGGTTTTCATTTTTAGATAAGCATATGCAAAAAAAGGAATGTCAAATGGATATTGTCAAAGATCATTTTTATTCTCTAACAGGAATGAATTCTAGTGATACAGCATTTAGGAGGAATTTGTTAGAGAAATGAGAATGGGGAAAGCATCTCTTCAGTGGATGGATGGATGGATAGATAAATGATAGACAGATGATAGATGATGGATAGATATATAGGCAGATAGACAGACAGACAGATAGCTATTCCTTTACTATTCACTCATTTCTAAAATTAAAAGAAATCTAATGCCAGTCTGAATTTATCTTGTTATTCTTCCCTATTCATTTATTTTTACCTCCTCAGTTTCATTTCTTTTCTTTTTCCACTTGTTCTTTTCCCGACTCAATGGCAGAAGGATTACAAATGTATGTCCAGATTTGGTAGCAATATAAGGATTTGTTTCAGGGAGCCATTATTTCCATTTTTATCTCTATTGATAAACAATGCCTCTACTAACAAATTAATTGTCATTTTAACTGATAAATTTGACACTGATACGGGTGTATCAGTAAAGATCTGTTAGTGAAATGAGTAGGCATTGTGTTCACTGTTACACAGCCTTTTTTCTTCCAACCTCACACACACAAAAATAAAGAAAATGTACACTTGTTGTGAATGGTACTTATTTTGACAGCCATAAATTGATATGTCATTTTTAGCCTTGTTATACAAATATGAAAAATAATATCATAGGGTGGTCTTTGGAAAAATTATTCTATCAGCTTCCCAAGAAACTAAAAGAACTATCCCCCAAAAAGACAGGTATAAGTTAATTTCAACCTCTTTTGTTTTATATCTAATGCATTTTATGTTTGATGAATAAGAGCTCTTAAGAATGAAATATACTAAAAGTAAAAATGGGATTAAAAAATCACACATATCAAATCAGAAAGTCAAAGTACAGTATGTCTTAGATTAAAAACAATGTACCGAATGTTTTCCACTAAGTATTATAACAATATCATTTTATCAAGTACAAAACTAACAGTAAGATACTAATAATTTTGTGTTTTAAAACTGTAGTCATGAAAAGATCCTACATAAATATTTTCTGCTGCGTTTCTAACCTGATAGACAAGTATGTAGTATAAACATCTGGATTTTACTTAGCCCAGGACAACCTGTCTTACTTGTACAATTAATGACTTAGTGGATAGTATCTATGTGGATCAGATGAAACAGTAGGAAATAAACAATAATACCAGGGTGTAGATTTGTGACACAACTTTATATGTATCATTCATTGTTGATTATCTGATTGAAACACTGACCATGTTGATATACAGGCTGGAAGGAATGATTGAACAATCTGAATGACAAAATCCAAATTTAAAGGATTTTGACAGGCATGCAAAATGAACCAAATTTAACAACATGAAACCTGGGGGAATAATGTCAACGTATTGACATTCTCCATATATGTTGGTAAATGTGTGATCACATGATCTTTATAACATTGAGGTTTTAAAGAAAAGACCCAGTATGGTCCTTTCAGGTACAATGTCCCTGACATCCTTTGCCCCCAAATCACCTTCCTCCAGTGTCCTTGCCTTTTCTGCCATTACCCTTACAGGTGGAGAATGTAGCACTCCTGAGATTCTCATTGAAATGAGTATAAATCTCCTTTCTCTGAATCCTCTGAAAACAAGTTACCCTTGAGAATTTACAAAGAAACGTTATTTAAAATTAAGCAAGAACCATTAAATATAAGTATAAAAAGGACACACAAAATTCAAGCCTCAATCTCTGCCATAGCCAATTTCACAGGAAATTTCATTCCTTCTCACACTTCTAACCCCTACCTCTGACTAGAGGAGCCACTTTGCTTTCTGCCAAAAAAGTATCCTGGAAATCTTTGATGCCCACACCAAACCTAAATTGCTTCTCTCTCTCTCTCTCTCTCTCTCTCTCTCTCTCTCTCTCTCTCTCTCCTTTCTTCCTCTCTCTATCTCCCCATCCCTCCCTGGTTTCTCTCAATGACTTGTTTTTCTGTGTGCATCAACTGCCAGACAAGAAAAAATCTTCTCAAGTGATAGAATGGAATGACAGAATGCTTTTCAAGAAGTGAGTTTTCAGAGATATCAGTGATACATAAGTTAGTCTGCTCCAAGAAGCAAAGAGAAACAGTATTGAAAAGTGTAGTTCACAGTAACTACTAAGGATATGGGACCATATGCTAGGTAAGGTAGGAAGCGATGCATTCTTAGGGATGCTCACCTTCAGTGATGTGGAGATCTAATGGATACACATTTGTAAAATAATAAACTGTGTAAACTTTCTCACAAAATCTGTTAGTAAGACTGCTTCATGGTCATTTGAGTTCTCCAGCAGTCTTTTCTGCTGTATGATTTAACATGGTTATACTACTAAATGAATTTAAAATATAGTTCACTTGACTCATAAATTTTTGCTACCAAACTTGAATAAAAATATTCTTTAAATATTTTATCAAGATGACTAAAGAAAGTATATAACAATTTGTCCAGATGATATTTAAAATGGTACATATTTTATTTGACCTGAACATCTTTGCAATACTATCTGATGTTTTGAAAATTAAAATATTTCACTAAAATAAAAGTGATGTGCTAAAATTAATAAGCTTAAGACAAAATCCTCTATGTTAAAAATTAGTAAAGATCTTTAGAATAAGAACATCAAATTGGTTTAATCATGAATGCAATTGAACTTTCTAATAGATATATTTAGAACATTATTAAGTTGGAATTGAATTTTTAGTTGGAAATCATTAGTAAAAGACTCTCTTTAAGGTTAAAAAGAAGGCATATTAATCTGCATTCAAAAATTAACACAGAGAAATATATGCAGGACAATATGGCACTAACTGAAATAAAAAAAAACACAATATGTTTTTTTAACTGAAACTATCATTTCTTTCATTTAAGAGAAAAACTCAATTCGTGTTCCATGGAGAAATCAACCATTTGAAAACTTTGTGCTCAATTTCAACCATTATAGCAGAACTCCTTATGAAGTAGATAAAGAATTAATTATTTGCTTATTAGACTGAGGGAGTTCTTTATCCAAGTTGTCATCCTTTGTCTTCTGTTCTGGGGCAGATACAGAAGTAACTAAGTATTGTTATTTTGGAGTAAAGGTTGAGGGGGAGCTTTGAAAATTTTTATATTTTGCTCAAGCATTTGACTACTTTCTCCCTGATAGACATAAGAGTTTTGAGGGCATGCATTTAAATGCTATATATCTAGACTCTAGAACCGTACCTGAGTAGTATGTGCTCAATAAATTTTCACTGAATACAGAAAGAAATATATGAAGGATAGACTGCAAAAATATAGAAATAGGTTAAAGAAATACGGATAAAATTACCCAAGGTTTTCAGAAAAACAAAAGCTGTTAGATCCTGGAATTTCCATCCAGGGTTTCAGAAATCTTCATTGTTGTAGATATTGATGACAATACAATTATGTAGCTTGGAAGAAAAAAAGTCTTTGAGTCCAGAAAATATAAAATAACAAACTATTTTACTTTTGAGGACCCAGAATTCTGCATTTTTCAGACATGTGAACTTTATCCAATTCACAATCCTCCATATTCCAATCCTGCATTAAATATTCTTCACTCAATGAAATAATATTATAGATAAAAACATACAATACAAACTATAACTATGCTCAAATCCTAGACTTTCAAATCTGAACCTCTAGCTCCAAATCCTGAAGGACTAAAACCAGGAATGCCAACTCTCTAGTAAAAATAATCACATTGATGATTCCCAAGAAACAAAAATAAATCCAGTAATTATCCATCTTCTTCCCTCTATACATGTCTACTGCTCCTCATTTTTCTGTAAAATAGATAATAAAGTCACCAAGAGATCATCTGCCCAAGCTAGGAACTTCTGAGGTTTATATGACTTCTCTTTTCTTCATCTCTGTAGTGAGTCAGAAACTGTGTCAAATCTAACTCCTCTCCATGGCCATTGTCACAATGTTCATTCACTCTCTCTCTATCCCCCAAATAAAGAATTAAAAATGACTTCCTAATGGAAGTCTCATTCTCCAGTTCTTCCTCATAAAATTATTGCTCACATTGCTTCTTGAGTGATTTTTCTATAATACAAATCTGATTTGTTCTACTAGGAAAATTTTATCTATCTGTGTGTTTGTTTGCCTATGGGAAAATGTCTAACTTTTCAACAAGTCATATACTGACCTTTATAATAGGCATCACCTGTTACATTTTATTTATAAATATATTTATATTAGGCATCACCAACCCTTCTTGTCGATCTTTTATCACCCACCACAGGGAACATCTTTTTGCTTTATGCTTACACATAATAGGGATAAATAACAATATAGGAATAAATATTATAGGAATCTCCAACCATGTCATACCCTTTTACTATACCAAGGAAATCTATGTTTTTCTTTTTCTTTCACGACCATTTCCCCAGTATTGCTCTGTTATTATTTATCCTCATAGTCTAGGTGAAGGGTAGAAATGAGTATTAATAGTAATAAAGGCAAATGTACACCAGATGCTTGAGAAGCTTTCAAATACCAGTGTATATAAATTGATAAAACTGGCATCATATGCCATACAGAGTCTTGTAAATTCATGACAGCCATCCTTATTTAACAAAAATTTGCAATGTCATTGATTGAATATTAAAATGATTTTAAAATAAATGATTTTAAAATAAAATGATTTTAAAATTAAAATAATTTTCTTAGTCTGTGATCAATAGTTCATTTTCAGTTTTAATTATTGTGTAGGGAATAAGAAAAAAAAACGCTCTTCTGCTTTCCATCTATGCACAGAACTATTCTCAATACTTCACTTCTGCCACTTCTGATAACCAAATGTGTGTGTGTGTGTGTGTGTGCGTGTGTGCGTGTGGTTTTCCCCACACCAAAGAATTCTGTACACCAACTGGATATCCTACAATTCAATTCAATTTGAACACTATCTACCACAATCCACAGATTAAGGGCTCAATCCAACAAAACTGCCCCTTCTCCCCATTTCAAATGTCAATTGCAACTCCAGGTTGTTACCCGTGCTTCTGAACAACCAGATACAAATCAGAGATTTCTACTACCCTTTCCTTGAGTAAGCTAAAAATTTGAGGATCCAATTATTCATACCTTAGTTTGCTAGAGCAGCTCACAGAACTAAGGAAAACAGTTTACTTATAAGATTACTGATTTATTACAAAGGTTATTAAAAGATACAAATGAACAGCCAGATGAAAAGATATGTAGGGTGAGGTCCAGCAGGGTCCCAAGCATAGGAACTTCTGTCCCCACAGAGTTTGCCACATGTCATTCTCCAGGCACATAGATGCCTTCTGATTCAACCAACCTGAAAACTCTCCAAACCTCACCAGTTTGGAGTTTTAGTGGAGGCTATATTACACAAGCATTTTTTATTGCAACATTGGGCATTACTGATTAATTCAGTCACTAATCCCTCTCTCCCCACTAGAGGTTGAGTGGGAGGATTGAAAGTTCCAATCACATGGTTAGCTCCCCTAGCAACCAAACCCTTCATTAGGGGCTTTCCAAAAGTTACCTTATTAACGTGGTTAATTTGGTTGAAAGGGGCTTGTTATCAATAATAAAAGACATCTCTATTGCTTTATCACTTAGGAAATTCCATGTGTTTTAGGAGTCCTGTGGTAGAAATAAGTATGAAAATCTAATATATATTTCTATTACAAGTCACAATATCACAATTATATAATAGATCAATGAATAAAAATATGTGTTGCTACTCACTGTATGCTGATTTGGATGTAAATTTAAAAAAATAAAATTAAAAAAAATATGTGTTGCTACTATTTTAGTAGGACAAATTTCTAGAAATGCAATGACCAGATTTAAGGATATTAATATATTTCAATCTTTTGATCTAGTGATAAAAGAAAATTTTCCACAACTTACTGATCTAGTAAGCTTTTATTCAGTGATTCATGAATCTAACAACATCCAATATAGTAGAGAGTAAGAAACTCTGAAGAGTTATACGAGGAAAGAGATTGTTATAGACCAGAGTGAGAAGGGACAGGAAGATGCACTGGGCATTTGCCGATGGGTTCCTTATATGCAACACATTTCCTTAAATGTGGAAGGCAGCCTTGGAGCTAAGTTAGGGTAATTTGTGCTGAAGAAACAAGTACTGAGTAGCTGATCCAGACCTTTCTTTGCCGGGAGAGCCAAGCATAGAAATTTAGTTAAGTTTTGGTTTGCTAAGGTGGGGCTTAGCATGAGCAACTCTCTTTGAGCTTAATCTGGTTACTTTAACAATTTACTACCATATTTTCCTTGGAAAAATTGTACAGATCTACCTTATAAACAAACAGTATGTGTGTCTTTTCTCCCAAAATCTATACATATATGTTTTTTGATATATAAATATATGTTTTTTGATAAACATACTATTTTGATCAGCAAAAAATAATATTTGAATATTTCAATATGCAGTTTTATTATTGATATTTGTGCATGTTTTCTTATGTGCATGGCTGTCTATATTTCTTGTTTCATAAGATGCTTAATCATGTCTTTGGCCCATATGTTTTGTTGATCTTTATGTACTTAGGTTGTCATTATGTGGTAATGAGGTCACAAATATTTTTACAGTTTGTTGTTTGCTTTTCAGATATAATGGTGTATGTCTTTAAATTTTGAGGTCCTTCTTATTAATGGATTGGAAACATGAAAAATCCGTAAACATCTTATTACTTTTTAGATTTAGCAAATGTGCTTAGTAGTATCTAGCCAAAAATTTCCTAGTTTAGTCAGTAAGAAATAACAAAGAATAATCATATTGAAAAGCAGAATACTGCACTTATGGCCATTTTGTTAATGTTGCATCCTAAGGCACTTGGAGAAAAAATGCTTTCATTCATCCAACAAACATTTATCAAACTTTTATTGAATTCTAATGTAGCCAATTCCTTCTTCGTTGAAAGTCATCTAGGGCTTACCCCTCTTTGAAAATAAATTTAGTTTGACAAACACAATGTGTTTATGGAAGATAACCAAAAAACACAAACAAGTAGACAATAATTTAATTTAAAATAATATATAAACTGAGAATAGTTTCCATATAGAATGGACTTGTTTGAACCCCACATTGATGAATGTACAAGAAACCTACAAATTGCAAGAAAGTTAAAAAACAAAAAATGATAAAAACCTCACCTTGCTGTTATAGACTTTCAAAATGCACATACAGCACTTGGGACTTATAACAAAACTGTTACTAGTATAATGAACATCCTCAGTTCTATTACATGCTTTGAGACATTCAAACCTTGACAGACAAATATTAAGCCCCCACTTTGTATACTGTTTGCAGACATATAAAACCAAATAAGACAAAACCCCTTTCCTCAAAGATGGCAGAACACAATGAGCCAGAGATGTATGTAATCAAATATCTACCCAACATTATTCTAAGTTTAAAAGAGGATTTTGCTTTGGGGTGATAGGAAAACATAGAAAAGAAAGTCTATGGTTCTGCCTGGAAGGACAAGAGAAGAGAGAAGAACTCAATGAAGACCTCTTTCAGGAGGCTATAGATTAGCAAATTATTGAAAGATGAACAGAAGATGATATGCAGGGCCTGGAAAGATGACACTGGAAGCCTCACTGAGGTGTGCTGTATTCTGAAATGGCAGGTACTAATGGAATTTAAAGTGGAAGACA